>NC_092875.1:171205542-171539386 GCF_028372415.1 Notamacropus eugenii | reverse complement strand
TAAAGAGCTGCCTAGAGTTTTAGAAGAGGCTAAGTAAGAAGGAGAAGGAAATAAGAATTTATTAAGTGCCTACTACATGCCAGGTATTGTGCTTTACAAATATTTTCTTATGTCATCCTTATATGATCTTGGGAGGTGGATTCTATTATTATTCCCATTTTACAGTTGAGGAAACTGAAGCCCAGGGTCACACAGCTACCAAGTGTCTGAGATTGAATTTGAGCCCAGGTCTTCCTATCTTTAGACCCTGTGCTCTATCCGTTGGGCAACCTAGCTGCAGAATGTTTAAATGATCTGCCCAGTGTGCAGACACTATGAATTAGAAGTGAAATTTGAATCCAAGTTTAACTGTCTTTAAGGTTCTATAATGCTTCCCTTCCAGCTTGAGATATCACAAATATCAAGGCTTCTCATGCCCCTATAAATATCCCAACTAACATAATACAGTTCCTGTAATCAAAGGGACCCACATGTTCAATCTCAAATGGCATGTCTTTTCTGAAGGCTTAGTTTGATGTAACCTCAAGACAAACTTGAGAAGGTCTGTCAAGTTATTATCCTATGCCTAGTGCCATGAATATAATCTTCCCTCTCCATCACTTAATGAGGAAATATCCATTGGAGATGAAATACCGTTAAATGTTTTCACTGCCAAGGCAAAGTATGGTTCTTGCTTATTTTTAAATCCCTGAAATATGAGAATAGTTATTGTAATCCTTAAGCACAAGAGAAAATAACTCCAGAAAAAAGCTAATTTCTGGTGTAATAATTTAAACTAACTTCCAGCCATAGGATTCTGTGATTTAGAGTGGAAAAAGATCTTGGAGGTTATCTACATCCACTCCCCTCATTTCACAGCTACAGGAAAGTTAAATAACTTAACCGAGGTCATACAGGAAGTAAACAGGAGAGATGGTATTGGAGCCAATGTCAAGGGCTAAGTAGATAGATAGATAGGCTGGCATGGTGGCCAGGCATATCAGAGTTCAGTTCCTGCTTTGGACTGTAGCTGTGTGACCCAGTACAAATCACCTCCTGTGTTTCTTCGCTTCAGTTTCTTCACCTGTAAGGTGAGGGAATTGGAGTAGATGACCTCTGAAGGTCCTTTGCAGTTCTAATTCTGTGATCCAATTATTTTTTTTAATAACTAGACAGTAGTAAATACTACATTTTAATACAGTTTCGTAATATTCAAACAACATCAATCAAAAATCATATATACATATACACATACATGTATGTATATCATGTTCATATGTATTTACATGACATATATACAAGTTTTTGTGTCACATATGAGAGTATGATATGAATCCATAGTGAGTCAACTTTGGAGTCAGAAAGAGAAAGGATTGAGTATTACCTCTGACACACACTGGCTGTGTAACCCTGGACCAGGCACATCACCTCTCAGTGCCCTAGAAAACTCTCTAAAACTAAGTTGCAGAGAAGGTGTCAACCTTCATTGATAAAGGGAATCTTCTCACTTGAAAGTTCCCTGTACCAATGAAATCACAGATCCTGTCCCTAGCATAAGGTATATAGATACTATTGGAATACATTCAAGTTTCCCTTTGTTGGCAGAAATGAAACTGATTTTCTTTCTTGTTAATGCCTTTGAAGCATTTTTATGCATAGGGAAGAAACTGAATATGAAAAGAAACAATAGCTAATGATATTTGCATACCAGAATGAGGGAATGAAGTCTTTGATTAGCTAACATTTAAGAGAGGTGGCCACACCAGTGCCCACATTTAGAGTAAGCCCCTCAAACACAGTGACTGCAGTGCTATTGAGTGTCACTGATTCTGAAAACATCTCTTTTCACAAGTATATGCCGTTTCCAAATTAAACAAAATACTTTGGTACCATCAATACATTTTATGAGAATTAAGTGACATTTCGATTAAGTGGATAATTCTCTCTGATTGAAAAACAAATCCATGAACTATGATGCCAGGATTTTTTTTCTCTCTCTGCAATGAGTCCTTGGAACAACGGAAGGATTTTCTTATTTCTAAGCTCCAGGCAAATGTTTGTCCAATTACCATGCATATTCAGCTGCCCTAAGCACAATGGCACTCACACTTGCAAGCTCAAGAAGACTCAGAGCCTTGTTATTGAGAAAAAAAAACTATGAAAGTCAGGCAAAATGGTGGTTCTACTTAGACAGCTGTAAATCAATCCACAGTTGTCTCTTTACATTTTGTGTGTGTGTGTGTGTGTGTGTGTGTGTGAGAGAGAGAGAGAGAGAGACAGAGACAGAGAGAGAGAGAGAGAGAGAGAGAGAGAGAGAGAGAGAGAGAGAGAGAGAGAGAGAGAGAGATTTGGATCATTGGCATTCTTGTGAACACTAGGAATTCTAATAGTATATTCAAAAAGCTGAATTAGAGAAGTCTTGGCCACTTGTGTGGAATGAAGGGCTGGTATTTGTTCACAACTACTCCAAACTTTTATTAGGTGCTATGTGCAAAATGAACAACATTAAACATATTATCAAAATTAAATGTTCAATAAGCAAATAAACATATAATCAATAAGTAAAAATGTGCCATCACAGGAAAAAAAATTCCCCCACTCCCAAGAATGGGCTAGAAGCCCATTTTTCATTCTATAAGTAATTTAACTTTTTATTGAAATCATGTTTTTTACAGGAACCCTTAGTACTTAGAATGTTCATCTCACTTTGACAGCAATCATACTTGAAAGGCATGGTACAGGGCCACTTCTTTTGGCAAATACTTCATTGATAGTCTTTATTGTTATTTTTAAAGAAACATCTCAGTTACAACTGAGTTTTTGTTCATAACTTCTATTAAAATTGTGTTGCAATATGATTAAATAGTTCAGTGGCTTCCATCGGTACATATAGGTTAGAGATATTCAAGTTCTAGATTCCTGGTTGTGAATTTCTAATTATTTAAACTCGGTGAATAATTTTTTTAAAATGATACTTCTAAATCTTTTATTTTTCATGACACCTGTGCCCAAAAAGCACATACTTTCCAACTTCGATGTTAATTGTCTGATCTCTTCACCATGATGGAAAGACAGAGGGAAATAGACCTTGGCTAGCTTGTGCTTTAGCTACATTTTTCAGAACAATATAAAAAAAAATAAAGGTATGTTGTCTTCCTGTGCGTGTGTGTGTGTGTGAGAGACAGAGGCAGAGAGAGAGAGAGACAGAGATAGAGACAGAGAGAGAGAGAGAGACAGAGAGAGAGAGAGAGAGAGAGAGAGAGAGAGAGAAAGAGCATCTTTGCTTTTCCTCACATCTCCCTGGTTTAGAAATTGAAACATTGCACTGCTGAGAAAGTGCCATGAAAATATAACCCACTGCATTCCATGAAAATAAATAAGCAAGGCCACCCAAATTTTCAATTAGTGCTAGTGCCGAACTCAGGAAATGGCTAGGGATTCGTCAAAGGCAGCCTTAGGCTGAGTCGTGGCTACGGAACAGTGACAGGAAGGTTTGAAGAGGGAATGCAAGCCCAGTGTGAAGATGGCTTGTCTCCAAGGAAAACTGCATACTAATGGGTTAATACTGACTTCCTGAAACATCCAGGCTGAGTATTACAAGTTGGAATTTACATTCTGACAAAGGCAATTGCTAAGCTGCGAGACTTTGCTTTTTGGTGATGAAATAACACCAGAGAGTTCAAATGGCTTTAGATATTTTGCGCTTTAAGCTTATTAAACATTCAAAGTACAAACCATGCACATATTTTTAGCCACCTGAAATAGCAACGTTCTTTCTGGGTAGCTGCTGAAAAAATAGGGAATGCCCTTGAATTTAAAGTGTCAGGCCTAAGAATAGATCTCCCTTCCCACCCCTGTTGGTACTGATGTGCCCTTGTCAGTTAAAATCCTGCCAGGAATTGCCCTTGAGAAACTGCTTTTTTTTCCTTGAGTCAGTCAGATAAGTGATTTTTCATCCTACCCTAATTCTCCTGAGTCAACAGGGGACCTTTGAATATTTTTGCATCATGATTAAAAATTTTGTTTTGATTCTTTTCTGCGGTACTAAAAAAAAGTCAAATGATTAGTTGCAAAGGAAGATTTGAAGAAACAGAAAGGAGTGAACAAAGCCCTCGCTAGAAGCTAGGAGGGTCTGCGCCTCAGTGCTGCTTCTTCACATTAAGAAGCTGAGGTTCTTGAGAGCAGGATTTGTCTTTTTACCTTTCTTTGTATCCCTAGTGCTTAACAAGTGCTTAACTCATAGGAGGCACTTAAATGTTTCTTGACTGACTGACTAACTGACGTAGTCAGTACTATACTAAGAACCAACTGTGAGCCTTCTCAGACTTCCCCAGCATATTTTGGAATATGTTGGTTCTGAATTCTGAAGTCAGTTAAGGGAGAAAAAAAAGATGGACTTTAATACAACTACAAGTCTGCATAAACTTTCTGTTGTGAAAATTAAAGCGTTTATTACAGAATATAAAATAGAAAGATTTTTTTCTGGCAATCTGCTTTAATTTTTTAAAAGAATTAAAAATCCCTGAAATTAAGTTAAATAAGGTCTTAGACAACCTTTTGAAAAGAATGTTGCCATTTTTACACAGAATTAATACTCTGAAGTCAAAGACTATTTAAATCTATCACGTCTACATTCTAAATTCTAAATTCTCCTCACAAATAATGGCAAAAAAACCTGCTAGAGAAAAAAGTTGTGAAAATGAAGATGCTACAAATAACAATAATACAGTACAAATAATAATAGCAGGCTGTAATTATGGGGGAGAACATTTGGTATTATCAAATACCTTTGAATTGTGTTTAGAGATTTCTGATTATGGTTGGCATTTACAAAAGCAGTTCCTTTGGAGATAGCAGTGGCAATTCACATCAGAGTTTTGGAAAAAAAAAACTCATGGATTTCCTTAAAACAAACTGGATAATTGAGAACAAAAGCCTGACTGTGTATTCATACTTAACTGGCTCTTATGAGTGGCATAAATTTGCTCAGCAAATCAACTAAATGAAACAGTTGCAGTGAAAGATCTGCCTTCCCTACCTTCATAGAGTAGGAAGGCCACCATTTCCTCTTTGCAGGAAAATTAAGCATTTCATTTTTACAGGATAGCATAGAATTTCCTAACCCTGAATCCTAATTGATTTGGAATGGTGTTAGAGCCCTAGTATTTATGTTAAAAACAAAGTAGAAAGAAGATAAAAATCTTTCTTCCTGTTCTCCATACTGTTCCAAACTATGTCACCCTAAATGGCCTCCAACCAGAGAGCCACCTCATATCTGATTTTAGCTTTGCTAGGGTAAGCAAATTGAAGCAAAAGGAAAATAAGAATTGTCTATCAACAAAGTCAAGTTTATCCATAAACAAATGGCTATTCTGTTCATAGGGAAAATGCAAAGCAGATAATCTTTCTTGATGTTTCCTTTTTCAATTCTGGTGATATCTTCTTCATTCCCTTCCCTCTCCTACCTTCCCCACCCCCCACCCTCATCTCCAGCAGTAATTCAATGCCTACGTACTCTTTCTACTTTTATCCTACCCAAATCTACTCTCAGGAAAAGATCTGATGAACTCATTTAGGGGTATGGTAAAGGTTAATAAAATACTTTCCCCAAGGGTATTAGCATTCTAATAGCAAAGTCTTAAACCTAAGGAATTTATCTATAGTTATGAAATTGAAGGTATAAGGTGAGGGTGAGTGGGGCAGATATTTTAATGATCCGATCCCTTTCCAAAAACATAATTTGCTAGGCTATCTACTTCACTTGAGCATAAGAAAATAGGTCTGTGCTATGACCTGGTACAACTACACACCTGTTTTTCCAGCAATGGGCAAAATTCTTTCTTATTCCCAGTGTTACACAGCCCTTTGTAATTATCCTTCCCTGAATAATGTCACATACATCATCAGGATATCAAATAGCTCCTCTTGTGGGTCCCAATTAATAGTTGTTCTACACATGTTCCAATTTCCAAAATAACCACATGTGCTTCATAAAAAGGGGCATTTACAATTAAAACAAAAAGCTGGGGAAAGCAATGTAATGGCAATATAATTGTCCTTCTTTGAAAAATGATTTATGATGTATTACATTATTTCAGCTCATTGCTTTAAACAGTTTACACGATAGTCCAAAGCCCTCATCCTGTCCCAATCCCCCCTAGTGCCCCGCACGTATTGCTTAGTCACATATAACTTAAGTGGGAGCATTAGCGGTTAGTCAAAGAGATCTGTTGGAAAGTGGTTTGTGCTAAGGCCTTTACATTGTTGATCAAGATAGTTTAGACCGCAGCAGAGAGGCAGATCCTAGAGGGGCTTCACATATGCAGAAATAATTCAGATGAATTTGACTCTAACCCTTCAAAAATGCTTAATTTAAAAATTGCCAGTGATTTGCACATTACCAATATCTTCAAAAGACTTTTGAGAACCTACTTTATGAAAGTCACTTTTGTACATATTTATTTGCTTGTTGTCTTCCATGTTAAATTGTAAACTTCTTGGGGGCAGTTGCTAACTTCTGCCTCTTTTTGTAGCTTTTGTAGAGTTTAGCACAGTTCCAGGAAAATAGCAGAAGTTTAATAAATGCTTATTCCTTGACTGACTCTTGGATATTGCATGCTTCCTATCCTCAGAGATTTCTTTTCTTCCTTTCTTCCTTTTCTTCTTTCTCTCCTTATCCCCACCACTCTTCTACTGCTGAAACAGAAATCAAAATGATAAAATAACAGAAACTTAAAAATGGTAGAATATTATAGTGGTCATCACACATGACCACCCTGAATGTAACTCTGCTCACAACTTCAATTTATCATCATTTTCTATAGAGAGAATAAAACAGAAAAGAAAATGAATTTAATTTAGTATAAAAAATAAACATTTCTGGGCAGTGGAAATGTCTGTGGTGTTTTAGGAGATGTTATCATTAATCAGTCAAGCTTGTTTACCCCTACCCATGATTGCTAGTGAAACTTAACCTCACATTCTGAGACGTTCAGTGAGAAATGGCTATCAGAGTCCATAGCAGGGGGTATGTGTTCACAGTCACCCTTATATGTCTTGATTGGCTCTTGAATGAATTCTCTTTCATAGCAGGATTTACATGTCTAAAAAAAAGATGACATGAAACAGTGGTTAAGAGAACACTGCAAAGCATTGCTTCTTATGTGGCTTGTTTTCTCCAGCAATACTATGTTTTGGGTCAAAGATTTTAATTTAGGTGTCAATGATTATGTATTCATTTGTTTTTGCATTTGGAGTTTCAACATTTCATTCTATTGAAGAAACATCTTCTAGGTGATTGATATTTAGACTATTTATTCTTATTCTCCCCACCTTAGGGAAGAAGAGAAGACAGCACATGAGTTCTGGGCTCTCATTGGCTCTTTACACCCCACATACTCCATCTATCGTTTCCAAAGGAGCTATTTCTGAGGAGGAGTCGTCAAGTGAAGTCAGCAAACACTTAATATGGATTTAACATGTGCCAGACGTTGAGCTAAGCACTAGGGGGAATATACAAGCAGAAAGTAAAATAGTTGCTGCAGTCATTGAACTCACATTCTAGAAACACTTAAAAGAGCATGGGGATCAGGGGAGGTGTAGCAAGTCCAGAGAGTCAGCAATGCAGCTTAGAGAATAAATGAAGGTAGTTGTCCTGGGCATCTCTTTAAAAGAGAGGTTCCGAGAGAGGCCAGTCAGAGGGAGATGTCACAGGGAGTGAAGGGTATTTCAATATGAAAAGTAGTTCAAGGACTGAGTGAGCTTCCAGGGTGAAGAGGTTTCATGGAGAATCAGGAAATTCAGGAACACTTCCTGGAGAGGAATATAGGGGGATAAATGAGCATACCTTTCTGGTACTCTTGGCTCCCTTCTCATTTAGTATTCCTAAAACCAGCACCCTGCCTGTGTCTTCTTTCATACTTCACAGAATAGCAGAATCTTCAAGTTAAAAGCAAAATCAGAGGCCATCTGGAACTCTACATCCCTGAATTAGAATGTCCTCTTGAACATGTCCAACAAAGGGTTATCCTGCCTTAGCTTCAAGACCTCCAGGAAAGGGAAATTTATTTATGAGGCAGATTCCACTTTTAGATAGGAACTGTTAGGGAGGTTTTGTTATATAGAAATGAAATCTGCTTCTTTGGAACTTTCAGCCATTGCTTCTGATTCTGCCTCCATGAAAACCGAGTGGAATAAATTGAATTCTTCCTTTAGATATTGGAAATATCATGTCCTTATCATTACTCCCTTCTCCTAAGTCTCCTCTTCCCCAGAGTAAACATTCCTCAGTTCTTTTTCAACAGATCCTCATATCTTGAGATCCTCTGTTATCCTTGTATGTCCCTTTTGAAAGCTCTCCAGGAAATCAATGTACTTCCTAAAATGTGGTGAGCAGAGTTGAACACAATACCCCAGAAATAGTCTGACTTGATCAGAATACAGTGGGATGGTACTGACATGGTCCTGGATGTTAGTTCCATTTTATTTCAGCCTTGCGTTGTATTATCTGTTTTTACTGCCAAATCATCCTATTGACTTATATTCAGTTGTTTAGTTTTCAATCATATGCAACTCCTTGTGACCCCATTTGGAATTTTCTTGGCAAAGTTTCCTTTCCTTCTCCAGTTCATTTTACAGATGAGGCAAATGGGGTTAAGCGACTTGCCTAAGGTCACACAGCTAGCAAAATGTCTGAGACTATATTTGAACTCAGGAAGAGGAATCTTCTTGACTTCAGGCCTGGCATTCTATCCACTGTGCCAGCTAGCTGCCAGATTCATCTGTCATGTTCAGTTTATAATTCGCTAAGACCCTAACATCTTTCTCAGCCAAATTGTTTGACTATATTTTCCCCATCTTGTACTTGTAAAAACGTTTTTTTTTTACTCCAGGCATAAAATTTTACATTTAATCCTACTCAACTTCGCTTTATTGGATTCAAGTAGTATCAAAATCATTCCCTCGCAGATGAATTCACAATGCTATTTTGATTTAGTTCAGTGTTAACTTTCTTCTAATGACTACATAATTCAATTTGAGAAGCATTTATTAACACGTGCTATGAGCAAAAGGTGAAAGGGACAACAGAGGATGAGATAGATAGTGTCATAGAAGCAACAAACATGAACTTGGACAGATGTAGTGGAGGACAAAAGGGCCTGGTGTGTTATGGTGCATGGTGTCAAAAAGAGTCAGACTTGACTGAATGAACTAACAAATGAGCAAGAGACATGGACCTGGAGAGGAGGGCCAGTAAGGTACAGCGACAAAGAAGACATATTCCCTGCCTTCAAGGAACTGATACAAGGTAGAATTTGATAAATGCGTAGTATTATGAAATCTCAGAAGATGAAGCAATTGCTTCCATTTAGTGGTAATTAGAAATAGCTGGTGAGCCATTTCCTATTTCAATGAGAGGTTTCAAGAACAACTTTATTATTGGGAAAGAAATAAGATATGCTTTACACAATTCCTTTTAAGTGGTGAGGAAAACTGTTAGGAGAAAGCTCAGTGTGATCCCAAAACCAATTCTTAGAAAACTCAAGAATTGAACCCAGGTGTTTAAATATATACTATTTATATTATGCATGCATAATATACTATTATATAATAGTATTATATAAATATTATATAAAATATACACTATTATATATTTTAAATGAGTTTATTGCCTACTTAAAATGCATAACATTATAAGCATTATATGATATTATTAATATTCATAGCAGTTAATAGTAATATTATATAATAATATAATACCTACATATTTTAAATATATAATCTAATACTATTAGCACCATCAAGATTTCTGTTTTAGAAGGTTTGCTTGTCCATGAGGTTTATACTTAGAATTGGTTACATTACACTATAATGTCATTAATAAAGCTTTACATACAACACACAAAATATGTATTATAGTATATATCACATATGTTACATACTATGTATGTATATGTACATATATGTATATAATATACACAATATCTCAAACATCTTAGTGCAGTTTTAAGTACTAAGACTTTTGATGTGTCCTATATAGAGTTTATGTATCCCCTTCTGCCCCCTCTATCCAATGTAACATCACAAAGGTATAGATAATTTCAGATTAGAAAATTTGGGTATTGTGCAGGTTATTTAGCATCACAAAATGGGTGCGAGAGGCCTTATGCAGATAGAACATAGTTGGAAATGTGCTTATAGACTCCCTTGATCAAAAATGTCTCCTACCACTTTGCCTGGTTATATTTGCCACTGACAGAAAATTCCCATCATTCATTACTTTCCAAGGAGCTTCATGCTATATGATAACTGCAGTAATAATGTTTTTCAAATTTGGGAAGGATAATACTTGGGTAACCAATAGAAAGATAAGAATTGGTTTATCCTTTTGCATCTCTCACATTGTCTAGCAGAGAATTCTACTTTATTAACCCATAAAAAACTTGGTCAGCTGCTGGAGAATTCGACTTTTAGATGGGACTTAAAGAAAGCCAGAGAATCCAGTAGGAAGAGATGAGGAAGAAGAGCATTCCAGGCATGAGGGACAGCCAGAGAAAATGCTCATAGCCAAGAGATGGAGTGTCTTATTACACAGAGGAATAAATGGATAGAATGTAAGCCCTTTGTACTATTTCTAAGAGATTAAAAAAAAGAAAGAAAACATTTTATAGTGGGAAAATTAATGAGGACAGGATGCTGCCTGCCTTTTTTCAAAACTCCCATTTTCATTTTGTCAGAGCAAGGTCAATGAAGATTAAAGTCTATTTTACTCACAGATCAAAATTGGCCATCTAGTCTTATACACTACCAAATGCCATACTCCAGTGTTAAAACAACCTTTCCTGGAAGGATTTAATGAAATCCTATGAATGTATAATAACAAACTATTGAAGTTAGCAAAAAATAAAATTAAACACTCAATCTGAAGGCTTTGGGTATACAACAAAGTGCATTTCACACACACACACACACACACACACACGCACACAGATTTGGCTTCAAGTTTTTAGATAGTAGGTGTTAACAACAAACCAAAAAATAAATGGAAAGTTCGAAGTTTCCCCTCAATTAAAATTTTATTATGAAGACTATTAAAAATTTCCCTTGATTGTGTTTTGTTTGTACTCAAATGTAAAAGTTTCTAAGCTTATGGAGAAATATCAAGCAATAAAAAGTAAAAATAATATAAAATGAAATTAAAGGAAACTGAAATAAAATCACCTCAACACACATTGCTCACCTCCAAACTTAATAGGAAATCAAAGTATAGTCTGTATTGTAAATTATGTTTGGAATTAAAGCCAGAGAAATTTCCCCCTTTCCAAACAGTCTGTTCCCTGATTCTAAACATTCAATAGTTTCCCAGCCAAGGAATGCAATTTCCCTCCTCTCAATACTTTCCTGTGGCTCACATGATCGTTTCGTGAATATCTGATGAACTCTGTTTACCTCTGGCCTCAGCCACAGGACCTCTGTGGCTTCTCCCCACAGCTCCAGACATTTCACAGGTGAAACCACAAATCAGTCCTGAACCACAGAGGCTGACCCAAGATTTGGAAATGTGGCTATGCACTCAAGGGACTGTCAGAATTTTAATTGGCTCAGTACTTTAAATTCAGGCCCTTAAATTAACACCACCTGATGCCTGAAATATACATGATGTTAACAGAGGACCCAATCTTTCCCAACTAAATTGAAAGCTGGTTATGTCATATATCCTTCTCTATGCATTTTGTTCCCCCACCCCTCAAAACCCCCCACACCAAATATCCCTTATTATCTAAGGCAGCTAAGCTGATGTAGTGGATAAATTGCTGGGACCTGGAGTCAAGAAGACCTGAGTTCAGATTTGGTCTCATATACTAACTGGGTAACCCTGGGCAAGTCACTTTAACTACTTTAAGCACTGCCTCAGTTTCCTCATCTGTAAAGCATGGAAAATAATAACTCCTACTTCCCAGGGTTTTTGCAAAGATCAAATAGGATATTATTTGTAAAATGCCTGAAGAAAAAACAAATATTTATACATTGCCTACTATGTACCAGGCACCATGCTAAGTGCTTTACAAATATTACCTCATCTGATCCTTGCAACAACCTTAGGAAATAGGCATTATTATTCCCATTTTACATCTGAGGAAACTAAGGTGCAGTGAGATGAAGTGACTTGCTAGTTAGAGTCTGAGATCAGATTTTAACTCAGATCTTCCTGACTCAAGGCCTGGTGCTCTAACCAATGTACCATTTAGCTATTTAGCACACAGTAGGTGCTTAATAAATGCTTGTTTCTTTCCTTATTGCTGAGTTGTTTAGTTTTTTAAAAAATATTCAGTCCAATGAATTAAATGTTTTAAGTTTGAGTGTTTAAAATAGTTTTTGTATTAAATTTCAAAATTAAACTTAAATATTTGTTTAATTTAAATTCAGTCTGGTGACTTTTTTTTTTCCGTTTAGTTACATAGAAGCTACAAAGCTTGTCTTTTGGCACCTTACTGCTTTTCTCTCCTGTGAAGTACTTATAACATACTCATGCATGATACCTAATTGAGGTTCGCTGGTACATGAACTCTTTCTTTTTTGTTCCTGGAAGTACTAGATTTTCTTTAACTTAGAAGTGCTAGATTTCCTTCTACCGTATTACTGGATGTTTTTAATTGGAGGTTTCTTCCAGGAAGTGTTAGTCCATTCCTTCTATTTTTTACTTTTTTCCTCTGGTTCTAATAGATCTGAGCAGTTTTCTTTCTTTCTTTCTTTTTATTTCTTGAAATACAATATCCGAGACTATTAGCTTTTTGTCTTGGTTTTCAGAGAATCTAATGATTCTTAAGTGATCTCTCTTCTGTTTTCTAGTCAGTTGTCTTTTGATATTTTATATATTTTATTAAATTTTTTTCTGTCTTTTAACTATTTTCTGATATTTCTTCTTGTCTCCTGGAATCATTGAATTCTGTTTGTTTCATTCTGGTTTTAAGAGAGGCTACAAAGGTTTTCTACAAGGTTTCAGCTAAGGTTTTCTACAATATCTTCTCTATTTATTCTTTCTTTTTTTTCCTCCTAAACTCCCATTTCATTTTTTAATCTCTTGCTTCCTTTTTTCCCCAGTTACTCTTATAATTTTTATGGTCAAGACTTTTCTTTTCCCTTAATGTTCTGTTTGTAGTTGTCATGAGATTACTTTCTTCTTCTAGCTTATCTTCTTGAGTTTCCCTTAATCTATAGTATTTATTCATTGTGTTTAGTGTTTTCTTCTGTTTACTCATATTTTTAATCCTCAGTTCTTGGGGCCTTGCCCCCTTGCACTTTTGATAGTTAACTTTGGTAGTTGCTGTGACAATCTGGATGGGGTAGATGATAGGAAGTCCCATCCTTTGTTTCAATCCATGGAGTCAGTTTCCTGGTTCTCCTCTATAAGTTCTCAACCTATCTGTTTTCTTTTCCTTACATGATCTCCATTTGATAGTTGGTTTTATCCTTCAAAATGCCTCTGACAAACCCCAGTCGGATACTGGAGATCAAATTGGCCTCAACGTCCTGTGTAGTACTCACAAACAGAGCTGAATTGGTCCAATCTTTGGTTATGGCTCTCCATTTTTCAAAGAGTGCACAACCAGATCATATTTCCCTGCTCAGTGACTTCTGGGGAGCTGATTCTGTCCCCTACAGTTTTTTACAGGCCAGGAATGAGCTCTAGTTTCAAGTCTCTGATTACAAGAGCTTACACTAGCTTTTAGCCCTCCCATTCAAAGCACTAGCTGGCATTAGGTCTCTGCCTTCTATAGCTAGATGCCTCTCTCTATTTCAGCCAGCCTCTGTCTCTACTTGTGTCTGGCTAGCTTCCCTGATGTAACCCTTCTATAAGCTTCCTCAGGCTTATGGTTGTATTTTGTGTAGTTTTGGACTAACACAAACTGTGTGACTACAGGTGGGTCCTTTGATCTTGTGAGCCTTCCATTTCCTCATTTATAAAATCATGGGTTTATTCTGGATGACCTCTGTGGTATTATTCACCTCTAGATTTATGATCCTATGGGTCTATGCAGAATACTTTAATGACCTCACAGCTATATATATCAGTGATTGATGTATTTGGTTATTTATGCTCCTCCATTTGTGAATATCCTTTGACTCTTTGCCAACTAGAAATAATAAGACCCATTTAAAATAAATTAACTTATTGGGTTTTTTTTTTTTTTTTTTGTAGAAGGAGAGGAGGATACTTATATTTTTGAAAATGACTCTGAAGATGTAGCAAATCCACATTGGACCAAAGCAACAATGGAGCAAATGCTCTTCAAAAAATGATTAATATGACTGCTTAATGGGGTTTGTTAATTTTGAATCATCTTTAGTCAATGATCAGTTTGACATCTAATAGAACATAGGGGAGATAATTATTTGCTTCATGAACCTCCTGCCCTGTGAGAATATTGTAATGAAGTACATTTAATTATGAGAATATTGATGGAAAAACCTTCAAGGAACAAGATTTAGATGCTATATCATAATTATGATATAGACCATTTGAAATTGATCAAATATTATAAGTTCATACATATTCAAAAATGTTATTTCATGCGAGAAGTTTGAAAAATATATCTTCACATAGTACCCCTGTGGCACACTACCATTCTTATATTGGAACTGCATGGGACATACCAAGAAACAAAAAAAATCAAGTGAAAGGAGGGAAATATTTGCTAAAAGTGCTTGTTATACATTAGGAGATTACTACAACAATGCTTATTACATATTAGGAGATTAATAGATAATCATTGCATTGAAGTTTCTCATTTAGATGTTGGTATCATTAACAAAAATAGCAAAATTAGGGAGATTAAAAAACAAGTTTGGGGGGAAAGATGAAGAATTTGGTTTTAGTCATGTTAACTTGAGATGCCGTAGGAACAAGTAGATCAGTATATTAATAGATGGTAAAAGCTGGTGTCGAGTTAGGCTAGGGATAAGATAAGGAGAAAATAAGCTTAATATGAATTACTAATGTGATTTGGCAGTTAAAAAGCTAATATAACTTTAGACTCTATTAAAATAGTCAGAATATATAGGAATGGAGAGCTTAATAGTTTTATTTAACCAATATCTGGTATATTGTGTTCAGGATTAGGCATCCCATTTTAGGAAAGACATTGATAATCTGGAGAAAAATCAAAGAGGGAAACCATGATGGTAAAGAACTTTGAGGTTATACCATATTATCTGAAGGAATTGGATATATTAAGTCTGGAAAAGAGAAGACTTACAGAGGACATGATAGTTACCAGGTATTTGAGTGGCAGTTAAGTGTTACATTGCATGGGATTAGATTTGTTCTGCTTGTCCTAAGAGGGCAGAATTAGGAGTGATGAATGATACCATGGAAAAAGCCTTGGGTTTAGAGTAAAAATATCTAGGTACTGGGTAATCAGCATACTACCTGTTTAACTTTGGGCAAGTAACTTTACCTTAGTATCTCAGTTTCCTCATCTACAAAATGACGGATTTAAACTAGATGACCCCAAAGGTTCTTTTCAGTTTCAAATATTTGATTTCATGGAGTTGCAGAAGGTAATTGGGCCTTGCTGTACATAAACAAACAAACAACTTCCTAACAATTTAGAGCTATTGAAAAGTGAAATTACAGTATAGAGAGACTCAAGAGACATTAAGCTTCTACATATTCCTAAAGGAAAGTAGGACCAAGGTAAATAACTTTTTGTCTTTCTTTAGATAGCACAGCTATTTACATAAGAAAAGAAGACCAAAATGGGAAGAGGCTAGAACAATTTCATTGTCAAAGTATTATTTAACAACTTTTCTGATTGAGGAAGTAGAGTTATGAGAATGTTTACCTCAGACAAAGGGTATGATAAGGACACAGAAGTAAGTGATTTTCAGACTATGACAATTAAACTGAGAAATCAAATGAGATCGTAGAGGGCAAAGGAGTTTAAAAAAAAAGATAACTTAAATAGAAGGAATAAATGGAAGAGTGAAAACAGAAAAGTTCTGAAAAATATATCATAGGGAACATTGATTGTCAATCTTGCTTCCAGCACCTTCTGGAAGTATCTGGCTGAGAGAAAGCCTCATAGCCAGTATACCTAAGTCTTAGTTGACTAAGAAAAGAACTCATAGTTTTGTCTGAGAAGGCTCTCTAAGGACTGTTTTAGAGAGTTTCATAGTTATTGATTGAAAAAGTCAGCTGATGAGAAGCATAAGGATTTTTGAAGCAGAGAAACTTATTAATCACAACACATAACCCTAAGTCTAACCTTAACTAGGGGTAGCAATAAAGAAAGTCATGGGTACTACATATTAAAAATAAATTTCTAACAATTAGAGCTATTCCAAAGTGGAATCCCTTTCCATTGTGGGAAGGGTATCCAGTCACAGGATGAATGATTATGTTTTAGGTACATTATAGAATAGACTCTTATTCAGAAATGCAATAAATTATTTGGTTTCTGGGATTTTTGATTCTGTGACTTCCTGAGAAATGAAATAAAAGCTATAAAGTTTCTGAGGTGACCAGAAACTACAGGTTTTATGTATCATTTTTATCATTCTCTTTTCCTTTTGGGACCTTTCCTTGGTCCCATTCTTTAAGATCTAATGTCATCCTGATATAGATCAGATAGATAAATAGATTACATAGACAGATAAGCAAAGTATTTATTGAGTATTTACTATGTGCCAGGTAATGTGCTAAGAAATAACATGAACACAAACAAGAGGAGACAATCCTTATGTTTAAAGAGTTTCAACTCGAATGATGGAAGACAACACAGAAAATGGAGTTGGAAAACTGAAGGTGACAGGAGAGAAGGGAAGTGATAAGGTGGAAAAATCTGGCAAATCAGGAGCAAAACCTGGAGCAAAGTCTGGGCACTTCTTGAAATGGTGGTCCAGAACAACTCACCAACTGGAGGAGAACACCATAGTGGCAAAAAACATCTAAGATTAAGAGGAAAGAATTGTTTCTTCTTTTTTTGTTATTTTTAAAATTTATTTTTAGTTTTCAACATTCACTTTTAAAAGATTTTGAGTTCCAAATTTTTCTCTCTCCCTCACCTCCCTTTTCCCCAAAATGGCATACAATCTGATATGGGCTATACATGTACAAACATGTTAAACATGTTTCCACATTAGTCATTTTGTGAAAGAACACTCGGAACAAAAGGGAAAAAAAGAGAGAAAGAAAAAAGAGAGAGAGAAAATAGTATATACTTCAATCTGCATTCAAACTCCATAGTTCTTTCTCTGGATGTGGATAGCATTTTCCATCAGGAGTCCTTTGGAATTGTCTTAGATCGCCGTGTTGCTGAGAAGAGCTAAGTCTATCAAAGTTGGTCATCACACAATGTTGGTATTATTGTATACAGTGTTCTCATGGTTTTGCTCACTTCACTCAGCATCAGATCATGTATTTCCAGGTTTTTCTGACATCCACCAGCTCATCGTTTCTTAGAGAACAATAGTATTCTATTACATTCATATACCACAACTTGTTCAGCCATTTCTCAACTGATGGGCTTCCCTTCAATTTCCAATTCTTTGCTACCACAAAAAGAAGGTAGAGTTGTTTTTAAAAAAAGTTTTTTTTAATGCAAACTGGGTAAAAAAAGTGTTATAATTTTTTTCTGGTCAGGGATAAGAGATCTGAAGGTGACATTAAAGAAGTGGTAGAGCTATGAAAAAAATTGCCCTAAATCAAATCAGAGATTTTCTATTTTTTTCTGTCTAAAATTATACCTATATTAGATAAGACCTTCTCTTTGGTGAACCAAGAAATCAATGTAATCATTCTCTACCTGCATGGTTATACAAAATATAGAACTTAATTTAAAGTCAGATGGCTTGTATTCAAATCCTGGCTCTGCTCTTTATTATCTGTTACAATGAAAAAGTCACTTCATTTCTCTGAGTCTCAGCTTGCCTATATTTAAAATGAGAGTGTTGAATTAGATATATTTAAAATACCTACCAACTAATTCCTAAGATTAGCCTATTCACTTACTATACCACCTCTTGAATTACCTTGGTCTTACAACATTATCATGATCTCCATTATAATATTATTTTTTTCCCTGAAGCAAAGCTCATTACAGAATGTTAAAAACTAGAAAAGACTTTAGAGATAATTTAGTCCAACCTTCTTATTTTATAGTTGAGGAAACAGGTCCAAATCTATGAAGTCAGCGAAATACACATGATGAATAAAAGGCAAAGTCAAGATCAGAATTCAGAACTCTTGACTTCCTTTTAGTACTTTTTTTCACTATGCCATTAAGTAATGACCTCTGACCTATCCTTGTATGAATATTGGTTCTCTCTTTACCACACGAATGACTCTTTTGGCAAGATGCTTTATGTAAGCATAGGGAATATAGCTGTAACGTAAAAACAAAATGAAATTTAAAAGCTGGCACCTTGTGTCTCCCCTAAGAGGAACATATCTCCTATATACCTACATGAAAGCTAAGAGCGTATTCGTATTTTATAATACTGTTGCCAAGCTATTGGATGAAAGATAAGCTTATGGCCTTTTGAAAAATGAATTGTATTTGAGTAAAGTTTTACTTCTCAAGTTGTGTAAATTATCTTTTAAATACTAGATCTATAATGTAATTCATTTCTATTCATCTTTCCAGGGTTCTGGATTCTAAAATGTATACCACAGACCTTATGTGAAACATTGGTATGATGAAATGAATATTCTGTTCCTCTTTTCATAAAGTTCAGTTTTCACATTGGATGCTATTGTCATCTTTCTTTTCAAAGATGGCATTGTTAGAGAGAAGGAATATAAACTTTCATTCGTGCTGAGAAAGCCACGTGGGGAAACTCTCATTTTATTTTTTTTATAAGAGTGAAATTGCAATCTTTCAACAGAGCATGCTGATCATACCATCTGGCACATTATTTCTGGGCTTAAATTAGGCTCAGAAATCAATTCAGTGTTGAAAGATATTATCCGTTTAACATTTTTTCACCTTCAAATAATACAAGACAGTGGAGTAGAAAATAAGGTGTTTTCCATTTCCAACAATGTGAGCTATAGGAATATTGAATGTTTCTTTAAAAAAAGAGAAAAATATGATTTTTGAAAGGTCAGTATATGGCTTCTCCTGGGCTTGCTTCACAGAGTTGTTGAGAGGAAAATGCTTTGCAAACCATAAAGTCCTATATACGTGCAAACTATTCTTGTATTTCTAATGCTGCAAATTTACAGTGCTGTACCAGAGAACTCATCTTAGCAGATCAAACCATCTCACAGAGATATAGTATTACCTAAAGAATGGAATAACAAAAATATTAGAAAGTTTTGTTAAAAAAAACCTATTTAAATCTTATTCAAAATGTTCCATGTAAGGGATATAGAGCCTTCTAGAAAAATATTTCTGGGAAACTGAGACAAGAGGGAGATCAAGCTGCTGTAGTAGCAACAGTGGTTACAGACTTTATAGAGATGAATAGTATCTAAAAATCAAATTATGTCAGCTAAAGAAGCAAGTAAATGGTGAGAGAGACAGAGAGAGACTGAGAGACATAGAGAGACAAGAGAGAGAGACAGAGAGAGAGAGACAGAGAGACATGGAGCGATAAGAGAGAGAGACAGAGAGACAGAGAGAGAGAGACAGAGAGAGAGACAGAGAGACAGAGAGAGAGAGACAGAGAGAGAGACAGAGAGAGAGACAGAGAGAGAGAGAGGGAGAGAGAGAGAGAGAGAGAGAGAGAGAGAGAGAGAGAGAGAGAGAGAGAGAGAGAGAGAGAGGAAGGGAGAGGGAGAGAGAGAACACATTGCTTTTTTGATAAGAGAAAAATAAACTAATTTTATGCTCTTGGAAGCAAGTACCCTATGAGATTTTTTTCTTTCTCTCTCTCTTCTACCATTTGTAAATAAAGGAAGCAGTTACTTGGAAACAAGAGAGGTATGAAAAGGAAGCTCAGACTCCCCTAGGATTGTCTTGAATGGAGTGGGCAGGATGTGGAGACTATTTGTGCCTTAGATGAGAATCTGAAGTGGAGAAAAGAGAAACAGAAAAGATAGAAGCCACACTGGCAGGAGAAGGACTGTCCTCCAGAATTCGCGGCTGAGCACGATAGTGATAGTAGCAGTAGTAGCAGGAGGCAGGGTAGTATAGTAATCATTATCATAATAGCTCCAATTTCTATAGAACTGCAAGGTTTGCAAAGCACTCTACAAATATTGTCTCAACCACCCTGGGAAGTAGGTTCTATTACATATGAAGAACTCAAGGTAGACAGAGGTTAAGTGAGTTACCCTGGGACACACGGCCAGTAAGTTCGGAAGCTGTGCTTGAGCTCAGGTCTTCCTAATGTAGGTGCAACACTCTATCTGTCTAAAAGGCCAAGGTCTCCCATGGCATCCTGGGTCATCTCCAGTCATCCTGGTGAATATCTGGTCACTGGATTCAGATGGCTCTGAAGGAGAAGTGAGGCTAGTGACCTGCACAGCCCTCCCTCACTCAAAACAAAGTCAAGTGCAGGTCACGTCATCATTTCTCTGACGGCATGGTCTTCTTCAGCAATGAAGGATGAACAGATTATATCAACTTCCCTCCTAGCTGTCTTTAATGCATAAGTATACTTCAGAAACAACTCCTTTAGGTGATACTTTATGATTGTGCTAAGAATAAATCAACAACAAAAAATATGTTTGCATGTGGTGAAAAAGAATGATTAATGAGATACAATCCTGAAGAAAACCAACCTCATTGCGTTTCAGAAACGCAGCTGACCCACTATTCTTTATGCTGCCTAAAATTTGTCTCCAGTTGTCAGTTTTACTGTGACCACCAGGGGGCTTTCCAATTTTTCCATTCATTTAACAGAAACATATGGAGAATTATAAAGGAAAGAAATTAATGATAAAATGAATGAAAAATCTGTTAAATTCAAACAAAACTCATTTCCTCATCTTCACAGAGTTCTATATGCACACAAAACCGAAGCAAAACAAAACAAAAAACAGGCATGACAAATAAAGTTTGACTTATTGGACTGGTTGGTTTCCTATGCACAAATAGCCTAGCTGTCATTGTCAAACAAATCAATAGTTAATTATACAAATATCATGTTGGATAAATCATCCTCCATGTTATTTTTAAAGCCAGGAAAATCCAAAGGTTAACAAATTTTTCATAAAGTCCTGGCTCCCACACTATTTGAACTTCCTACCTTTGCAGTGTAAAGCATACATTTTATACGCTATTTCCATGGCAAATTGCAGGTGTTAAATTAAGAACAGGATGAGAGCACAAATGGGGGAGGGGTAGGATCCAATATAAGAGCTATAGAGTTCAAACAGAGTATTTTCCCTCGTTCGTGTCATGATCTGGGTCTGCAAACATTTGTGCAAATCCATCTTAATTTATTATGTGTTTTGGCATTTTTATATAAAAAAGGAGGACCGGGATTATTTTCTACATTCTAGCTGTAAAATTCTTCATGAGCAAGTCACTTATTAAATTCTTTTCTTTGTGAAGTTAAAGTGATTTCGTTAGCACAAAAATTCCAAAGGGAAAAGTGTTTCTCTTTATACATACAAGTTCCATGGTTTCAACTTGAAATGAATGATAATTTAGAGATGAGTGTTATTGTGATCCCCTTATTTTCCAAACAGTGGGAAGATTAGTCATGTTAGGAAAGACAAGTCATTTGTGTGCTCCTGCTGGAATTGTATCCCTCTCATCCCCTGCCCAATTTTCCTAAGGTTTCTGGGAAAACGTGTGTTCCTAACAGATCTTAGTTGATGAAGATAGCTCTCCACAGTCCACATCATTTCTCTTGGAATCTCCAAATTCCTTTGAGATAATTCAGGTGCAGCTGCCTCTTAAAATGAGATGTTTTGAGATTTGCCCATTTGCCTTCTAGCCTGCCACACACCACCCTTAATGATCTCCCTTTATTACCATTACATTGTAGTATTTTGTGAATAATTTTCATTTATTTCTCTGTGTAGGCATTGGGTCTCTCCAGCAGAACATAACTGCTCAAAGACAGGGATTATTTTGTTTTGGCCTAGCACGTAAGACAGAACTTTGTACATAAGCTTTTGATAACTTCTTGCTGAGTTCAAAGTGGAGAGATGGTAAATTTGTGAATTTGGACAATACATCTAAATATATTGATAAATTAATGATAATAATAACTAGAATTTACATAGTATATTAGGATTTGCAAAGTATTTTAGAAATATTATATCATTTGAACCAACTCTGAGAAGGAGGCGCTATTATCCCATTTTGCAGATGAGGAAACTGAGGTAGATAGAGGTAAAGTGATTTGTCCAGGGTTATATAGCTGGTAAGTATCTAATATTTGATTGGAACTCAGGTCTTCCTGACTTCAGGTCCAACAAAGAAATAAATAAATGCTTTTTCATTTGCACTTTCTGCACTAATTTATAAGACCGAAATTTTTAGATTGGCTAGCTCAGTAAAATGAAATTCATTATAGCACTCTGCTTTGGTACAGCCTGAGACAACTCAACTTAACTATTGCTGTTTCCCTTACTGAGAGGACACCTGAAGGATTGATCATAAGACTGAGAGTTGAAAGGGGCTTCTTAAATCATGTTGTCTAAGCTCCTTATTTTTCAGATGAGTAAAGTGAAGCCTGAAGAGTGATCTAACTTTTATGAAGTCATCAAGCTATTAAGTGGTAGAATGAGGATTGCAATACAGGCCCGTTGGATTCAAACCCAATGTTCCTTCCTGTACACCTTGTTGACTATTCCAAAGTTGTTAGAAATAGTCAGCATTTTACATTTCTTCTCCCTGCCACCCCATTACAGAGCACTCCTCCCAACCCCCCAAAATAAGCTTTGTTGTTTCGAAAGGAAGTATAAATTGGGAATAGGCATTCTTAGAGATTTAATCTGTAATGTTAATTTTGAAGGAGCAAAAACAGGATGTCATAGTTTGGGGAAGTCTAGTAATAATTCATGGAGAAACAGTATGGAAAGGGAGGGCAAATTTCACTAATTCAACAAACATTCATTTCATACTATGTGCTGAACAGTATGCTAGCTGCTGAAGCAGATAGAAAGATAAGTAATACTTTTCTTCCCCTTCAGCTTTCAACACAGGAAGGATTAGGTAGGGCATGTACAGAGGTAAGCATAACACAAGATAGGCATAATCAGTCAATAAAAATTTCTTAAGCACCTATTGTGTACCAGGTGGGCAGTTCAGGGGTGCAGTGGATAAAGTGCTGGGTCATGAGTTCAAATCCAGCCTCAAACACATATTAGCTTTGTGACCCTAGGCAAGTCACTTGACTTTGTTTGCCTCGGTTCATCTGTAAAATGAGCTGAAGAAGAAAACAGCAAACCACGTAAGTATCTTTGCCAAGAAAACCCCAAAATGGAGTCATGAAAGTTTGGACACAACAGAAAAGATCGAATAACAACAAAAGAGCCAGGCATTGTGCTAAGCCCTAGAGACACAAAGGCAAAGGACAGTTCTTGTCTTCAAGGAACTGACCATATAATGGGTGCTCAATGGATAGAGTTAGGTCTGGAGTTAGGAAAACTTGAGTTCAAATTTGACCTTAGACACTTACTAGCTATGTGAGAAGTCATGTAACCTGTTCCCCTGAGTTTCTTTTAACTGTGAAATGGGCATATAGCACCTACCTCCCAGAGTTACTGTGAGGGTAAATTTTTTAGGCCAGTGACTACCACATGGTAGACATTTAATAAATTATTGTTTCCTTCCTTCCTTCCTTCCTTCCTTCCTTCCTCCCTCCCTCCCTCCCTCCCTCCCTCCCTCCCTCCCTCCCTTCCTTCCTTCCTTCCTTCCTTCCTTCCTTCCTTCCTTCCTTCCTTCCTTCCTTCCTTCCTTCCCTTACAAAAGGAAGTTGAAAAGCAGAAGGTATATATGGTGGAGGATAACAGAGAATTCCATAAGAATGCATTTAGTTGTGAAATGAAGAGATGAATGGTTATTGGCCTTTGGAAGGGGTGGGATCCCAGGTCAAAGGATACTGATGAGCTATGAGTTTTAAGGCCCAAGTGAGCTTTCAAGGTGTGATTTCATTGGTAGGGAACTCTGAGATGAGGAAACTTTCTCTACCAATGCAAGTCCATACCTTCTCTACAACTTAGAGTCTTAGAGGGTTGTCTAGACTGAGCATAGAGGTCAAATGACTTGCTAAGAGGTACATAACTAGTATGTATCTCAAGTGGGTCTTGAACTGAAGACTTCCTGACTCTTAGGCCAGACCTCTATCTACTAGTCCATTCTAAATGCATGAAAGAGATTTAAGCAAGTTATGTGAGTTTCAAGGATGTAGTGAAAATTTCTAATTTGGGAGCTGGTGGTGGAGGCAATGGAAGGTAGAGCCACTTCTGTGATGTTATAGCTATAAAATGGGGATAATAATATTGCTTATAATCTCTATTCCACTGGCATGTTAAGAGGGAGAGGCTTATAAACCTTGAAACATTGTGTAATATAAATTAACAGTATTATCAAATTCTCCCTTCCCTTCTTTTAGACCACCCTTCTCTCTCCTTCAGTCAGGAGATGTATTGGATTCTTGATTTTCTCTCCAATTAGACAATATTATGGTATTGTACTGTTAGGTTCAATATTGTGTCAGTGTTTCAATATTTGGTTTTGGTATACTCATTTCCTTTCCTACTCTCCTGACCATTATGGATACCCCCTTACCCAAGAGTAGGAGACAGGAAATCAAATGCAATATATACATATATGTATATAATATATTACATAAAAGGTATAGGTCATTTAATAACTCTTTGAACATAATTCCAGACTGCTTTTCAAAACAGCCAGATAGATTAGTTCACAATTCCACCAAAAATGAATTACTGTCTCAATTTTTCTACATCCCCTCCAACATCTATCACTTTCCGCTTCTATCATTTTATTCAATCTAGTTGGTGTAAAATGATATCTTAAGGTTGTCCTAATTTGTATTTCTCTAATACATAATGATTTAGAGTATTTTTTCATATGACTATAAATTGTTTTGTTTCCTGCATTGGAAAACTGCCTATTTATTTCCTTTGGCCATCTATCAGTTGGGGAATGACTTGCACTTGACAAAGCTCTTCACACCATGAGACACAAGACCTCTATCTGCCAAGCCACAAAAATTTCCTGCTTCCCCCATTGATTATCTGTTAATATCAATGAGTCAGTTAAATAGCTTTTAGACACTGGTATTTACTATAGAAGGTATAAGACATGCTCCCAAATTAGGGGCATATTCTCTGAAAAAGTACATACAGAGTCTTAGAGGAAGTGGGCTGAAAACTTCAATGGGCTGAAATTTAGGGCAGTGAAGTGAGGGCATTCCAATTACATTTGTTCCACCTGTACAAAAGCTTTTTAATTTAATGTAAACAAAATTATCCACTTTACACCTAACTTTGCTCTCTATCTCTTGTTTACATATAGGTAACTATTTGTAAACATATAGTTTATATATGTCCCTATGCATGTATGTATGTGTGTGTGTGTGTGTGTGTGTGTGTAAAAACACACATACACATAAAAACCCCACTAAATATATATATTGAATGTAATTCTTAACAATCTCCCTGACTGCCGCCCCTGGACTTTTTGAAAAGAAAGTATCAGTGTGGACATCATATATCACAGAATCTGAGGGCAGGAAAGGCCTTCAAAAAGCCATCTGGTCTGTTGGCAGGACCACACTCAAATCATAGATTACTATCTACCCTTTCCTTGAAACCTCAAATGTGTTTTTGAAACAGTGAATAATAAAGAAAAATAAACTAGATCAAGAAATCCGGGTGGCATTACTGGGTGGGGGGTGGTATGGTGCTGCCCCACGTGAGGTGTCAGCTCAGTTGCAAAACAAAGTTGGCCAAACTTTATAAGTCATTTTTCAAGAGAGGGATCAGATATATTTTAGAACATGTGCTTCTGTTTATTCTTTGCCAGAGATCGAGTTAACTTTTAAGTCACTCTGTCATATTATTTGACTAATAGAGTTCTGCTAAGTATCAGCTATTATTTCACCTGTATGAGCTAAGATAACATTAAATGAAAATACTTACTAGGACCAAACTGCTTTACAGAAGCAAATGCACAGCAAATGCAGTATGTTCCTTAAGAAAGTTAATTACAATACCCAAAGGTAAGGGTATAGGGTTGACTGAGTTGATCAATCACCCTATCCCTCTTAGAGTAACTAATAACATATTTTAGAAGTGATGGAGAGAATATCATCAGGAGAGAATATATCTATTGACTCAATTGATCAAAGGCATTATGCTAAGTCATGCCTGGTCTTATCCTCTGAGTTTTGTATAAACTAGTAAGCTAGCTTAGAACCTGGACATTTGAGTGTTAGGTAGTTGAGGAGAGAGAACAGTTCCACCCAGTTGCTGAAAGGGAATCTCTTGGAGGGAGAGAGGGGAGAGATGAGCCTGCATCTCCTCCCCATACCATTCAACCAAACAATAGCTTTGTGGACTTTGGAGGAATTCTCATTGGCCTCCTATCAGTGTCCCAGGAACAACGATGACTGGCAGCGGTATCTGTACTGGGGAGAGATCACTAACTAAACCCATCATGGAAAGGGAACTTCAGGACTCTCTAAGGAACTCAGCAGAATGCTACACAGTGCCTAAGGGGAAATCATGAAGGATCCAGAAAGAGGAGAAAATGATTTTCAGGAGTTGTCTTACCCCTTTGCAATACCCTAAATTTGCAATTACCCTAAATTTCAGACCATTATAATTTTGAGCCCACTTTCTCTAAGACTCTGTATCTACTTTTTCAGGTAATATACCCCTAATTTAGGAGCATGTCTTATACCTTCCATAGTAAATATGAGTGTCTAAAAGCTAATTAATTCTAACTGGCTCATTGATATTAACTGATAATCAACGGTAGAGAGGTACAGAGGTAGAGGCTTGTAAGCTCTACCATTAGAAACTTTTCCTAAACTCTCAGAGTGATCCTGCGCATCCCGAGGGAATATATAGCAGCTGCTATGAATGTGAGTTGAGACAGTAGCCCTAAAACCTATGCTACATTAAAAATGCAAGTTGTATGTAGTAGATTTCTAGTTTCATGTGCAATCGTCTTTTTCACTATACCATATTATGGAAATGCTTATTTTATTCTGTTAATTAGAAAAATAAAAAATAATTTACAGTGGGGAAAAAAAGAAATATAATAGAAAAATATTTGCCCTCACTTCACTCCCCAGTCATCTCTAGTCAGCAGCATAGTCCTTCAGACCAAAGGCCATACCCTAAAATACTTAATTCTTTCATTTTTCTGATCTCTTGTCCAGGAGCTCTACTATCTTGATTGGTGATTGCCTCAAGTGATCCATTATATCTAGGCCCAGCCTCTTGTG
Source organism: Notamacropus eugenii (assembly GCF_028372415.1). NCBI lineage: Eukaryota > Metazoa > Chordata > Mammalia > Diprotodontia > Macropodidae > Notamacropus > Notamacropus eugenii. The sequence continues at coordinate 171,512,017 of NC_092875.1, read as the reverse complement.
TACATGTTATCATCTAAATGCAGTTGATGATATATATCAGTACAGAGTTTTCTCATTAGGAACCCCTATATTTATGAAAGCACAGTTTCAGATCAAACCTTACTAACAGTTCTATAAAAGAATTATAGTAAAATGAGTTAAAAGGGAGGCTGGGTCTTGAAAAGTTTGGTGGTTTAACTGTTTTTCTTTTAAGCTAAATGGTAAATTGTGTAAACCCAAAAGGATTGAAGAAAAAAATAATCTGTTAAAAAGTTGAAAATATTATCTGTCATATATAGAGATATTAATAGATTTGAATAAAAGTTGAGGTGTCAAGCAGCCAGGCCTGAAGTCATGAAGAATTATCTTCCTGAGTTCAATTCTTGCCTCAGACACTTACTTAGCTATGTGACCATGGGGAAGTCACTTAACCCACTGTGCCTTAGTTCCTCATCTGTAAAATGAGCTGGAGAAGGAAATGGCAAAACTCTCTAGCAATTTTGCCAAGAAAAACCCAAATAAGGTCAATGAAAAGTCAGACAGACTGAACAACATCAAGATGAAGTAAAATTTTTGCAGGTCAAAGAAAATTAATACAATTTACAATAGAGCTCATGAAAAATAAGCAACCTTACTCCAAAGAGCTCTATGTGCACAATTGCTTTTGGTCTCCACCTGGTAAGGTTCCCAGATAATTGCATTCTCACAGTTGTCTGATACAGTGGTCTCCAAACATTTTATCACTCTATTAGCAAAATAATGTTGAACTTTCATTTCCAATAATATGTTTGTTATTTATAAATCATGTACATGTACCTATGTGAGTTATTCTAACTCCTGGAGTCTACCCTTCAAAGGATGATTGCTACAGTCACAAACTGATCTGGGAGGGAGGCTTACTGAGTTTCTTAATGGTACCTATAGGTGCCAGGGTAGCAGTTACATTATAATTGTTGTGAAAGGCTGATAGAAGATGAGAGACTGGGAGCTTTGGGCAGCAGTGGAAGAGGGCAGGATAAGGGAACGTTGAGGAGGTAATGAGTGATGAGTAGAAGTGGTTGTGTTGCAGATAAACCCTATATTTGGCTTTTTGGGAGGGGGAATGAAATCAGTTGATTGCAGTCTCCAGGGGTCATGCCATAGGTGGAGGAGGCCGTAGCCAGAACTTTGGAACTGCTGCCTTAGGGCATGATGGCTCTTAGTACAGCTCTCTGCAATTCCGAGCAGATATTGGCAAGTATACCCCATAACCTTGCATTGCCCTCCTTCTTACATCTTGCAGCAGGTGGCACCACCTGCCTCTTTTCACCAGCAAATCTCCTCTGCTTTGGCATGGCTTATTCCCACATGCAGAAAAGAGAGACCAATGTCTCAAACATTTTCCATTTGTATAAGGAGACATAACTTCCTCCTATGCAGAGCTCAAAGACTGGTAGTAGTAACACTATGGCTAAATCTACCAAGCACCTTTAAGTCAGAATTAGGGAAATAATTTTCAACTTGATACATTCTATACATCTTTTATTCTTGGGATGTAGTATGTGACAAAAAAAAATGCCAGTGATATAACTGCTTAGACTTCAAAACTATTTGCACAGGAGATCTTTAGAAGCAGAGGAAATATGATATAGAAAACTGAAAATACATAGAACTAAATCATGTGGCATATCCAGAGCCTTTCTTAGTTGATGGGAAATTTCTCAGAGTATCAATACAGGGTTTGTCCTAGACTACCATTAGGGATGTTGAATTGAGGCATTCTGTGTTTGTAATTACAGATGTTTCAAACCCAATAAGGTTTTGTTTACATCAGTCAGTAATCATTCACTGCTCACTTTCATCATCACCTTAACTTGCTTCAGCCCCACTCAATTGTAATTCTAGTCGCCTTTCATCATTCCTGTGGTGAACATGTACTACCATAAATACCAATAATTAAATCTCTCATCAGAAGACATCAACAGAACTTGAAACTTTAAGATTTTTTTTAAAGGAGAGAAAGGAGGGAGTATAGCCCATGTAAGAATGGCAGCTGTGAACTAATTGCTTGGATCATTTCCAGCACTGGGTTGCTTCTTTGGGGAGTTGATGATGAAACATTGAGTAGACTCAGTAATATCCATTTTAAATCGTGGGATGTTTCCATGGGATTCATTTGGTTCACAAAATGGGAAAAACCAGGAAGTCTCAGAATTAATGAGTGTGTGTGTGTGTGTGTGTGTGTGTGTGTGTGTGTGTGTAGCTTATCCATGGCAGAGAAAATAGTATTTGATAGGTCAAAAAATAATTATTCCCTATACTTTTTGGGTAATACTTGAATTAAGCAGGTAAGAGATTGGGCTATGATTAATCTGGTGACATAGTTTGATGTTCAGTTAATTGTACAAATCAGATATCAGTAAGACTTCCTTTTTAAAAAAAATCACTTTTGATAGATATGCATATATATATATGTTTATGTGTGTATATAAAATCTATCCATATCTATGTATCTATAGGTATATAGGTGACACAGATGAGGAAGGAAATAGAAACTTTTGTGATTGACTTGGGGTTCTCTAAAATATTAGTTGTCACTTCCCCTGACAATGACAGTCATTTGCCAGACAAGCCTTGCTTTGGAAAACTCTACATGGCCTTTGGCCTAGGCAAATAGACTTATATTGGGCCTTTAAATCAAATCTGCACACCATTTAAGGGTAATAACTAGTTCTGAGAAGAGAAGCTTATAACATTTTTGGCTCCCTCCACTCTACTATATAAATTTTTGGGGGACACTGTGACTAATAATTTCGTGTTAAAAAGAACTTCAAGGCTTTAACTAAGTATCTCTGTTCAGTAAAAATAAGAAAGTAATAATGAAAAGTTGTTAAAATTCTATAAGGGAAATGAGATCAAGGATTACTTAAATTCTATTAAAATCCAATATTTCTGATTTAAATAACATATATTCAGGAGACTGATCTCTCTCTAATCCCAATTGAATAGCAGTTTAAAAGAAAAAATATTAAAATTATGTGGTCTCACCAATGTAGCAATTTGGCAGTGTCTAAGAATATTGAACCTCGAAACAATAATAGCTACATGTCTACCTTCCATCCAAGTTTAAAAATGTGGCAATAGCACTTTTAAAAACGTTGTCTCCATTAAGAAACATAAAGCTACATCAAGGAAGGTCTCACAACATGTTAGATAGATTCTCTAAGGAGGATCTGTGAGACGGCCTACACAATAATTACACAGTATGGGAAGGCATGGATTGGGTGGGATTTACCCTTATAGAAGTATCCATATTCATGAGATCACAGGTCCATCAAATATCACCCAAATACTAAAGAAGTCTACAACAAATGAAACTTGATGAAGATACTCTTCTCTGCATTTTACATTTAAATACACTGATTCTCTCATGGGTGAACTGATTTGTACAATTCTTTCACATATTTGCAACTTAGGCAGAGACATAGTTGCTGTTCATTTTATAATCCATTTTACAATCCACAAACTCTGGGGTAAAGAAGCTAAGCCTTTGACAGGGGTCCCCTTATTAGTAGCTACTGTGTCATTAACTCTATATGTAAGCTTCTTACATCTAAGGTCACTCAGTAAATAGTAGGTCCATCTAACTGTAAATTCAGTTCTCTTTCTAATGTCTCTTGACTGTTAGGTTACACTGTTGCAGTTCAATCATACCCTTAAACATTTTTCATAAGGATGGAGATATATATATATATATATATATATATATATATATATATACATATATATATATATACACACATATATATGTATATATATATATATGTCCAGCCAAATCTCTTTCAGTATGTACTTTCTCAGTTGATTTTTTTTAACCCACAAGGAGCTTTACCTTCTTTTTTTTATTAAAATAAATCTTAGAATTGACCTATTATTTTACTGTGTCAAGATATATATGCTTTTTGGATATTCATTCTTTCTTCTAACATGTGAGCTATTGCTCCGAACTTCATGAAATCCACCATCTGGTAAGCAAACAATCCATTCTTTCTTCAAGTTCATTGGGTTGAACAATACAAGTTCAAGGATAGAATATTTTGTCATTCCATGAGAAATTTCCATCCAGGTTGGCATGGACTTATTTATGACCATTCTTTGGGTTTTGTAATTTGTAAATTTTTCTGCAACTTATAGTGTTAAAGAGTTGCCTGAAGTACTGGGATGTTGTGAAGTATGAGGATTACAAGGGAGAACTTGAGCCCAGGTCTTCCTAATCTTAACTATAGTTTTATGCAACCTATATCTTTCCATGTTATTTACAAGTGTATCATTAGATATGCTGCCACAAGCCTTGTTAAAAGAGACTTCTGAAAAGTCATAAGACCAACAAGATAGGAGACTACGCCCTTTCCCTATTCTCTACTAAGCATCTAAAACCTCTCAAAAGAGGGATTAGAATCAGATACAGAATAATTATGCACATGAAAAAGGAAGATTACCACCAAGGTAAGTAATACTTATGAATTTACACCAGGGAATGCTAATCCATAATGGTTTCCTTCAGCATCTTTCCCCCAACAGCCTCTATGATTCTTTAAGGGATCCATAAGCCTTCCTGTGAGTTTGCATTTGGGGATCCATATTTGAATCCTTCACTGATGCAAAGCCTATCAGTATACTTCCCAGTACACCTTTACCATACTATACAATAAACATCAGATATGAGTTCTGGGTAACTATATATGAACAGATGTGGATGTGGAGGAAAGGATCTACTGCCTTTTTCCTGGGGCAGTTCCTGAAGTAGTTCTCTAAGTCTTCAAATCTATAGGGTCTAGACACTTTGTATAGAATGCCCTCCTTCAACCCTGCAAAAAAGTAGCAGATTTTAATTCAACACAGCTAGAGAAGGAAAAAAGGATCAATTAGTGTGAAGGGCTGCCCTGGATTTGAAGAAACTGAACCACAACTGGGTCTATTCCTATGTCTGAAGAAGTTAAACAGAACAAAGGACATAATCCCCCAATATGGGAGGAAGCTAAGACTCCTTTATAATCCAGTCCCGAGGGTATACCCACCAGCAAAGGAGGAGAAGTCAGAATATGAGTGATGAGAGAATAAGGGAGAAAAAAGCTGACAAACCCAAGATTTCAAATGGAAGAAAACTCAATGGAAACACAGAGCACAAGCAAATAAAAATGGAGCATCTTAAAGCTAGAAGGAAGGATGCACAACAAACCTCTAAATTATTACAAGACAAAGAAAAGAAAAGCAATATTTGATAAAACACACAATTTCATGGATTCCCAAGAGAGCATGGAACAAAATGAAGGAATTCCAGATTAGGTCAAAAGAGAAATAAAATCATAGGAAAAGAAATAGGAATGAATATGTTAGAATTTTTAGTTCTCAAAGCAGAAATTAAAATTAATTAACAGATTAGACAAAATTGAACCTGTAGGATAGTTTCTTCAATGAAATGACAAAGAGATAAAAGTATCTGATATACAAAATGTTGATTACCGTATGGAGCACAGATAGGTGCTCTAGGAATCTTCTGTTATCCAGAGTATTACTTATCTCACGTAACTTTGCATCAACTGCATATTTTATAAGAACATTGCTATAGTTTTATATAGGAAATTGATAAAAAATGTTAAATGTATAGGATAAGGAAAATTCTATTGGAAAAATCCTGCTAAGCTGACATCAAACCATTAATAGCTATTTTCTGAGCCAAACCATTTAATTGGTTCCAAATCCATCTAATTCTTTTATTATCTAGTCCACATTTCTCCATTTTTCCCATGTGAATTTTATGAGACCTCATCAAATACTTACACATCCTCTGACATCAATTACCAGCATGACCCTGGACAAGGCACTTGACCTCCTTATATATCACTTTCCATACCTGCAAAATGAGGGGGATGGACTTGATGACTTCCAAGGAAGTGTCTAATTTAATAAACGACTATTTAAAATTAAGAGCAAAAACATTCATTATAAATCTTTGATCTTTGGACCTCTGAGATGCTCAGGTTAGCTATCTATAAAGTGGAATTAATGTCTATCCTGCCTACTAGTGTGGTTGTAAGGAAATAATGTGATAATGTTCATCACAGATAGGGAGAGGAACTGGTCCTATGATTTCCTTGACATAGAGACCTTCTGGGTGAGAAAATTTCTTCTACCAATGAGGGTTAGTCCTTTTTCTGCAACTTATAGTGTTAAAGAGTCAACCAAAGTACTGAGATGCTGTGGAGTGGGAAGATTAAATAGCCACTATATGTTAGAGGGAGGACTTGAGCACAGGTCTTCCTAACTTTGAGGCAAGCTATCTATGCATTATACTATGCTGCCTTAGTGTATTGAGTGTTCAGGGAGGACTAGCAACTCTAGTGTGAACACTTGCTGAGCCCTTTTCAGGGCTGCTCGTCCACCTTTGGCTCACTATGGTTCACCAACTCTTACCTGTGGCTCTCAGAAGCTGTAGCATGTGCAGCAGCCACACTCCAGTAAAACCTTCTTGGCAGATAGGCTAAAGCAGGTTGAGGGAAACTTATGGGTCTCAAACCCACTGGTGAACTGGGGTGTGTGTGCCTACACCAAGTATGTGAAGACTTTCCTCAGCAGAATAGGTAGATGAGAACAATTTGTTCCAACATCCACAAAGGTGACTGAAGTAGGCACTGTGGAGTGCTTAGAGTTTGGTCAGACTTTGAAGATGTCAAAGTCATTACCTTCATCCCTGGCCATCACCAGTCGTCCTGACTTTTGTCTTGCCACTGTACTTTGATGACTCTGGAAGAGAGAGTGAGACTGATGACTTTGTGCAACTCTGCCTGATTCAAATCCAACTCACACACAAGTCAAGACATCATCCTGTGATGTCATTGGCCCTCCTCAAAAACAAAGGACAGACAACAATACTATGCTGCCTCTTATGTATGTAAAAGGATTTTGCTTCTTTTCAAATAATATTTTATTTTTTACCCAATTACATGCAAAAAACAATTTTTAACATTCAGTTTTTTTTGTTTTGAGTTCCAAATTCTATCCCTCTTTTCCTTCCCTCCCCTCTCACTGAGATAGTAAGTAATCTGATAGAGATTATATGTGTGTAATCATGTAAAACATTTGTGAAAGGACTTTGAAAGTTGCAAAGGATTATGCAAATATAAATAATATTATTATGATAAAAGCATGTATTACAGTAAACTCTGTTGTTTAACATTTAATTATCCATCATTCTTTACTAAGAAATGTTTCTAACAAGATTTATGTGATGCAGCTAAAGTAGTTTAAGGGGGTGGTAGTGGAAATGTGTTCCTAAAAACATATATTAACAAATAGAAAAGATGATTAATGAATTGAATATGCACTTAAAAATAAAAAAGACAACTAACAAAAACCCCCCAAATGAACATAAATGGGATGTTGAAAATGAAAAGATAAATGGATAAATTAAAAACCACAAAGACTATAAAAATGAACAACAAAACTAAAAAGATGGATCTTTGAAATGACTAATAGAATTGATAAACCTTTGGTCAACATGATTAAAAAGAAGAAGGCAGAAAATCAATTCAACAAAACAGCAAATGGATAAGTTGAAACCACAATAAAACCAGAAGAAATAAAAAGAATTGTCAGAACCTACAATGAACAACTATATACTAACAAAATTGAGTACACAAAAGAAATGGAATGCCTTACAAATATAAAACATTCAAGCTAACAGAAAACCAAATGGAGACCTTAAATTATCTAATGTCAGAATACAAAATAAAATTGTTAAAGAGCCACCAAAGAAGGGGGAAAATAAAATCTCTTTGTCCTGATAGAGTCATAAGAAACTTGTATTTAACCTTTAAAGAACTGTTAGCACCAGTACTATACAAATAAGTTTCAAAAATGGAGAAAGAAAGCATTCTACCAGACTACTTCTTATGAAACAAATACCATACTAAACCCATAGCCAGAGAAGGATGAAGTAAAGAAGAGCTATAAATCAATATCATTAATGAATATTGATTCAAATTTTTTGAAAAATTCTGTCAGATTATAGCAATTTATCCAAGAAATCTTTCATTGTGAACAAGCTAAATTTATGTCAAAGATAGTTCAACATTAGGAAAACAACATAATCACAATGAAAATAAGAACATCCAAAGCCTCATTGACACCTTGCACAATATTCATTTATTATTAAAAATCTTTTTTAATGTAATAAAATGTCTGAAACTAAAAATAAGCATCATGAAAGAATGCTCTGGATTACTAATAAGAGATATAAAAATTTACATGATCCAATATTTTACCTCATACCCAGAAAACTGGAAAAGATGACCAAAGATGTACAAAGTAATAGTTGGAAGAATTTTGGAAGATAGACCCATTAGTACATTGTTGGTGGAACTGTGAATCAATACAACTGTTTTGAAGAGAACAGAAACAATTGCTATTTACATTCAAGCCCAAATAATGTCCAAATGGGGCTTGGTCTGTTATTGGCCAAACAATGAGAGCCAGATTGATTTGGGTTTAAGGCATGCTCCTATAAACCCAAAGATATCTTGCGAAGTTTCAGCGACCAAAATTTATGTTCCTTTGGGCACAGCATGTGTTGGTAAGGGTATGATACTCAATGTGGACAGAGGGAAGGGAAAAGAAAGAAAGAATAAAAGAAAGAAAGATAGAAAGAAGGAAGGAAGGAGAGAAAGGAAGAAAGAGGGGGAGGAGGGAGGGAGGAAGGAAGGAAGAAGGAAGGAAGGAAGGATAGCTGTGCTACCTACTCAGCCAGTTCCAGTTAGGTACCCAGCTCCTTATATACATATGTGTACAATTCATACATACAATTTGTGTATATATAAGCAATAATACATATGTGTATATATTCATTATATTTGATAGTATACTAGTGCTTTGAAAACTGATAATACATGCTACACATTGCGTATTAGAGTAAAATATTTCATCCTAGAAAAATATGATTTTCATGAGATACGAGACTGTCACATTGTTAGAATAGGGATGAGAGAAGGACAACTTATGTGTTACAATGGTATCCATGAAATGACAAAATACCTGGAGGAAGGATCCCTGCATATCAAGTGTATCTCTTCCTGAAAGGAATGGATAAGAATCCCACAGAATGTGCAGGCATGAATGGGTTGAGAACTGTATGACTGGAGGGAATACTGTCATTGATGAAATTGAAGAACTAGCAAACTGTTGAAGTATTTGATTAGCAAGAACACTTCATTTTCTGATTAGGCCATAAAAAACCCCAACAACTGGAGTCTGCTAAATCATTCAAAATGCCATTTGACTAAAAACTTTTAAAAAATTAGTTGGCATCTTATAAATGGGAAATACTATTTTATGGTCATTTTGTACTTGCTGCTGATTAATAATAAGCCATTATTTAATACCTTTTGTCATTTCATAAATGGGAATGTGTCTTCATTTTTATTTTGTATAGCCGTTATTCTCATTGTGAATAGAACAAGAATAGGTGTCAGCTATTGAAGAAAGATATTAGATTACAGATAAAGAAGGATACCCTGTGAATGCCCTTTTTAAATTTGTATCATAATTCACTTCCAAGGAACTCCAAATAATATTTTTTTCCCTTCTATTATAGTTTAATGCTTCTTCTAGGGTTAGGCAATCTTTGACATAGGTGTGGTAGAGAATGGGAGAAAGCTTATAAAATGTCACCAAGGATGCAGATGTTGTTAATCCTCTAACCCAGTTGTCCCTGTCCAGCTCTTTTGTGTACTATTTATCTCATACCATAAGACAATTTACAGTACAGATCAATCTAGATGTTGTTCCCCAGGGACCTGCAAAACATAAGAGAACAAACATACATTTACAGGGTGTCCCAAATCCTAGTGCAGTTTTAAGTCAAAACACTAAATAAATTTTGGATACTCTTCAGAGGAAAAAAACACACAGAATGCACTTCTGTGCCATAAACAGGCCTTACCTGGCTTTCTTACTTTCTTACCTGTCAATACATTCATCTTCACAGTAGAAGAAGGATCAATTTAATGAATACCAGATGAGAGACCTGACCTAGATCTGCTTTATACAGTCAGTAATAGAAAGGGAAAGTAGCTAATGCCTTTAGTAGAACTCCTGGCAGCAACTGATAAATTGCTGCTCCTAATGCACACATTTGCCCTATTTTGCTGATTATGCTGACAATTTTCAAAAGATCCTGATTTTATTGGTGCAGGAATTCCTTCTATCGCTATAGATTGCTACCCTCCATATCCTTACAGAGAATCTTCTTGAGTTACTAGGGACAAAATGTTTGTCAACTAGCAGTCAATCTTCTGGTGATGATATTAAAGATATGCTCTGTATTTAGCTAGGCTCATTCATGGTGTCAGCACCATGGCCAGTGGTAGCACAGAAGCTTGAAGCAATGATTTGAGTCAGCACCACAGCAATGGAAAGTGCAGATCCTGCAGGCTCAACTAACTTGTTCTGTCATCATGGGCATATTGGACATGGTGTGCAATGAGAGATTTAAGGATAAGAAAGAACAAAATTTTACTGGTAATGGTACCAAAGTTATTTTCCTAAAGTTTATATCCATATGTTGTCTACTCAATAAATTTTATTAGCTCCTTATTGCCTCTAGGACAAACTTTTAGATTAACTTTTCAAGTCCTTCACAATAGGTCCCAATGTACCTTCCAAAGTTATTATACATTATCTCCCCTCCTACAGTGCATAATCTAGCCAAATGCCTTGCTGTGCCTCACAAATTATATTCTTATTTACCATCTCCACACTTTTGCAGTGGCTGTCCCCTATGCCTGTTCTTGGAATGCACTCCCACTTCACTACTGCTCAAGTAACACATTCTATATGAAGCGTTTCCTGATGCTTCTCCCCAACTACTAGTGCCTTCCCTCAAAATTTATCTTAGATCTTGTTTATCTTTTGTATATATTTACATAAATACCTGTTGTCTATTGAAATAAGATGTTAGTTCCTTAAGGGTAGGAATGGTTTCATTTTTGTTTTCATATCCCCAGCAACTAGCTTTGTGCCTGGACATTGTAGGAGTTTAATAAATGCTTGTCAATTGAAAGCCCTATTCTTCATCCACACTGTCATCTCCATTCCCTTGATCTCCCATTTCTCTCTCAGGGTATCTCCCCTACAGTAGCCACTTTCTCCTTTTCTCCCCATCTTGACTCCCTGGTGAACCAATTCAAGTCTACACTGTCCTCTCTTGAATCCCTCAATCCCTTATCATAACACCAATTATGCACAGCCAAACTTTAGCCTTTGATCACTCCTACCTTTCACTGCCTTATCCCCTACAATGCGCTGCTTAACAAAGATGGAGAAAAATAGAGAAATATTCTGACAGGGTCCACTACAGATTTGTATTACTCAACCTCAACTGGGCCCTCACAGCTGCTAGGCAATCCTGTTGTACCTCCTTTATCAGCTAACTATCCTACTGGCCATAACAACTCTTTTAAACCTTTTCATCTCTATGCAAAACTTGCATGGTTCCCCCTCCTCCCACTTTCTTAGCCAAAAACCTTGCTTCATATTTTACAGAAAATATTGAGGCCATTCACCATGAACTTCTTCTTCTCCCTTCTTTCTCTTTTTCTGTCACTCAGGTACTTTCTGCACTTTCTCATTCATCCCTGTTTCACATGATAAAGTGCCCTTATTATTTACTAAGATACCCCTCTACCTGTTCAAGTGATCCCATTTCATCTCATCTCCTCCAAAAGGTTGCCATCTCTGTCATCCCCACCTTTTCTACTTATTTTTAATTTCTCCCTCTTTTCTGTCTCATTTCCTACTGCCTCCAAACATGTTCATGTTTTCCCCACCCTGAAAAAATTCTCACTTGATCCTTATATTCCCTTCTTCTGTACTTTGTAGTAGCTAAACTACTTGGGAAGACTGTCTGCAATAAGTACCTGCACTTTCTCTCCTTTTGCTCTTTTTTTACTCTTTTATAACCCAGCTTCTGACCTTATAATCCCACTGAAACTGCTGTCCAAAATTACAATGATCTCTTAATTACTAAATTCATTGACCTTTTTACAATTGACTTCCAAGCTATCACCCTCCTGATGTCATTGGTCCTCTGAGAACAAAGGATGGACAATAATCTGTGAATTATGATAGCTGTCTTCTTACAATCCAAATGGCCAGTTCCAGTTGAGCAATACTGCTCTTTTTCCTTCTCCTTTTCCTTTTCTTCTCCCTCTGTCCACATGAGGAGTCATACCCTTACATGTGGGTGCTCTGCCCAAAGGAATATACATTTTGATTGCTTATACTTCACAAGACATCTTGGGGTTTGGAGGCTAGATTTTTTTCTTCCCTGTTTATTCTATCATTATTTTTTAAAAACTGGGACAATTAACTCTTCTGTCTCATGTAGTTTTCATTTATGATCTCTTGAAATATAGCTCTGAAAAACAAGACTTTGATAAAGTCCTTTGTGATTCAAATGGAGCTAACTTGACTATGCCTTTAAACCCAAAATCACTCAACTTTTACTGATTAACCAATAAAAGGTCCCAGACCAAACCTTACTTGTTTATTGTTTGAGTTTTGATGGCTCAGAGTGATTGTAAATAGCAATTGCTTTTGTTCTGGCCAGAAACTCTGAGGCTCTTCCTCTCCCAGACTGATTCTTTTGTGAAGGAAAACTAGGTCATTTTTTGCCTCAATCCTTACCTACCCTTGAGTTATTGAATGAACATTGCCTCAGACAAACTGAGACATGGGAAAGATCTTAGCATAAAAAGACCATGGTCTCCCACTGCATCAGGGGCCATCATTTGATCTGTGTCTTGCCAAGGAACTCTGATGACTCTGGAGGAGAAAGTGATAGTTCTGCCTCACTTAAATTCAATTCACTTGCAAGTCAGAGAATCACCCTCCTGATATCATTGGTCCTCTCTGAGAATGAAGGATCATTACAAACAAAAACAATCTCCTTGACTTCTCTGCAGTCTTTGGTTTGCTTTCACTCTCTTCTCCTTGACACTCTATTATTTTCTAGGTTTTCAGGACACCACTCTCTCCTGGTTCTTTTCCTACATATCTGAATGCTTCTTCTTTATCTCCTTTTCTGGATGTTCTTCCAGATCATGTTCTCTAATTATAGTGGTCTCTCAGGATTCTGACCTGGCCTCTTCTCCCTCTAAATTACTTTCCTTGGGGATCTCATCAACTCCTGTGGATTTAATTACCCTTTCTATGCTAACAATTCTCAAATCTAACTATCCTGCACCAAATTTTCTGCTGACTTCCAATCTTACATCTCAAACTACATTTCAGACATTTCAAATTGGTGGTTCAGTAGACATTTTAAATAGAACTCATTATCTTTCCACCTAAACTCTCCACTTAGGGTAACTACACTACACAACTCCACACAATGGATAGAATGTGGGACCTGGAGTCAGGAAGACTCATCTTCCTGGGTTGAGATCTGGTGTCAGATACTTTCTGTCTATGTAACTCTGGGCAAGTCACTTAACCCTGTTTGCCTCAGTTTCTTTATCTGCAAAATGAACTGGAGAAGGAAATGTCAAACAACTTCAGTATTTTTTGCCAAGAAAACTTCAAATGGAGTCAAGAAGAGTCAGACATGACTGAAAAGACTGAATAACAACAAAAAACTCTCCATTTATTTCTACTTTCCCTATTTCAAAAGAGGGAAATACTATCCTTCTAGTCCTTTAGGCTTGCAATGTAAGAATCATCCTGGATTCCTCACTATCCTTTGTCCCTGATTATCCAATCTGTTGCCAAAGTCTGTCAATTTCACCTTTGCAAAATCTCTCAAGTACATTTCTATTGTCTTCTCTGACCCACTACCTCTGTAGTATAGGACCTCATCACTTCGTGCCTGGAATATTACAATAGCCTGCTGGTGGGTTTGCCTGCCTCATGTCTTTCCCTATTCTAATTCATTTTCCATTAAGCCATCAATGTGATTTTCCTAAAGGACAGGTCAGATCAAGTCACCCCTTCCCCTTCTCAATAAACTCCAGTGGTTTCCCATTTGCGTACAGGATCAAACACAAAATGCTCTGTTTAGCATTCAAAACCCTTTATAACCTTGCCCCCCTACCTTTCCAGTATTTTTATACTTTACTCCCAAATATGTAGTCTTTTGTCCAGTGACACTGGCCTCCTGGATGTTCCATGAAGAAGACTCCATCTTTCAACTTCAGGCATTTTCTTTGGTTATCCCCCATGCCTGAAATGCTCTCCCTCCTCTGCTGTACCTACTGACCTCCCAAGCTTCCTTTAAGTACCAGTTAAATCCCATCTTCTACAGGAAGCCTTCCCCAACCTCTCTTAACTCTAGTGCTGTCTAGTTCTTTCCTATTTATCCTGTATGTGTAGCTTCTTTGTACATATTTGTTTGTATGTTGCCTCCTTGACTAGATTGTAAGCTGCTTGAGGGCAGGGAATTTATTTTCCTCTTTTCATATCCTCATTGCTTAGCACAGAGGTTGTCACATCGAAGGTTCTTAATAAATGTCTGTTGATTGTTTGAGGTCAGAGGTCAGTAGTATTTAAGAGAAAGGGCAGACATTCAGAATCACAAGGAAGAAGTAATTCACTTCAAAAAAAAAGACTGAATGGATATAGTTGTGGACAAGTAGGGGATTCATGATCTTTAAAGCATTACTGGGGCAGGAGTGGTCTTTGTGGTATTCCTGGTAACTGGTTTCGATAGTGTAGACAAGGGCTTTCTAACTGGTTGCTTCTAATTTATGTCTTGATAAATGAACCTGATTAGAATGAGGGGAATTTCTGGTCCAGAGAGGACTATCAACAAAGATTGGAGTGAGATGGGACTACTCTTGAGGTTGAGATGGCTCGGAAGTTTCATTGAAGGTGAAAGTAGGAGGACTAAATACTGATTTATTCCAGGACTCAGATAGTTGTCCTTCCTGGATATTGGTCAGGAAATATATGCTACCTCTTTCAATATAAAAGCATACTTTAGAGATAAGTCTAGTGGAAATCTGACCCCAGAAAAGGGGCCTAATGAAAAAAGGGACTTTTCTCCTGACATAGAAGAGACAGACTCACAGTGGTTCTAGAAGGAGTAGATATGACTATAACCAATATGATTTTTGTCCCCAGCATCTCATAGAATATAACTCTGGTATTGAATGGAGCTCAAGTTACCATGGGTCTCCCAAATAAGAACTGTCTCAGTCTAGTAGGCACCTAAAACTTCTTTCTTAGCTATAGTCACCTCCCTTAAGAGGAAGATAAAAGAGAAAGCCTTGGAGTACCACTAGCAGAACTTGCTGGAGATCAGGCTGAATAGGCCCTCCACACTGGGATTAGGATTGCTGGATAGACTTCTTACCCGGCCTTCATACTTTGAAGGACTTGATTTATATTTAAGTGAATAAGAGATACATTCTTTATGAACATGTATTTCAGTCGATGTTAAAAAGGGGTTGATTTTGGTCCCCTTCAATAACAAAGGACAATAACCAACCAAGCAATATCTATCTATATATGTATGTATGCATACATACATATATAGATAGATTTTTTTCTTCCCTAAAAAGGATGTAAATTGCACCTAGCCTTTCCTTGATTACTGAGGCCTGGATGAGATAAGTCTCTATAACCATTATTACATTAATTGATTTCAGACATTAACTAGGGATCAGAGAATACAGATGGATTTTGAGCTGGACTTGAAGTCTGAAAGGTCCTTAGGTTTAAGGCAAGGGATGAATAGGAGGCAGACTTCAGGGCATGGTTCAGATCTCAGGGATACTAGATTATGCCCTTTTGGTTGGTTAATGCACTGATGGCTTCCCAGAAGTTGATTACTGAAATATTCATGGATTTTAGAATGGTTGATTCAGAGCTGTAAGAGATCTTCAGAAACAGTTTGGTTCAATGCTTTCATTTCACAGATGAGGAAATTTAAGAGCAAGAAGTTTAAGTGATTTGCTCAAAGTAACGCATGTAATTAAACTAAACATACCACTTTTACAATATCACATTTCACAGCAAGCATGCAAGTGGTTCCAGCAGCCTTAGTTATTTGGGGATGATTAGTTGGTACAAGTTTACCATCCTAATGATGAATATGATCAATTGAAAGATACAAGAGATCCGTATTAGCTGATTGAAAACAAAATAAGCAGAACCAAGAGAATAACATACCCAATTTACTACATAATGTAAACAAAAATCACAATGCCCTTCTCGTTGGAAAAAAAAAGTCTTCATGTGGATGCCATTGCTACAACATCCAAACGCAGGTTACCCAGGTTCTGTGAATGACTGTGTGAATATTGAGGTGGTTTCAACTAGTCAGTCAACATGCATTTATTAAGTGACTACTATGTGCCAGGTACTGTGCTAAGAACTAGGAATACAAAGAAAGGCAAAAAGAAGCCCCTGCCCTCATGAAATTCACAGTCTAATGGGGGGAGGCAACAAGCAAATAAATATGGATGGGTACCCAGTTAGATACATGATAGACAGAAAATGGTTAACATGAAAAATACTAAAGTTATGAATCATGAACGGTTTCATGTAGAAAGTGGGATCTTTGTTGGAACTTGAAGAAAGCCAAGAAAATCAAGAAGCAAAGATGAAGAGGAAGAGCATTCTGGTCATGGGGGACTGACAGAGAAAATGCCCAGAACTGAGGTATGGAGTGTTTTGTTTGTGGCAAGGAAGCCAGTGTCACTGGATAGAAAAGTATGTGGAGGGGTGTAAAGTGCCAGATGACTAGAAAAGTTTTGGGGGTGTGTTTTGGCTAAGAAGGACTTTGGATGACAGAGTATTTTATATTTGATCCTAGAGATATCAGGGAGTGTGTGTGTGTGTGTGTGTGTGTGTGTGTGTGTGTGTGACATGACTGTGCTTCAGGAAAATCACTTCCATTATGAACTTATTGTGTTATATGGTACAAAATGCTAATTTATATCAAATTACTTTCTATAATTTTTCTAGTAATTATCATTGAAAATGGAGTCCCTTCGCTAGTAATTTATATTCTTGAGTTGAGCTTTTCCAAATTTTACCGAGGCTGGTCTTCAGTAACAGCTGTGCATTCTATCTCTTGGCCTTTACTTAGACTTTCCAGGTTCTATGTAGGTGAAGCAATTATGATGTAAGGATAAAAGCAATGGATTTAGAATGGTCACATGACCTGGGTACTCCTCCTGCTTCTTCTACTTACTACCCATGTCCTGGTGCGCAAGTCACATACCCTTCTTCACTTCTTATTACCTCTAGTAAGACAAGCCCTTTAGTTTAGCACTAGAAGTCTTTCACTCCACTCTAATTTACCTTTCCCCTTTCTTCTTTGTACATTCTAATCTGCCCAACCTGATCTTGTTGCTGTCTCTCAAACGAAATATTCCATCTCTTGTCTGTGTTTTTGCATTAGCTGCCCTCAAAGTCTAAAATGTACTTCCTCCTCCTCTCCAACGCTTGTGTTTTCTAGTTTCCTTTAAAGCTCAGATGTCTCATTCATGAAGCTTTTTCCAGTCACCCCAGGAATGTAGGATGGGTTCAGGGAGAATCAGTACTTTTGGTGTGCTGGCTGCTGAACCCTTTTCAGAGCTCTTTCCACCTTTCGTATCCACCTGCTTCACCCAACTCTCACCTGTGGCTCCAAGAAGTTGCAGCATGCACAGCAGCCATACCCTGGTAAACCATTTCGGCAGATGGACCAAACCAGGTTGAGGATAACCAAGGGTTCTCAGACCCATTGGTGAGTTAGGAGGGTGTCTATCCCAAGCATTTGAAGACTTCTTCTGGTGCAATGGGTGGATGAGAACAATTTGTTTCTATGGCCAAATTTTCACACTATCTGTATGTGGGACTATCTGTGACCAACCTGTGATAGAACATTCCGAACTCATATTGGTCTGATCAGCCACAGTTGGACACTAAAATTTCACTTTATCATGGTGATGTCATTTTGGTCCCCTTTGAGAACGAAGGACAACAACCACCAACCAACCAATCCCAGCTGCTATTCACCTACCTTGACAAATTTCCTTGCATTTATTTATGCTTTGTATATGCAAGGGACAGTTTGGCAAAATGGAGAATGGTCTGGCTTTGACTCAGGTCCTGCCTCTGACTTGTTATGACTATATCACCAAGAGCAAATAACTTAACCTCCCAGTTCCCCAGGCAACACTTGGTGGAATTATAGAGCTGGTGCTAACCTGCATTAATGGAAGGAATTTGCTTATTGGGAATTCTCTGTACCAGTGTTTCTTAAACTATCAGTTGTGACCCCATATGGGGTTGCAAAGATTTTGGCAACAGTAAAATGTTTCTGAATGTTCAACAACCCCAAAATAATTAAAAATCAAATTCATAACGAATGTGAGGTGTTCCTGTCATGGCTTTCCCCTGTTGCATCAAGGACCTTCACTCTAGCCTTGGTTCTGAACACAAAACATGTGCACTTTGCACTGTGTATGCCCTCAGGCCATGCAATGTCAATGAATGATGCTGAAAAAAGGGGTCACTAATGGAAAAAGTTTAAAAAGCCCTGCTCTATACTAGTGAAATCACAGGTTCAATTCAGTTCAGTTCAGTTCAGTTCACTCCCAGCCCCCATCTTTAGAACCTATAGTAGGCTATATAAATGTTTGTTGAGTGATTGCTATCCTAGATATAAGACTACATAAGACTATATATGATATTACGTAATAAAATCTTACCTGGCCTGTATTACCTGAATTGGTTATTTAATCTTTTCAAGTATAGCATCTGTCAGACACTGTATATTTACTTACATTCAATATATGTTGATGCTGTGTTTGGGGAACTAAATTATAGTTCTTAAGTCACCTGAGAGTCAATTATACTAACTCAAGTCAGTCAAGAGTTTTTATTATATATGTGACATAAATCCAAAAACTTCAGCAAAGACAGAAATCCTAGTGCACTAGTAAGTAGAATGTTTTGTGATACTTTTTTCTTGCTTATTATATTCCTGAGTTTAATAAATGTTCTCACTAGACAATGCAAAGATACTTTATACTCTCAAAACTGTGTGTGTGTGTGTGTGTGTGTGTGTGTGTGTGTGTGTGTGTGTGTGTAAATGACCCTTGTGAAGTTAGGAAGGCTTAAATTCTTGCATCTGTGCTTCATGAGAGATCTGTTAGCTCCAAAGTATCCAAAAGGATAATACTACTATATCCAAAGGGATGAAGACAAACTCTTAACGACAGAGGCTTCTCAAGTTCGAAGTCTCAGAGACCAAATCAGGTTTGGTATTGCCACTTTGCCTGTGGAGGGGGTGCCTTTTATCAATGGCTACAAAGATCTATAAACACATCCTGGGGATCAGTGAACTGAAACCTACCTATTACCTTTACTCGGACTCACTGGTTGTGGATATGTACCCTTGTGTGAAGTCATAACTAAAACATAAAGATATACATCCCATCACTGGGAGGAGTATGGTAGATAGGAGCCATTGATTGCCCTCCTCCCTCCCTTACTTTGGTGAAAGTCTTCTCACAGCCAGGCAGCAGGCTTTCACCATCCTCAAACAGATGTCTGTGGGAAACCCTAAAAAGAAAATTCTTTCTGGAAGCTTCCATGTGAAAAATACAGAAGTATATGTAACTTTCTTCTTTCATTTAAATCAGAATTCTTGCTCTGAAATAATGAATGCTCAAGGGCAGTTAAGTTTCTGTCATCCTCCATAACATAATGGGAGATGGGGAATGAAAGATAGAAATGTGCCTGGGATGGAATGAGTCAATATTTTCCACTGTCCCCCTTCCTATGGCTCTTTATATATAGAAACTTAACAGAAAGCTAAAGGGAAAATACAGAAAAAACAAATTATGTTGCAGAAATGATGTAACAGGTCTTTTAATGATGAAACATTTTATAATCCTTTGCAAAAAAAAGGAAGGAACAAGGAAGAAAGAAGGAAAGAAAGGAAGAAAGAAAGAGAAGGAAGGAAAGAAGAGAGGAAGGGGGGAAGAAGAGTTGCAGGAAAGATAGAGGGAAAGAAAAAGGAAGAAAGGAAACCATGGAAGAAAGAGTGAAAAAAAGAAAAGAAAAAGGGAGGATGAAAGAGGAAGAGGAAGAAAAGGAGACACTTTAGTACACTCACAACCTGACTTATTTCCTAAACTAGATTATAAGTTCCTTGAAGGCAACACTACCTTTCAAGTGGTAGGTCACTCAATAAGTATTTGTTGAATTGAATTAATCTTGACACTTAAAAAAAGCTGATTCTTGCTAGTGACCGTTGTATTTTTTGTTCTGTGTTTGACATATTCTAAAATGATTTTCCTTTTCTTAAAAAAAATCATGATGAATAATTTGAACAGGCAGCCACCAAACCAAGCAGCTGGACTCATTGCTTCAGGAACAGCTGTTTTATAACTAAATTTATCCTAGCTTCAACAGCCACCCCCCGTTTGCTTAGGATTTGCTAGTGACTTCTCTTTAAACAATTCAGTGGTAAGTGAGAAGGTCCTTGTGCTAAATCATACTCTGATAGAAAGCCCGTGTGCTTGGGAAGAAAAGAGGGTAGAAAACACTGGCCAAAGTTTTGTTTGTTTGTTTCATTGCCACACGTAAGGTTAGAGCCAGATGTTCCCATTTCATCCTGCCTGAATAAAAACCTCTCTTATTCAAAAATGTCAATATCATTTAACAGCAAAAGCAATATAATTATAGTATTCAATAAACATTTAACAAGGCACAGACATTTTCTGCTAAAAGAAAACTCACTAGCATGTACCTTTTGGCCATTTAGTAGTTAAATTAGTAATTTTTTTTAACAACATCTGGTGAGCAGTCTCTAATTTCTAAAGTTTTGGAATGAAAAGCCATTGGGCAAATTCAGAGTTATGAATGATTTGCCAGTTGTTTACCTTTATGCCAATCTTCCCCCTGTCCCACATGGCTGCAGACAAATTCATTTCGAATGTGTTTTTCATAAAAAAATCTCAAGTTATCTCGGTAAAAAGTTAATACCATTCAAGTACTCAGTGATCATCTGTGCTTTAAGATGTCATTATTCTTTCTGCATAGTAGTTGTCCTGGTTAAGACCTACTAGAAAAAAATATTTCAACTTTATGCCTACATAAAAAAAAATAAGTAGAGTATGAGGCAGTTATCCATCCAGATGACTCAATAGAAAAGAATCTCATTTTAACCTCTGTGATTTTGGCAACTGAAACAATGGAATAGGGCTGGTTTTAGGCAGAGGGAGGAAGGTTTGATTTTTCTAGCTGATTGCGCTAAATTTCCTTCTATATACAAATATAGACAAGGTTTTCGAGATGATCATGGATCATCTTGAAAACAGGTTAAAACGTGATCAAACCACTAGTCCTTTCTACAGTTATCCATGGCTTTACGAGGATGTAGGTGATGGCAGTGAGCAGTAGCAGCCTGAAGTACTTATGGTGTGTTGTATTTCATTTCTTGCTTGAAAAGGCCAAGTTTCTGGTTTTTGTTTTTTTAGGTTTTGCGGATCAGTTAGTTTACATGCCTGGCTTATCCACTCAACATTGGGCTACATTCTGCTTTGAAATGTATGACTTCAGTCATTGACACATATCAGAGGGTTGGACTTGGCTCTCTAGTAGTAAAATAACTTGCATTTATTTGTTTTATGTCTTTCTCCATAGAAGTTTAAAACACTTCACATACATTTCATATGTATGTGAAGTTTCATATATCATAATACCACACCTGACACTGACAAAAATATAAGGTGCATCTCCAATTTTAGGGGGGAAATGACAACTTCTACAATGTCCAGAGAAGGATGACCAGGTTTCTGAGAGGGTTGGAAACCATGCTATGTACAAAGATCATTTGAGAGAACCTGGGATGTCTAACTTGGAAAAGAAAAGACTTAGAAAAAAGACCTGGTGATTATCTCCCAGTATTTGAAAGGCAGTCAGGTAGAGGAAATGGAGGCCCCGGGGAAAACTGAGGCCCAAGAAGTATAAGTGCCTGATTGAGAATTAGGGCATGGCAGACTGAGGTTTTGTTCCAAAACTAATACCTGAATGTTCTTGGTTCTCAAGGTCTTTCGCCAGCCAATGTCCCTCTGGTGGACAAAAAAGGGTAGAAGTGGGAGAGAGTGAAGGAACAGGGCCATAGGCTAGCAGAGAACAGGGATGAGAAAAAGTGAACAGCCCTCTTGCTCAGACCAATTGCCCTTGGAACATAAGTGGCTGCCAAAGGATGTGATCTCCTTGAACTTCGATCTGCCTGGGTAGCACCTAGTTAATTGAAACCCCCGACCCCATTCTTTGAACCAGTATCCCCAGAAGTCCCATAAAAATGAAGGGCTTTATTTCCTCAGACAAATATTTGGTTACCTATTTTCTTCCCTGCAGAAGAATGGTACCAGTACTGGGGAATAAATTCCCTGGAAGGTCTGGGATCCTGAATACCCATCCCGCAACTCTGTCTTCTGCTTTGTGTTTTCCTGCTCATACCCAAACTTTTCTTCCTTTTTCATGTGGCAGAGATGGTGGGACTCAACCGTTTCTTCCTCGGGTCAAAAAATTCCTAGTTGCACATGGTTGTACAGTAAGTCTTTACATATATTGGTTCTTGGGTGATTGCAGCCATCTGAGGTATGGTCCTTTGTAGAAGACTGCTGAGCTTAGAGACATTAGGACCCTAAACTCTTAGAGTTGTAAGGGATGTTAGAAGACATCTGGTTCAACAAGAGACTAATCAGGAATTTCTTGAGGACTTGCTAAATAAGCATCATATGCTTAAGATGTCCATTGTTGAATGGTTTTCCCACTGATGGCAGATTGAGCTCATTTATGGAAGATCAGAAACCAACCTTAGGGCCTGTCATCATTGCTCAGATCTCTTCTTTCCTAGATTCTGTGTCCTGTCCCTCAAGTAGCAGGAAACACACACATGGGCTAAGCCTGAGAACCACAAATACTCCAATGAGCTCCTGATGGACTGCCTTTCCTGAAAAGATAGCAGGAAAGACTGCACAAAAAACAGAGAAAACCACAGACCACCAGAGCTGGATGTGTCTCAGTCTTGCTTGTCAGTCACTTCCCCACTCTCACACACTCCATTACAATTTGCATGAGTTGTGCCAATCTGATTCAGCTACACAAGCATTGCAAAGCTAGTTTAGGAACCTTCTCCCTCATTCCCTAAATTCCTTCACCCTTATGCTTATTTCTAACAGCAGCAACAGCAACAAGCAGGCAATCGTTTAACCTCAGCTTGCAGACTTCTAGACCTGAGGAACTCACTATTTTACAAGGCATTCCATTTTAGCTCAATCAGGACAATTGGTCTCAGTCAGGCAATTGGTCTCAATCAAACCAATTGCCCTTGGAACATAAGTGGCTGCCAAGCGATGTGATCTCCTTGAATCTCAATCTGCCTGGGTAGCACCTGGTTAATTGAAACCCCTGACCCCATTCTTTGAAGCAATATCCCCTTTATTGAGATTTATTTTTCTTCATATCAAGCTGAAAACTTCCACTTTGCAATGGTAATATGTAGATCCTAGCTCTACTTTGAGAGGTTAAGCACAGAGGTCTAATTTTTCTTCCATCTTTCAAATACCGGGAGGCAATCATCAGGTCCTTTTTCTAAGTCTTTTCTTTTCCAAGTTAGACATCACAAGTTCCTTCAAATAATTTTTGTACATAGCATGGTTACCAATGCTCTGTCATCCTTCTCTGGATATAGTAGAACTTGTCATTTCCCCACCTAAACTATGGCATCCAGAACCAGTTTTGACAAGGTTACCTTGTGTGTCCCATGTGCTATGCTTTTCCTACTCTAACCTTTGCTCATGTTAGCCTCTTTGACTGTCATGTTGAACTGTGGATGCAAAGTAAGCTTGTGGAACCCCTATCTCCTTTTTACATGAACTGCTCTAATCACCTTTCTTTTATCATGTACTTGGCTAATTTTTTCAAACCTGAGTGGAACTTCACAAGTACTCCTGCTAAGATTTATTTTTATACTACTTGTTGCATTATTCCAGGCTCTGGAAATTTCTTGAATCCTAATTCTATCATCCAGTAGATCAGTTATTCTTCCCAACACTGTGTCATGTATAAATCTGATAAATGTAGGATATGAATCCTGTGGCATTTTATTGACGACTACCTTCAAGTTGACCTGGATGCATTAATCATTACACTTTGGATGTGGTTATTCAAGCAGTCATCGATCTGCCTAATTATACTGTTGGTCAATCTACACCAATGGTTTCAAATTCAAATAGAAATGGGGCTACTCAACCATACAGAAGGATCCTTGTGGGCCACATATTGACTTAGAAGACCACATTTTAACATAATCTATATTCTATTGTATTTTTATTTTTGTTAAATATTTCCCAATTACATTTTAATCTGGTTCCTGCTACACTCAGGTAGTAGCCTGTGGGTTACACATTTGACACCTTTGGTCGATGTAGTTCTACTTCCTTAGCTGGATTTTACTGAGTCAGTCTCTAACCTGAAAATGATGAAATAGCAGGCCAGAGACAATGTGCCAGTAATTAGGTAGCCATTTAATTAATTAGTTTCATTATGAGAAATAGATTTGCAAATTAGGAATTCTCCTGATCAGAATTCCACCTGAGATTACATACATAAATCACAAATGGGAAGGGAGGGGAGAAGGTGGATCATAAATAATTGTTTCACAGGCTTGAGCAATTGCCCATGACAAACCCACAAATCTCACATTCACTAAGGTAAAAGTGCCCTGAAGTATTGTGGGAACAGCATTGCTCAAGTTTTGGGGGATGGTATTTGGTGGGTCATAAGACCAGAGTTCTGTGACTGGAACAGGTTCTACAGTCTTTGATTTGCTTCATTTCAGGTACACAGGTAGTGATTGTGAGTGTTGTCAAAGGTTTGATTAATCATTTCAAGCTGCATAGTTAATTCTGATTCACAAGCTAGAAAAAGTAATTCTTGAGAATTCTAAATTATTATATATTCATTATGTATTATATTGATTGATATGGAAGCCATAATTCCCTTCTCAATTTGACCACAAGAATATCATAAAAGACTGTCAGATACGTTTACAAATTCTAGGCATATTTTATCTAGGGCTTTCCTTGTCAACCATTCTGGAAATGCTGTAAAAAAGAAAAAAAAAGAAAATACCGTTATTTTGATTTGACATTTTCTTGATGAACTCTTACTGACTGATGATGGCCACTATTTTCCCCTTCACAAACATTTATTTAACATTTATTCTAGTTTTGTGAGAAATAAAATTTGTAGGTCTTTGAAGACTTTGCCTTTCACTTTTTGAAAATCAGACTATTTGTTAGCTTTAATCCCACAGAAACTTTGGAATTCTCTAAATTTATTCAAAGATAACTGACTGTGGTGCCCCCATTACAGCTGCAAATTCTTTCAATAGCCTAGGGTATAATTCATCTGTGCTGGGTGACTTGAACTCATTGACAGTAGCTAGATCTCTTGACATCTCACTTATTTGATATTTCAATTTCCTGTTAACCACTTTTGATCTTTCCCGGTATGAAGATCCTCTGTGCTGGTGTTCTGTTAGAGATGGGCCCATTCCAGCAAGATAGAGTTGTTTACTTGGAATGGGGTCACAGAGAAAAAGACAAACAGACAGAGAGAGACAGAGATTGAGGAACAGTCAGAAAGACAGAGACAGAGACATAGGGATAATGAAACAGAGACAGACAGATGGTAATGCCCTAGGTGAGACCTCACCACCAAGGAGCAGTGTGTGTTGGGATTGGAAGCTCAATTCCGTGTGGACAGTCTCGGACGGGTAAAGGTGGGAGCTTCTAAATCTTAGAGCTCTCACGAGACCCTCCCAGGAAACGACAGGGAATCGAGGTGAACCGAGCTATCTCGAGTAATTCTGCCTCTTCCCGTGAGAAACGTGATGGGGGAGAGATCTCCCCGCCCTCGAGATTGTCCCAGATCTGGGCATACCTAGTTACCTAACAGCACGGTATTCAGATGCAAAACTATGCGGCTGAAGGTTAAGTAGGATTGAGGAAGCCTGAAAGCTCTCTTAGCACGTGAGGAGCCAAGAGGACAGTAGGCTCCGCTTTCTTCTTTCCTCTCTCCCCTCCCCCTCTCTCCCCGCTTGTACTTCTACTTCCAATCCCTTAAGATCTTAACCTCCTTAGGAAATCTCCCCCTCTTCCTCCTAAGGAAGATGTCCCTGCACTTGTAACCTAGACCCTGAAATAAAGCTCAACCCTTGTTCGACTCTGGAACGTCCTTTCTCTCATATGAGCATCCGGTTTTGGCCAACCGAAGACCTCGGAGGTGAGGTAAGAAGACTCGGGTAGCCCACACAGGCCTCTAGGCCTGGCAAGTGTGGCCCTGGTTTTCCTGGGTGGTTTCTTTTGTGTTGTGTGTGTCCCTGAAAAAATTTCATGTACTGGCCTATGCTGCAAATGAGGGCAGCTACGTGGCACAGTGGATAGAGTGTGGGATCTGGAGGCAGGAAAATTCATCTTCCTGACTTCAAATCTGCCCTCAGACACTTACTAGCTTTGTGTCTTGAAGAGTTAGACTGAAACAACTGGACAACATATTACTGTAAACTGTCCAAAGTCTTGAGCATAGAGAACACCAAAAATTTGTGTTACGATGACTGTATCACAAGGTTAGCAACAGAAAAGTTTTTAACAACAGTTTCTGAGCTTTTTCCCTATCCTCTCTGTCATGTTTATGCCAAAAGTCATGGAACTATGACTATCAAGATCCATCTGAAAGGTCTTCTCCTCCTAGAAATTTTTCTTGTTCCAAACTCCTTCTCCTTAGTACCCTTCCTTCTTCAATAATAAAAGACCATTCAATGGATCTTATGTAGGATTTTGTGTCTTTCATAAGCACTTATTTTATGCTTCTTTACAATTATTGAGTATTTATGGGTGAGAAGGCTAGGACCCTGGGTTAGCTGTAGAAATGCAGGGCAAAGGTCATCACTTCCAGTGTTACTAAACCACTCACTCATTGGGACATGGTTTAGTTCCAGGGTAATTTGCTTTGCTCTGGCTACCAGGGCATAATGGGAGTGAAAAAGAATTTATTCATGACAATCTAAACAGGTTTTTTTGTTGTTGTTTTTATTTAGGCTCACAACTGCTTCCAGCAGATCAAGAACTTTCTTTTCTAATATTATTTCCCTTGAGCAAGAATGTGTCCTTTAAAAAACAATCGTTTTTGCAAAGAAAAATGGAAAACTATGGAACTGGTCAATTTAATCAAGACTGAAGCTAGACATTGGGAGCATCTTAATAGAATTGCCAATCACTCTCTGTCCCACTTGTCCATCTCCCCTGCATGGTGACTCTCATGCAGACAACCTTAAGGAAGAAAAACAAAAATGGATCCATGAAGGAGCAGAAAAGTATTTGTTAAACACTTATTATGATGTGCCAAATACTGCTAAGTGCTAAGGTCACAAATAGGAAAGTAGATGCTTTCAAGGAGCCTGCACTCTGAGAGAGACAACACAATACAGTGGTTTGCTGCAAGTTAAATGGAAAGATCCCCAAGTCCTCAGGGCTCTGTTATGGGAATTTTTTGTTTCCTTTTATTATTCAGGGACTTCGGGATCCATTCCTTCTGAAAATTCTCTGAACTTAGAGAAGAGATATTTCTTCCGAAATAGTTCAATAATAAAGCAAATGTTTAATTTCATTTTCACTAATGAAACTTTATCTATTTATGATAGTGAGCTATCTGATAATGTTAAGGACTTTGATGGTAATCATTTTGTTTTCCAGGGGTTCAGTAGTTGTGACAGCTAAGAAATTAGGGGTACAGAACCTATAAGAGCTGCCAGGTTGCACAGGGGGCAGCTACTTCCCTGGATGATAGCTATGGGAGCTGGGTGAGAGAAAGGTTCAATAGTTTGGGAATGGTGGTACTCCTATTTCAGAGACTCTTGGACTTACCTGCCCATTAATAGTAGTTGGTTGGTCCATAGCTCATGATGGTGGTAGCTGCAGTGATGAGCCTCTTTTCCATATGGGTTGCTTTCCTTAATGATAGCTGTAGGGGCTAAGCTGGAAACATGGCTGGTAGATTGGAGGGGACTGCTATTCTTAGGGCTCTTGGACTCAACTTCTTGAACTGTTTTCTTTGGGGTCTGAGTGGGCGGTGATGGTTGAGATAATGGTGGTAGTTTGACCTTCCTGGCTCATCCTACCACATATCTCTACCTCACAGTACTTCAGCTGCTTCAGCTAGGTTGGCTTCCCTGTCTTGTAGGTGGCTGTTGGTTACTAGTTAATGTGAATGACTGGCTCCTCCACAGCAGTTGCTTTGCTAGATAATGGTTGCAGGGGACTGGCTCAGAAAATATATAGCACCAGAATACAGAGGTGTCAAACATGAACTAGATTAAAATGTAACTGGGAAATATTTAACACAATAAAGAAAAATACAATAGAACACAGATATATGGTTTTCTAAGTCAATATGCAGCCTGCAGGTTTAGTGGCCTCTGTTTTAACCTGAGTTTGATACCAGTGGGAGGATGGATGATTAAAGAGTATCTTAACATAAACATATCACGACTGGGAACACTTTTCAGCTATCTTATGAAGCATTTTGTCTTTCTATAAAAAATCACTTTCCAATACTGAATGCCCTCCCACCCCTTCCTTGGGAGTGGGAAACAGTTAAGCAAAACCATCCAATAAATGCACCCCCAGCAATAAAGGATATAACATTCTACATCCATGGTTCTACTTAACAGAGAGGTTAGTGAAAAGTGTGTTCCTGCATCTGTCATTTGGAACCAATGCTAGTTGGTCAAGCATTTTAAAACTGTGGTTAAGGCAAGCAGGATACTAGGATGTATATCAATTGTACACACCGGATTTTCTTGTTATTGTTTGCCACAGCTCCTGTAAGTTGTTCTCTACTGTTTGGGACTTTTTGACTAGATAGGGATGGAAATAACTTCTAAAGGTAGAGAGGATAAGGACAAAAATAATTACAACCAGAAAGCAACTTTTGTGAGGAAAAATTGTTGTTTTTATAATTGTATAGTTTAGCCTAACCCTGTTTGCCTCAGTTTCCTCATCTGTAAAATGAAGTGGAGAAGGAAATAGCAAACCACTCCAGGATCTTTGCCAAGAAATCCTCATTCTCCCCGCCCCCAACTTCCTTTCTTAGCCTCTGAAATGGAAAGTTCCAGCTCCGGGACTGTCATATATGAAAATCCTCTTTGGTCTAAGCATTTCCAGAGAACAAAGTCATAAAAAATGATTTGCTTATGTCCTTTATTTGTAAAGCATTTTCCTCTTTTGGTGGTTGGTACTTAGGGTTCACTGGAGAACCCCTAGGCAGTACATGTGTGATCTTCAAAATACTACAGTTAAAGGGTTGTTTCCCCTACCTTAGGACTGACATAATTCTTTCCACTTTAGTTCATTCTTTTTCTCTTTATCTTGTCAAAGTTCTGATTAGATTACTTATTTAGACAGGAAATTGAGTTTGAACTTAAATGGGCCATTCTCCCCCCTGACAAAAGTTGAAGGTGTCCATTTCTTTATGGCCAAGTGTTTTGAAATTCCTGACAAAATCATATGGTTTGAAATGTCCCCTGAAAAGACATAACTGCTCTGGTTCCATGGTTAACTTGATAGAAATCTTATAGCACTACCTCCAATGTTTAGATTTCATCTTTGTGTAACAGCCTCTGGCAAAGGCTTGACTTGCCACAAAACCCTTGGGATTTGTAATTATTTCTATTTTGGAAAGACAGCAAACTATCAGAGCTTAAGCAGGAGACTGGAGGCTTTTCATCTACAGGTATT
Organism: Notamacropus eugenii; assembly: GCF_028372415.1. Lineage (NCBI taxonomy): Eukaryota > Metazoa > Chordata > Mammalia > Diprotodontia > Macropodidae > Notamacropus > Notamacropus eugenii. The sequence continues at coordinate 171,482,192 of NC_092875.1, read as the reverse complement.
TTGGAGGAAAGCAGAGGAGAGATCCAGAGAGGAGAGGAATACAGGCAAAAGGAAAGACCAGACAAAAAATGATTGAAGTCGAAATTTGCTTAAGAAGATAGGAAGTTATGGGATCAAGCACATGTGTAGAGGGTTGGCCTTAACAAAGATAAGGGTATCTTTTTGTTGAAAACTGGGGCAACAGAGGAAAGAGTGAGAGGTAATGGCAAACGGTTTCGAGTTGAACAGAAAGGGAAAAGTTGTTTGTCTTTCATTCTCAAAGAGGACCAATGAAATCAGAAGGGCCATGTCTTGACTTGCAAGTGACTTGGATTTAATTGAGGCAGAGCTGTGCAAAGTCATCAACCTCACTCTCTTCAGAGTGATTCAGAGTTCAGTGGCAAGACATAGGTTAGGATGATTGGTGATGGCCCCCTAGAGGCAGTGGGAGACCCTGGCCTATTTAAACCAAGATCTTTTCCAGGTCTCAGTTTGTCTGGGGCAATATCCATTCAGTAATTAAAGGCTAGGAAAGAATTGAGGAAAAAGATGTATGCTTTCACAAAAGAATCAGTATGGGAGGGCAAGTAAAAGGGGGAAGAGAGAGAGAGAGCTTATGAATGGCCTCAATTTTCTTAGAGTTGTATAAGTTTATTTGGTCTTTCCCAAGAGCATTTATGATTGAAGGTAGGCTAGAGGGAATAGGAAGGAATATGTCACATTTTTTAGATAGGAGGGCCAGGAGCTCCAGCAAAAACAAAGAAGAGTTTGGTGTACTTTATAATTTTGCTGAGAGCTATTCAGGAGGATAGGTCTGAATTTGCCTGTCATGGGGGTCTTGTGCTGTGGAGCGAGGTAAGAGTACAGCTTTGGTTCTAGTCTATTCTAGTCAGTTCTTATTATCCGTCACTTACGTAAACACTGTGTTGTAGGTCAACCAAGAGATCAATGGCAGCTCCAGGCCCTGACACAGTTGGACACCAGGATGGACTTTAGAAACTGGGTAAGAAGTGAAACTCTCAAAGAAGAAAGAAGTGTCTTTGGTTGAAATTACCATAAGCCCTAAGGCCATCTTGGGAGGTAAATTAGGTACTGAAGCTGGAAGTTAACATAAACACTGCCCTCAGCATGGAACCTTGGAAAAGAAGAAATATAGAAAAGGAACTTTGTTAGTGTGTCTAGCATTGTTCAAGGGACATCAAGACCTCTTTTGGGTATTAGGGGGGTCATTATTGCCAGGACAGGATGGTATTTATAGTGGAGAATGACAATTCATTAGGTTCCAGAGAAAGATCTGTTTCTTTTTTTCTCCTATAATTTCATATATTTTCCCCCCTCCAAGCAATGCTCTAATCCTTATGTCACTCCCCAAGTATATTGATACTGAGAAGGGAGTGTGTTGGGATATAGTGGTGGTACTGGACAACATATTAAATAAATAAATTGTATCTCTTGTTAACTTTGAACTGAGTTATTGGGAAATAGCATCCCATGGTCTTAGAATAATAGACTTTTTAGTTGGAAGAAACTTTATATGATCATCTACTCTAACCTCTTAACTTTATAGATGAAGAAAATAAGACTCTCAGAGAAGTGAAATTACTTCCTCAAGGTCACTCAACTTAATCACTTTGAATCAATTAATTTTCCAAACTACTCATTTGTGTGACCACATACTGCCCTCCTTTCTTTTCCTCCCTCTACTCCTGTTTTCTTCTGGGTTATTGTTATATGGACGCTAATTTGATTTAGTTCTCATTTACAAGTGTTTCCGAATCCAGCAGTTTTCTCTAACTAGCTCATACTATACATAATACATCAGTTAAAAATTTTTTTGCTCTGAAATGAGAACTAGAAGAACATTGTACATAGTAACAGCAACATGGTGTGATGACCAACTTTAGTAGACTTAACTTCTTAGCAATGCAATGATCCAAAACAATTCCAAAAGTCTCATGATAGAAAATTCTATCCACATCCAGGGAAGGAACTGAATACAAAATACAAATACAAATCTTTGTTTCCTTTCTTGTGGTTTTCCCCTTTTGATCTGATTTTTCTTTTACAACATTACTAATGTGGAAATATGCTTAATATGATTATACACGTATAGGTGATATAAGATTGCATGCCATCTTGGGGAAGGGGAAAATTTAGAACTCAAAATCTTATAAAAGTGAATTTTGAAAACTAAAACTAAAAAAACAAATATTTAAAAAAAATGTAATTGGAGAAAAATAAAATATTAAGATAAATGAAAATATTTTTACTCTCTTAGGTAAAAGAATTCCATAAAACATTATTTCTTTTTTAGTATTTCCATTTCCCCTGCCCTGGATTCCTATCTGTTTCTACATGCTTCCCTTTGCCCTTTCTGAAAACTCCATTTTTCTGAGGTTCATACCATAGAAGCAGGTTGCTTGGCTTTTCAGAACTGGACTTTCCCCTGCAATTGGTCATTTCAACTCACAATGAATTTTGGCATGCCCTTTAAAAGAGTTCTCTGTTGTTGATTATGCATTCTTGTATTCTTGTAGTAGTTGTAGCAGTAGTAGTAGCAGTAGTAGTAGTAGTAGTAGTAGTAGTAGTAGTAGTAGATGACATCTACTTTCTAGTTAAATTCTTTTTTTTGTTTTGTTTTGTTTTAAAATTTATTTATTTAACTTTTAACATTCATGTTCACAAAATTTTGGGTTCCAAATTTTCTCCCCATTTCTCCCCTCCCCTCACCCCAAAACACCGAGCATTCTAATTACCCCTATCACCAATCTGCCCTCTCTTCTAACATCCCTCCCTTCCCTTGTCCCCATCTTCTCTTTTATCCTGTAGGGCCAGATAACTTTCTATACCCCATTATCTTATTTCCTAGTAGTAAGAACAATACTCGACATTGTTCCTTAAACTTTGACTTCCAACTTCTCTTCATCCCTCCCTCCCCACCCATTCCCTTTGGGAAACAAGCAATTCAGTATAGGCCATATCTGTGTAGTTTTGCAAATGACTTCCATAATAGTCGTGTTGTGTAAGACTAACTATATTTCCCTCCATCCTATCCTGCCCCCCATTGCTTCTGTTCTCTCTTTGGATCCTGTCCCTCCCCAAGAGTGTTGACTTCAAATTGCTCCCTCCTCCCTCTGCCCTCCCTTCCATCCTCCCCCCCACCCTGCTTATCCCCTTCTCCCCCACTTTCCTGTATTGTAAGATAGGTTTTCATACCAAAATGAGTGTGCATTTTGTTCCTTCCTTTAGTCGAATTGATGAGAGTTTAAGCTTCATGTTTTTCTCTCACCTCCCCTCTTTTTCCCTCCACTGAAAAGTCTTTTGCTTGCCTCTTTTATGAGAGATAATTTGCTCCATTCCATTTCTCCCTTTCTCCTTCCAATATATTTCATTTTTTAAGATATGATCCCATCCTATTCAATTCACTCTGTGCTCTCTGTCTCTGTGTGTGTGTGTGTGTGTGTGTGTGTGTGTATGTGTGTAATCCCACCAACTACCCAGATACTGAAAAGTTTCAAGAGTTACAAATATTTTCTTTCCATGTAGGAATGTAAACAGTTCAACTTTAATAAGTCCATTATGACTTCTCTTTGCTGTTTACCTTTTCATGTTTCTCTTCATTCTTGTGTTTGAAAGTCAAATTTTCTTTTCAGCTCTGGTCTTTTCATCAAGAATGCTTGAAAGTCCTCTATTTCATTGAAAGACCATTTTTTCCCCTGAAGTATTATACTCAGTTTTGGTGGGTGGATGATTCTTGGTTTTAGTCTTAGTCCCTTTGACTTCTGGAATATCATATTTCGTGCCCTTCGATCCCTTAATGTAGAAACTGCTAGATCTTGTGTTATCCTGATTGTATTTCCACAATACTTGAATTGTTTCTTTCTAGCTGCTTGCAATATTTTCTCCTTGACCAGGGAACTCTGGAATTTGGCCACAATGTTCCTAGGAGTTTCTCTTTTTGGATCTCTTTCAGGAGGTGATCAGTGGATTCCTTGAATACTTATTTTGCCTTCTGGTTCCAGAATATCAGGGCAGTTTTCCTTAATAATTTCATGAAAGATGATATCTAGGCTCTTTTTTTTGATCCTGGCTTTCAGGTGGTCCCATAATTTTTAAATTGTCTCTCCTGGATCTATTTTCCAGGTCAGTTGTTTTTCCAATGAGATATTTCACATTATCTTCCATTTTTTCATTCTTTTGGTTTTGTTTTATGATGTCTTGGTTTCTCATAAAGTCATTAGCCTCCATCTGTTCCATTCTAATTTTTAAAGAACTATTTTCTTCAGTGAGCTTTTGAACCCCCTTTTCCATTTGGTTAATTCTGCTTTTGAAAGCATTCTTCTCCTCATTGGCTTTTTGAACTTCTTTTGTCAATTGAGTTAGCCTATTTTTCAAGGTGTTATTTTCTTCAGCATTTTTTTGGGTCTCCTTTAGCAAGGTGTTGACCTGCTTTTCATGCTTTTCTTTCATCTCTCTCATTTCTCTTCCCAGTTTCTCCTCCACCTCTCTTACTTGATTTTCAAAATCCTTTTTGAGCTCTTCCGTGGCCTGAGCCCATGGTATATTTATTTTCGATGTGTGGGATACAGAAGCCTTGACTTCTGTGTCTTTCCCTGATGGTAAGCATTGTTCTTCCTCATCTGAAAGGAAGGGAGGAATTTCTGTTCACCAAGAAAGTAACCTTCTATAGTCTTATTTTTTTTCCCTTTTCTGGGCATTTTTCCAGCCAGTGACTTGACTTCTGAGCTTCCTCTTCACACACACCTGGCCTTCAGATCCGCCTAGCCAGTGCTTGGGGTCTGAGATTCAAATGCTGCTTCCCAGCCTCAGGGCTTTTGGCGGGGGGGGGGGGGGGGGGGGGGGGGGCGGGGCTGCTATTCAATGTGAGATTAAGTTCAGGTGCTCAGGTGGGGGCAGGGCTCCCTCACGGGGCTCAGTTCCCTCAGGGGGTTTATGCAGAGATCTTCACCAATGGATTGGGGCTCCTGCCTGCTTAGGGAGCCCTTGTCTGCTGCCGCCTCTGCTGCTGCCTCCCAAGGGGGCCTGAGTTATGGGGACACCCCACTCCCCTCTTGACCAGCCAAAGAGACCCTCTCACTGACCCTTGTCACCTGTGGGTGGAAGGACCTGCATGGCTGCTGGAGATTCTGTCCCTGAAGCCTGCTTGGATCTGGTCCTCTCGGTGCCCTGTGGCCAAGGCAGGGCTGGGTTCTGCTCTGGGTCCAGTATGTGATGGACCTTATGCGTCAAGTTTTCAGGTCTCTCTGGAACAGAAATCTCCTCCACTCCGTTGTTCTGTGGCTTCTGCTGCTCCAGAACTTGTTGAGAGTTCTTCTTTACAGATATTTTATGGGCTGTGGGTTCAGAGCTAGCATATGTGTGTCTGTCTACTCTGCCATCTTGGTTCCTCCAACTACTCAGTTTTAATGGCTTAAAAATGAATTTGCAGCATCTCACTGGAGAATAAAAAATAATAATCATTTGATCACTAAGAAGGGTAAGAAATGTAAGAAATGAGGGGAAAAGAAGGTGACAGTGACAGCCACAGAAGATAAGTCCAGGGTTTCAGGGGCAGTCCAGGGTTTCAGCTTTCCCCTTTGTCTCATACTTGAGTTTTTGACCTAGAAATCCTCAGTTTTTATTTCAGAAATTCCAAAGATCAGAAGTGTCAGATCTATATTTCAGGATTATTGGAAAGATTTCCAGAAAACAAAACTAAAACTATACAAAGTTCTAATTTTGGAAATTAACTGATTTAAGAAAATTGTCCTGAAATTCTAGCCCCCAAATGTCTAATTTTTCAAATGAACGTATGAAATCTTAATGTTCAGTTTTACTGAGGAACTGGCCACTAAGTCCAGTCCTTATGAGCATGTATTATTGGCACCATTCTCCATATGGAAGAACCTAGAGAGCCCACTTCCTAGAGAGTTGTGATAACCTGTGATGCAAGATTGAGATGACATGCAAATGCTCAGTAACTAGTTCTCATCTGCTAGCTATGAGGTAGAGCCTCTGATTGACATTTGAGAGCTTTCAAAGGATTTTCATGTATATATTATCTCATTTGAGTCACAATAATCTGAGAACAGAAAGAACAGGACTTGGCATAGAAAACATGGGGTTGAATCCTGGCTCTTCCAATTTACCTCTATGACCCTCAGCAAGACCCTTTACTTTTCTGATCCTTTGTTTCTTTATTTATAAAATGATGGGATTGGATTACAGGATCTATGTTATTAATGTTCTTTATCTTAAAAAAGCAACAACAGAGTGTGCCACACAATTCCACTTCCTGGATTTTAAATCCAGGCATTTAATCACTCTATCTTAAATGCAAAAATATATGCCCATATATCTCCTGCCAAATTTTCATTTCTATTCCCTTCTTCTTCTATCATCAACAAGCTTCCCTCTGTTAAGAATTCTTATAATGACATTCCTTCTACCTCCTCACTTTAAGGGAAATCTTGATTTTCCCAAACACAACGCATCCTTTACAAAAATTTCTTTTGGAGGTCACCCCTTTTTCCAACCCCCTTTCCCCCTCTTGAGTTCACAGAGTCAGAAGTAACTATTTGTTCCCCACTGTTATTTCAGAAAATTCCTTATTTTATAACATATTTCGTTGTTCTTTCTTATTTGGAGGTACATGTAATATGCTATTTCCCTTCGTTACTGTTATCTATAGACATACAAGTCATTCTCCTTACTTTAGAGGATTCTAGCATCTCTGGCTGCATATCTTCCTTTTTACCTAATTCCCTGTCATCACCCTTGGGGGCTTTCCTATTTATATTGACAGTTTCTATGGCAACTTGGTCTTCCATTCTTTGAACTTTTGAATTTTATCATCTTTCATCTTTACCTGGCTTGTGGCACACATCAGAGATGGCCAACCTTATACTTAACCATCTTGGAATTGTTCCACTCGTAGAATCCAGAACTTTGAAATGTACTTTGAGAACACAACCTCTTATTTTTGCATACCTATCATTCTCTAACTCACATTAAACCTACTCTTTACCTTAATCATAAACTTGGATCCTTTTAATCCTCCTTATTCTTTCATTACATCGCCCATGTTTAGACTTCATTTTGTTCCGTATACAGTCTTGATTCCATGTGTGGCCACTTCCCTAGCTACTGTACTAGAAACACTTGCTGCCCCAACCTTGCATTTTCCTACCTTGTGAATCATCATCCTTAGCTAACTGGTACTCTTTGATTTCTTTCTTTCTTTGTGTAAGTTTTTTTTTAAAATTTTAAACTTCAAAACAAATGAGAAAAAAGAAACACTGCTATGTACAGATCATAAGAAAGGATTCAATATAAAATAATAAATTTACTTTTCATGAAAACCCATATTAAAAGTACTGCACCTTGTTTTCAAAGCTTTCTCGTTGCTTCCTTGTAAGTTTTCTTTCTCCACTGTGTATTCCTTATTTTTTCCTTCTTCTTTGTCCAATCCCAAAGAAGGCTACAATTGAGCATGGATGCACACACATATATATAAACACATACATATATAGATATCTATAAACATATATACACACACATGCACTCATACACACATATGTATATATGTGTAAATGTATACATATGTGTGTATAAGTGTGTGTGTGTGTGTGTGTGTGTGTGTGTGTGTACTATGTTTATTTTCTCCTGTGACAGCAAGCACCCTCACACATCCAGGATGACTGCTAGCACAGGTTCTTTGATATGCTTTTCTAAAAGAAAAGCAGCTTTAAAGGGGGGTGTGTGTGTGTCAATAATCTTTTTACATTATATTCACCAACAGAGAAAATATAAGCAGAGAAATAAAGGCCAACAACAGGGCTTCTAACTGTCTGACCATAAACCATACACAGATCAACACACAGCTCCGACTCTCTGACCATTACATACAGAGAGAGAAGCACCAGCATCTATGTTTTCAAAGCCATGGTGGGGGGTGGGGGCAGGGGTGGGAGGGTGGGGTAGGGGTGGGAGGGGGTCTCCTTAAGGGCTATCCAGAGTCTTATCTGGCACAAGACCCTTCTTCCAGTGAGTAAGCCCCAAAGCAAAATCTCACCTCAGAGCATGTATACACTTTTCAAAGCTGGAGGGCATCATGACCCTCATGATCCAGTGCTTCATTAGAAATTAAGAAAAGGTATGAACCTTCCAACAAAACAAGACTCCCTTAATCAAGCTTCCCTTAATGGGCTCCACCTGAGGCCTATTGATGGTCTGGGGAGATCTTTAACTCTCATTAACATTACACCTCCTATCATCTGTTTCTCTGAAGGTGGATAGCATCTTCCTTCATAAGTCCAAGTCTTTCCATCTTTTTCCAAATCAACCATCTCATCATTTCCTACACTGCATCAATATTCCGACCCAATCATGTCCTGTCTGGTATCCTTTGATCTCTACATTTCTGCTCCAGTGCCAGCTGAGTATTTCTGGGGAAGCCATGAAATTGAATTAACTTTCCTGACATCCTCCCCCCTCCCCCCCTTCTGTGCATTCATGTTTTATAACTTCAATGGCTATAAGATGGTGCTACTCTATAATTATGCTCTTCTGGTCTTCTTTGTATCTCATTCCTGAGGGCATCTACTTTAAACCTTCTCTTTTCTTCTCTCTTATTCAGTCCTCCCACCATGTCTCTCCAACCTCCACCTGCCCAGAACAACAATGATGATAAGCAACTGAATCAGATGTCTGCCTCAAACTTTACTGAGAAACTGTGGTCATTTGGTGTGAACTCAGTGTCATGATTCTCTTTTTGATTTCTCTTATTCACTAAGATTAATCACCTCTCTCTGTTCATTTGATCTTTTCCATTCCCCCCCCTTCAGGGCTTCCTTTTATTCACATATCTTTCATCTATCACTTTCTACCTTCTTACACACACCCTCAAAAATTTCTCAGTCCTAAAAAAATGCCTTCCCTTGACCTTCCTCCCTTTCTATCCAGCAACTGCCCCATCTTTTGGTTTCCTTTTAATGTTAAATTTTTTGAAAAACTCACTATACCCACTCTTCACTTCCTCTCCTCCACTCTCTCTCATTAAGATTTTGCAATCTGTTGCCCATTTCCCTCCTCCTATTGAAACTTCTCTCTTAGAGGTCATTAGTGACTTCCTAATAATTAGATCCTATGGTCTTTTTACAGCCCTCAAACTCCTTGATCTCTCTATGACTTTTGATAACTATTGCCTTCCACCATCTCTTCCTTAACTTCAAAGTTAGTCTATTGTCTTAGTTCTCCTCCTATGTCTATAACTATTTCTTCTTTGTCTACTGTACAATCTTCTGGACCTCTACCTGATTCCTCAGTCTATATTTATTTCTCAAAGATATGTTCTCAATACTCTTCTTTTCTCTTTCTACTCTCTAAGCAATCTCAGTCATTCAACTACCATCTCTATGGATGGCAAAGGAATTTCCAGGTCTTCTCAATTTCCAGAATATATCTTGTACCTGTTCCCTTCTTTCTACTCACTCAGCTCCTACCTTATGCCATGCCATCATCAACTCTTGCATGAACTATGGTAGCAGGTCAACTAATTGGTCTCTCTGGCCCTGACTTCTTCCTTTACCAATACATCTTCCTCACAGTCATCAAAGTAATTATCCTAAAGCCCAGGTCTGACCATATTACTCTCTTGAGCAAAAACTCCTAGTGAGTCCTTATTGCCATTAGAATAAAATATGAATCCTTCTACCCTTCAAAATCTGGTTCCAACATATATATATCTAGGAAAATTTTACATTGCCCCTCCTCATTGTACTCTATGTTTCATCTAGACAGACTCACTTGACACTTCCGAGAAGTGACATTTCTTCTCTTTCCTGTTATCCACACCTACACCTTTTATAATCCCTAACTCCATTCAAGGTTCAATTAAAGCAACATTTCATACATGAGACCTTTCATTTACCTCCCAGTTGTTAGTGCTTTCCTCTTCCTCCAAATTATTTGGTATTTAATTTGTACGCATTTTCTGTTATCTGTGTACATGTAAGAATGTAGGCTCTTCAAGGGTATGGATTAATTTACCTTTGTCTTTGTGCCTCCAGTGCTTACAAAAGCACCTAGCCCCTTGTTCAGTTGTTTCAGTTCTGTCCAACTCTCTGTGATTCCATTTGGGGTTTTCTTGGCAAAGATACTGGAATGGTTTGTGATTTTCTTCTCCTGCTCATTTTACAGATGAGGAAACTGAGGCAAACAGGGTTAACTGATTTGCCTAGGGTCTCACAGCCAGTATGTGTTCATATTTGAATTCAAGTCTTCCTGACTCCAGGCCTGAAATAATTGTCACCTAGCTGCCCCAACTTAGCACATAGTAGGTGCTTAATAAATGCCTATTGAAATTGAAAGATAATTTGTAAGTCTCTATCTGTAGTTGTCCACTCATGAAAATTGAACCTCATTTCCAACTGTCTACAGGCCATGTCCACCTAGAAGTCTTAGGACAGTACCTCAAATTCAACATGTCCAAAGCTAATTTTATTATTATTCCCCCTAAATCTGTTCCTCCTTCTGATTTTACTGTTAACAACACCATTCACAACCTATGTGTTTGTATTCTTGAGCTTGTCTCTGTTTCTTTCTTCTCCTCTCATTTCTAGTCATCTTTCAAGTCTCTCACTTCCACTACCATGACATTATAATCTCCTACAATTATTCCTTCTAGAAGAGTCTTACTACCACCTGAATACAAGATCTCATTGGCATCTTCCTGAACTCTCATAATAATCTCTTTACAGGTCATCATACCTCTACTCTCTCTGTGTAATCTGTCCTTCACACCAATGCCAGAATAATATTTTGTGCTCAAAGATCTGGCCACGTCTCTGCTCACCACTGTTCTGCAGCTCCCTAATGTTTACCAACTAAGGTTTGAACTCTTTGATTGTCATCAAGGCCTTTCACAACCCTGCACCAGGCTATCTTTTTAGCTTTATCTATTGCTCCCTTCCACATATTCTATGAGCCAGTAAAACTAGACTATTCACTAGTTCCCACCTAAATAATGTATTTAGCTTTTGACAGCCTTTACCTTTGCTCCCATTTCCTATGATTGGAAACATCTTTATCTGTTGAATCTCCACTTACCCTTTACAGCCCATTTCAAATGCTACCTCCTTCATGAATCCTCTCCTTATTCCTAGTCAATAATGACCATAAACTGTGGGTCCCATATGGTATTTTCTTCTCTCTTTCTTTTGCAACTCTTTTATGGAATAATAATGTTTTATAGTAATTTTTTATCTCCTTCTGAGACTATAACCTCTATCAGAATGGAAACTGTATCTGTTCTATACTTTATATCTTTTCTAGTGTCTAGATCAATTGTTTGTATGAAGAGGGTACTTGAAAAAATTTAAGTTTTATGTTTTACATGATTGTACATGTATAACCTATATCAGATTGTTTACTCCCTGGGTGGGTAGAAGGGAGGGAGAGAGGGATAGATTTTGGAACTCAAAACTTAAAAAAAACCCCAACAAATGTTAAAAATTGTTTTTACTATGTAATTGGGAAAATATTTTTTTAAATTTAGTTTTATTCAAATGTTTTGTTTTTTGTTGTTATTCAGTCATGTCCAATTCTTTGTGACCCCATTTTGAGGTTTTCTTGACAAAGATATTGGAGTGGTCTGCCATTTCCTTCTCCAGCTCATTTTACAGATGAGGAAAGTGAGGCAACCAGGACTGATTGACTTACCCAGGATCACACAGTTGGTAAGTGTCTGAGGTCTGATTTGAGCCCAGTGATCTATTCACTGTGCCCTGTTTTGCTTTTATGTTACATATATTTGCACATTATTCCTACTTTAAGAGAGGTCTCGTATAACAAAGTAAAACAGTGAAGTAAAACTAATAATACATTTACCTCATCTGAAAGTGCATGTGACATTTTACATTTGTAGCTCTCCATCGTCTCGTTTCTCTATTTAAAAAAAATAACAGAAATCTATTTCTTCCCCCTCCTATCTGCTACTCCATTGAGAAAAAAAAAGAAAAACAAATTTTTTATAACAAATATGCATAGTGAAGAAAAACAAATATCTTCAATGACTGTAAACATATATATGTATATATATATATATATATGCACATCCATATCCATATGTATGGATAGAAAGATAAAGAAATAAATGTATAGGATATATAAATGTATAGGCTATAGATAGATATAGATAAGCAGGTAGATAGATAACGTCTTATTCTACTCCTTAGATTCATCACTTCTCTGTCAGAAGGTAGATCATATACTTCATCACTGGTCCTTTGGAATCACAAATGATTCTTGTGTTGACCATAGTTCTTACAACTTTAAGAGTTGCTTGTTTTTACAGTGTTGTTGCTGTATAAATTGTTCTCCTGGTCCTGTTCATTTCATTTTTTAGCAGTTCATAAAAGGCCTTAAAATTATTCATTTCTGTAGTACTGATCTTACAGTAAAAATTGTCCTCCTGGTTCCACTTATTTCACTTGCATCAGTAGAACACTGGGCCTAATGTTAGGAAAGCCTGAATTCATATCCAGTATCAGATCCTTATTAGTTTTGTCACTCTGGGTAAGTCTTTTAACTGCCTCATTTTCCTCATCTGTAAAATCAGGTAATAATAGTACCTACCTCTCAGGTATTGTTGTGAGGATACAATAAGATAATGTTTATAAAGCAGTCTGTAAATGTTAAAGACTCATGTAAGTGCTATGATTATTATTATCATTATTAAAATTAATTATTTCCTCATTTCTTACAGTACAACAGTACTCCATCACATTCACATACTACAACTTACTCATCCATTCTTCAATTAATGGAGCATTGTTGTTTTCCAGATTTTTGCAACCAAAAAAGAGCTACTAAGATTATTTTTGTGTATAAAGGAGCTTTTCCTTTTAATTGATCTCATTTGAGTATAAATCTATCAGTAATATAGTTGGAACAAAGGGCACCAAACACAGATAAATTTGGGTGTAATTCTCAATTGCTTTCCAGAATGGTTGTACCTATTCACAGGCCCCCCAACAATATACCACCAACAATATATCAATGTTCTTATTTTCTCAAAGGTCTTCCAACATTCATTGTTTTGCTTTTTTTTTGTTGTTGTTGTCTTCGCTATTCTGATGGGTATGAGGAGAAATTTTAAGATTGTTTTAATTTGCATTTCTCTAATCAGTAGTGATTTAGAACATTTTTTCCATATGGCTATTGAAAATCTGGTTTCTTCCCTTGAGAACTGCCCGCTTATATTCTTAGACTATTTATCAATTGGGGAATGGCTCTTTTTCTTATGAATTTGATTCAGTTTCTTATACATTGGAAATGTGATCTTTATCAGAGAAACTGACTGCAAAGATTTCCCCCAGTTATTTATTTCCCCTTTAATCTTAGATTTAGCTGAGATTTAATTTGATGTTATCAAATATCCATTTTATCTTTGAGGAGCCTGTAGATTCCTTTTTTGGAGGTCGATATTAAAAGATGTTGAGTCACTGAGTAAAGGAGTGAGCCTAAGTTTGAATTATTATTCCTGTTTTCCAGATGAGTAGAAACTTATGCTTCAGTGATTTGACCAAAGTCATACAGTGAGTATGTGTCAAAATTAGGGGTAGAAACCCATTTGTTTTGATTCCTGGTTCAAGTTACTTTCTAGTGCATGAGGAATGCTGTATTTTTGTTTTCATCTATTTTTAAATCAATCAAACACTTATCAAACATCTACTTGTGTGCCAGGCACTGTGCAATGTGCTGGTGATACATACCCCCTGAATGCTTCAGTTCTGTTGGGGAAATGACGTTTACATAAATAAGTAAAAACAAAATGTATAAGAAGTAAATATAAAGTGGTTTCAGGTGTGTGTGTATGGGAGCACTAACACCTGAGAGATCAGGAAAGGTCTCATATAGGAGGCAGCATCTGAAGTGAACTTTAAAGCAAAATATAGTTTTTAAGAAGCGGAGATAAGGAAGAGATGTATTCCAAACATGGCATGGGGTGGTAGGGGTGGTCATCTGTATGGAGGCAAAGAGATGGAGATGTAATGTTGTGTATAAGGAACAGAAATTAAGCCAGTCTGGCTGGAATGTGGAGTGTGTAGAATTATATGGAATAAGTCTGGAAAAGCAGACTATGGTCCAATTTTGAGGAGCTTTACAATGCCAAACCAGAGGAGTTTCTATTTTATCCTAAAGGCAATAGGGAACCAAGTGAACTTTTTGAGTGAAGGAGTGGCACATCTGTGTTTTAAGAATGTAACTTTGGCAGTTGTATAGAATATAGATTGGGGAGAGGAGAGATTTAGGGACACAGCTTGCAGTTCTCTAGGTGAGAGGTGATAAGGGCTTCAACTTAGAGAAGTAGCTGTGCCAGTGGAAACAAGGGAACAGATGTTAGAGATGTTACTGAGGTAGAGACAGCAAGTTCTGGCAACTGACTGGGGAGTCAAGAGTTGAGAAAGGCTCAGAAGTTACAAACCTGGAAGGATGGTGGCACTATTGATATAGAGAAATTAGAAGTTTGAGGGGGAGGATAATGAGTTCTGCTTTAGAGATGCTGAGTGAGAGATGTCTTTAGGATGGCCAGTGTAAATTACATAAAACGCAACTGGTGAAATTTACCTTATGTTAGTTTTGCATATTTTAGTATTTCAAATATTTTATGTATTTGTTGCAATATAAAATATTTAATATATAATGCATGAATATTTTACATATCTTAATATAATATACAAGTATTTTATATTTTTTAATGTAATGTAGGAATATTTTTATATTTTAATATATAATAGCAAGTTTTAGATATTTTGATATAATACAGAAATATTTATCTTTAATATACCATATATGGATTTTTATATTTTAAAATTTATAATATAAAATATTTTATGTATTTTAATATACAATCCCCCCTTCAATAAACTGTAAACTCCTTTTGGGCAGGGACCATTTCATTTTAATCTTTGTATCCTTAGTGCTAGCACAGTGCCTAGCCAAAAGAATTTAACAAATACTTGTTGAATGATTGCCTATGTTGGAACTCAGGAGAAAAACGGAGACAATATTCACATATGTATATATAATATTGTATTATATGTATAATATGATATATAATCCATATATCTATATCTTATATGTAATGGCAACATTTCTCCCACTAATATTTCTATTTTTCTCATTATATAACACGTCTGTATCTATAACAATATTGATCAGCATAGACATCTATATCTACCTATAATCTATCTGCTCACAGAGATGATAATTGAATCCATGGGAGCTGATGATATCACTAACAAAAAAAAAAAGGACTCAGGACAGAGCCTTGGGTACACACACAGTGGTGGTTGGTGGTTGTTGTCCTTTCATTTTTGAAGAGGACCAAAATGACATCACTATGACAAAGTGAAGTTTCAGTGTGTCTGATTTTAGCTGATCTGACCAACACTAGCT
The DNA here is from genome assembly GCF_028372415.1 of Notamacropus eugenii. Lineage (NCBI taxonomy): Eukaryota > Metazoa > Chordata > Mammalia > Diprotodontia > Macropodidae > Notamacropus > Notamacropus eugenii. The sequence continues at coordinate 171,466,751 of NC_092875.1, read as the reverse complement.
TGGAATGCTCTACCACAGGTTGGGCACAGATAGTCCATATGAACTTTTGGGGTGGGTACTCCAAATTTGCACATCCTACGTTTACTTTGTGCTGTCTCAATTCCGCTTTGCTCATAGAGCACAGCATCCTTTCTGATGTGGGCACCCCATGCTGAGTGGTCCTGTGCCAGTGCCTCCTATGTTGCATAATCAAATCCAAAGTTCTTGAGAGAGACCTTGAGAGTGTCCTTGTATCATTTCTTCAGACCACCATGTGATCGCCTGCCCATGAGAGTTCTCCATAAAATAGTCTTTTTCGCAAGTGTACGTTTTGTATTCAAACAATGTGGCCTGCCCATCGGAGTTGTGCTTTCTGAAGCATAGTTTGAAGGTCTGGCAGTTCAGCTCGAGCAAGGACTTCAGTGTCTGGTACCTTATACTGCCAAGTGATCCTCAAAATCTTCCTAAGACAGTTCAAATGGAAGCGATTCAGTTTCCTGGCATGGTGCTGATAGACTGTCCATGTTTCACAAGCATACAACAATGAGATCAACACAATGGTTCTATAGACTTTCAGTATGGTAGTCAGTTTAATGCCTCTTCTCTCCCAAACTTTTCTTCAGAGCCTTCCAAACACTGAGCTAGCTCGGGCAACATGTGCATCAACCTCATTGTCAATATGTACATCTCTGGACAATATACTACCAAGACAGGTGAACTTATCCTCAGTATTCAAAACTTCTCCATTTGTTGTATTTGATGGTTCCACATATGAATGGTGTGGGGGTGGCTGATGGAGCACCTGTGTTTTCTTGGCGTTAATTATTACCAGAATTAACACAGGTAGCAGATAATTGATCCATACTTTGTTGCATCTCAGCTTCAGAGGCTTCATTGAGTGCACAATCATCTGCAAACAGAAAATTATGCACCAACACTTTGGGCTTGGCTTGCAGCCTTTTCAAATTGAAGAACTTACCATCAGTATGGTAGTTGACCTTGATGCCGTGTTCATCCTCATTGAAAGCATATGACAACATGTCTGAAAACATCATTCTAAAAAGCGTAGGAGCAAGCACACAACCTGTTTCACTCCATTAGTGACTGGGAAGGCACGAGAGCATTGTCCACTATCCAAAACCCAGGCAAACATGCCATCATGAAATTGACATACAATGCTGATAAACTTCTGTGGGCAACCAAATTTTGACATAATTTTCCATAAGCCCTCATGATTAACAGTGTCAAAGGCCTTGGTTATATCTACAAACGTTGTGTACAGACCTCTGCTCTGCTCCTGGCATTTCTTCTGCAGTTCTTGGGCAGCAAACACCATATCGACTGTTCCTTGGCCCTTACAGTAGGAAGTGAGAAGAGGAAGGGAGGGAAGAAAGAAGGAAAAGAGAAAGAATGATGATTTATCAGGAGTGACATATTTAAAAGGAGCACCAAGAGAAAATCTGAAGAGGAGAGAGTATCCAGGAAGGGTGGTCAATAGTGTCAAACACTTCATAGAGATCAAATATGATTAGGATTTAGAAAAGGTCAACCGATTTTCTAATTAAGAGATCATTGCCAATTTTGGAGAGAGTAATTTTAGTTGAATGATGAGATTGGAAGCTAGATTTCAAGGGTGAATGAGTGGAGAGAAAGTGGAGGTGAAGAGTGTAGATAACTTCATCTAGGAGTTTGACTGTGAAAGGAAAGATAGATTTGGACAATAGTTTAAGGAAATGTTAGGATCCGATGAAGGACTTTTTGAGGCAAGAAAGAACTGGATGTATTTTAGGGGAGTAGTAAACAGGGAGAAGTTGAATATTGGAGTGGGGCAATATGATTATGGGAACAGAAGAAGGAAGAAAGTAAGCAAACAAATATTTTTTGAGCATCCTGTATGTGCTAGCACTGTACTAGGTACTTTTACAAATATTATCTCATATAATCCTCACAATGACCTGGGAAGTAAGTACAATTATTATCCCCATTTTACAGTTGAGGAAAGTGAGGTAGACAATGGTTGAATGAGTTGTCCAGGAGAAAACAGCTAGAAAGTATCTGAAGCTGAAGTTGAACTGATATCTTCTTGATTCTAGGAAGGAAAAAAACAAACAAGCACTGTGTGCTAGGCACGATGCTAAATGCTTTACAAATGTTGTCTCATTTAATTTGGGCCCAACACTCTATCCACTGAGCCATCTAGCTTCCTAGTGAGACAGGAGGGAATCTTATTGAGGATGGAAACAGATCAGGAATTCTTAACCTGGAATCTGTGGATCCACAAGGAGGCAATAGATAAATTTCAAGCGATCCATACTCTTGGTTGTGAAAAAAAATTGCATCTTTATTTTAATATAATTTGTTTCCCTGGAAATTTTATGCATTTTACTTTATTGTAACTAAAAACATAATTCTCAGAAGGGCTTCATAGGTTTCACCAGACTGCTAAAGAACTCTTGAAATAAAGCTTGTGGTCTTGTTGGGGACAAGGACCACTTCTTCGTCAGACTGGAGTAAGGAGAAGAGTAGGGAGATTTCAGGATGGAGAGATCTTTTGTAGCTTTTCCATTCCAATAGTCCACATCAAAAAATAATTCATGTGCATGTGTGTGTGGGTCAAAAAGTCTAATTTCTATAAAAATGAGGAAGGAGGACAAATGGGGGTTGAGTGAGTGGAGAATTTGAAGGCCAGCAGAAAAAGTTTCAGCTAAGCTCCTAACTACTTTATAACTTAAAACAAACAAAAAACACAAAGGAAAAAGAGACTTGGAAAACACTGGCAAATAATTTTAATATCTGATGTCTCATTCCATTGGCCATTGCCCCCAGTTCTATTTCATTTCACACCTAAACAGACAGCCAGGCAGGCCCAGCAACAAGAAAAGGAAAGGAACGGCAAAGAGCTTTTCTCTAGCTGACTGCATATTTTTTCCACATGTGAAGTCTTTATATGTTGGATAATTCCTTCTACAGTTTTCAAACTCCAGTGCCAATTAAAAGTGAAGATGAAATATGAAGAGTGAGGAAGTCCAGATGGGATTGGTGGTTATAGGCTGCATGAATCATTTTCCTACTTTGTCAAGTTCAAGAAACTTGGAAAGGTATGATTCTATGCCCTGAATCTGAGATCACTTGGGCCTTTGAGAGAGGAGATGCCTTTAGGCCCAGGATCCAGAAGGAAACTGAGTCCTATGCCAGTGCTCAAAACTTCTAACCTTTAGTTCATTGCTTTCCAATGCTAATTGTTTCTTTTAAGTCAAATTTTCATCTTCATGTGATTCTTCGATATGAGGAATGAGAGAACATGTTTTGCCAGGTTTGGAACCTACTTATACCTCATTCCAGTCAGTGTGTTTACTCTTGGCAAAATGCAACTTCCTGTTTCAAAGAAAGAGGATTGTAAAATGGGGTCCCAAGGCTTCTTGAATAGCAAATAGCTTTTAAAAGACAAGACTTTAATGAGCCATGGATAACTGAGTCAGAAACATTAGGATTGAATGTCCCTTTAAATATATATGAGTTTAAAAAGCAAGAAGGGAAAAGGGTTAGCAAAATACTGGATTTTCACAGAAACCCCTCCCCTCAACCTCCACCCCATTCTTCCTTAATCCTCCAAGTTTGAAAATTGAAATGTCAAGAGGCAGCCTTATTCACCATCTTTATACATACAGGGTACATACTTCTGTACAAAGTAAGAGCTGGGTAATTTATTTTTGTACATAGGGAGAAAAAAATATTCTTCACAAGCCAAATTTAAAGAATATGGTGCATCTTCTGCCCCAAAAACTAGAGTAGGGGTAGGGAAGCTGCAGCCTTGAGGCTACATGTGGTCTTCTAGGTCCTTGAGTGTGGCCTTTTGACCGAGTCCAAGTTTTGCAGAAAAAATCCTTTTATTAAGGATATTTGTTCTGTGAATTTTGGATTCAATAAAAGGGTTGCACTCAAGGACCTAGAAGGTCACATGTGGCCTTGAGGCTGCAAGTTCCCCACCCCTGGAGAAATACTGACCTTTCTCAAAATAGTAAATAGGGAAGTACAAGAGGGATGGAACATGAGAAAAGGTGATTTTCTTCTAAAAACCATAATGTGGTGCCTGTACCTGACACAAAGGGAAGAAGAAGGAGTTTTGATTTCAAACACCTTTCTGGCATAAGGATTTTCTACACTGCCAGAAAATGAAGTCTGTTGGACTGGGATAGCCCATCTAAACCCTCACGCCCAAAGCTCTATAAACACAACCATTTGCTTTCCAGGCCTGAGTTAACATTTGGGAGAATAATGGAAGATATGCCTTCAAGTAAACCTTGGGTTTTATTACAGAGACTTCACATGTTCATTTAGGCAAAGTAAACAGAACTCAGTGCAAAATTGATTCAGTGTATAACCTAGCTCTTCTACTGCTTAATGAGGTGATGCTGATAAAATCAAAACAAATAGCCTTATGCTTTGTAAATGAAGAGGGAAAAGAGTTCTGGGTTTAATCATGGGGGGCTGAGTCACTGACAAGGCTGGCACCCCCAGGACAGCAGCTTTCACAGTTCATAGCCATCACTTCTGAGTAGTTTTCATGCTGAACCTATAGATCTCCAGGCTTCCCTGGAGAAGGATGTGGAGAGCCTTAGCAAGGGAAGAGATTGGTCTGTCAGATCTCAACACTTTGCCCTCTCTGCTGGTTATGTCACTGTCCCTCCCTTAAATGGAAAAGGAACTCAATTAGTCCTTCTTAGTACCCAAGGTCCAGGCTCATGCGGTATTACAGGAAACAAGGGACTTATATAGATATGAATTTAGGTGCCTGAAATTCAAGAATCCAGTTTAATTAGACAAGTCTTTATTGAGTGTCCATCAATCAACCAATAGCCATCGGTTCTACCAATACCTACCGTGTGCTGAATCTGCCTGTGGTAGAAAATTCTGAGCTCATATTGATCTAATCAACCACAGCTGAACACATTGACACTTGACTCTAGCATAGTGATGTCATTTTGATCGTCTTTGAGAACAAAAGACAATAACCATACCAAAAGTATGCTGATCACTGTATCAGGTGTTAAGGATATAAAGGAACCTCTCAAGGAACTTTCATTTTACTGGGATTGAGTTCTGTAAGTGACTAAGCATTGGTGGGAATACCAAAGAAGAGTAAAATGTGATCTCTGTTACAGAAGGACTTGTGTGGAGAATTAACAGTAGTGGCTCACGTTTACAAAGCACTTTACAGTTTTTAATTCACTGTTCACAATGTCATAGAGTGCAGGCATTATCAGCATCATCTTTTACATGAGGAAACAGGCTCAGAGAGGGTATCAGATGTCACACAAGAAACATCAGAGCCAGCACCTGTTCCCAGGTTTTCTGACTTTCTCAAAGATTTGTGTGTTTTTTCTTCCATGCAAACTAAGGAGGTTGTGGGTCCCACTGAAAGATATATCAGTCAGGTCATATTTGAAGCCTTGTGGGTAGTTCTGGGTGCCATATTTTAGAAAAGGCATTGATAATATGGAAAGGGTTCAGAAGTGGTGACCAGGAGGGTAAACCATCTCCAGAACATACTATGTGAGGACTGGTTAAAGGAACTAAGGATATTTGGGCTGGAAAAGAGAAGATATAAGGGAGATATGACAGGTATCTTTAAATATTTGAAGTAATTTGAAATTAGGTATTTGAAATATACGGAAAAGGAATTGTTTTATTTAGTTCCAGTGAGCAAAAGTGATAGTAGCACTTGGGTAAAACCTGCAAAGAAGTAAATTTAAGCTTAATGGAAGATTAAAATTCCTATGAATTTGTGCTACATCAACTAAAGTGTGTGACAGGTGGGTTGGTGGTCAACCTTCCCTCCCACACCTAGCAAAGGCTGCATGATCCCAAATACCTAATCTATTTATTATGGGATTATTGTTTAGATATGCCTCTGAGGTGGTCTTCTGATGGCCTCTGGGGTCTCTTTGAAGTCAGAGTTTCTGAGAAATACACATAAAAAGAAATCACAGCACAATATAAAACAGGACTTGATTGAGAGCTAAATGGGTCATGTAATTAGAGCTACAGGAATGTAGACAAGGAAGAGATAGGGATGGGCTAGACAACTCAGATTGGCATATCACTCCTCCTCCTCTCTCTTAAACAATATACTCTAGGATCAAATATAAATTTCTCTGCCATTTAATGCTCTTTACAACTTAACACTTTCCTATCTCTCCAGCCTTATTATTCATTATTTCCCTGCACGTATTCAATAGTGACCTTCTTGTCTTTCACATATGATATACATCTTAAACAGGTCTATTCACTGAATGGGCATTACCTCGCTTGAAGTGAATACCTGAAAAGGCTTTAGCCTAAAAAGGCCAAGGTTCATTGCATTCTGGGCCATCTCCAGTCATCCTGATGAATATCTGGTCACTGGATCCAAATGGCTCAGGAGGAGAAAGTGAGGCCAGTGACCTTGCACAGTCCTCCCTCACTCAAATCAAAGTCAAGTGCAAGTATATCATCATTTCTCTGATGTTATGGTCCTCTTTGGAAACAAAGGATGAACACAACAACATCTCCTATCTTTGAGCCTTCAAATTGGCTGTTCCCCATGCCTGAAATGCACATCTCTGCCTCTTAGAATTCATTCTTTCTTTCAAGGATCAGCTCACATCACATTTTGTGTGACTTTTTTTTGCTGTGCTTATCTCAGGGGTTCCCAAAATATTTCCATTCTGTATCCATACCCATATGTCCTAGCCTTCGGTGAATTACTTCTGGTACCCTCTGTTCAATATGAAATGAATTCTAACATTTAGTATTCATGTGGATGTGAGAAATAAAAGATTAACTTTTTATAAAGAAAAGTTAACATTTAGTATTCATGTGGATGTGAGAAATGAAAGATTAACTTTTTATAAAGAAAAGTTTATTATGTGCATAACTTCCTTTTAGTTTCATAAAATTGTTCAATGTAAAGGTCTATAAGAACACATTCAGATAAATCATTGAGACCCTTTATTCTGTTTCTCATCAACCAACAGTTTTATTCTTGGTATAGTTTGTGAAAGAGAAACTTGCACAATGTGGTCAGCCTCCAGTTTGTTTCTTGCTTTGGATTTGATTGAGAACAGGACTAAGAATCTTGATTCACAAAGATAAGTTGTTATAAACACAATTAAAGCAGTATGAGGACTTTGACTAAGTACAGAGTATGGTTCTCCAATGGTACGCTAAAAAAATTTGTAACTTCATTGATTGGAAACCAATTCAAAATTTCTGGTTATTGCAGAAAACTACAGGGATAAGGTCCATGAACTGGTTAAATTTTTTCTGAGAACTGCATTTCAATATAATTAATTTTCTTTATAATTCTATTTGACTTAACACATTTAAAATATTTTTTTTGATAAGGAGGCCACAGGCTTCTCTCTACTGCCAAAGCATTCTGTGACAGATACAAACAAAAATGATTAAAAATCCTTGAATTAGTTTGTCTTTTAAAGGACATTGTCATCATTTTTTAAAATCCAGACCTCATTCACTTTGTTTGGGTTAGTAAGAATTATTCCTTCAACAATTCCTTTCAAAATTTTCAGATTCAATATAACATTTCTTTCTTTCCCCTTTCATGCTATCTCTCCTCTCTCCCCTGACTAAAAAAAATTTTTTTCCTACTAAAACTACTTTAGAACATTTCAACAGGATAACATATTTGCCAAAGTCTGCATATTTCCTCAGCAAGCCTTTGTACTCATGAGGGTTATGTGGGAAGGTAGGATCTCTGCTACCAGCTAATAATGCCTTCCTCTGTAAGGATGCCTTGTATCTATTTTGTATATACATACATACGTACATACATATGTATATACTTACATAATGCCCATGTCATCTCTCCATGCCAATAGAGATGGGAATGAACCCCTGAGCTAGGGGCAGCAAGAAAAGATGTTATACAGAATGTGATGTAAGCTGAGTCTTGAAAGAAAGCATGAATTCCAAGAGGTAGAGAGGAGAATGGAGTGAATTTCAGGGATGAATGACAGCCAATGCAAAGGCTCAAAGATGGGAAATGTACGTTATATATGAAGAAGAGCAAGAAAGACCAGTTTGATTGGATCATAAAGTGGAGGTGTCTCCTCCACCCCCATCCCTCTTCTTAGGATATAAATTCCTTAATAGCAGGGATGATTTGGTTTTGAGCCCTCAGCATTTAACACCTAGAACCTAGTCCTTTATAAATGCTAGATGGTGCAGTGGAAATCAGGGAGACTTGAGTTCAAATTCTGCCTTGGACACTTAGCAATGTGATCCTGGGCAAATCATTTCACCTCTGTCAGTCCCAGTTTCCTCATTTATAAAATAGGGATAATAATATTTACTCCAAATGGTGGTTATGAAGATCAAATGGGATAACATGTGTAGAGTGCTTAGGATATGTCAAAATTTTATATAAAGAAAGTTCATTAAATGTCTTCTTGGAGGAGACTGGATTTGAGCTAAGTACTGAAGGAAAGGTAAGAGTAGTATTATAAGACTGGAAAATGCGTATAATGAGTGTGTGTGCGTGACTGCATGCGTGTGTGTGTGTGTGTGTGTGTGTGTGTGTGTGTGTGTGTGTAATGGGCTGGGAAGTCAATAATGAAATGGATCTGGATATAGCAGAATAAAAACGAATGTCAGGGACTTAAGAAAAGTGGAGACGTTAGGGACATTTTGACCAGACTATGGAATACCTTGAATGTTAAACTGAGGGATTTTGGACTTATGACTTTTGGCATCAAGAGCCATTGAAGACTTTAGAGGAGGGCAATGACACTTTAAAAGATATATTTTAAGAAGATTAAGCAAGATAAAATAGTTGTGTGCATTTATAAAATTGCTGCAGAATATCAATTCATACATAATTTATGGATAAAAGAGTGATTGGCAAAAGGATTGGAAAAATTCAGAAGAAATAAGATTAAATAAGAAATAAGATAAAATTAAATAAGATTAAATTTAATTTGAGTGACTACTCCAAACTTATAATACACATTGTAGAATCATAGAACTAGAAGGGACCTTACAGTCATCTAATCCAATTCCCTTATTTAACAGGTGAGGAAACAGAGATCCAGGGAACTTGTGACCTCTCCAAGGTCTCACAGGTGGTAAGTAGCAGAACTAGAATTCAAACTCAGGTTTCATAGCTTTGAATTCTAACCTCTTTCTACTACAGTCACTCAAAATTTATGAATCTAGGAAATTGGCAGTCATATGTACTAATCTATTTTATGGAAAAGGTTATTTTATGTTCAAAGGATGTAAACATTTCCAATGAAGAAATCAAAGCAATTTATAGTCATATGAAAAAATGCTCTAAATTATTATTTATTGGAGAAATACAAATTAAAACAACCTTGAGATATCATTTTACACCTATCAAATTGGCTAAGTGATTGAAGGGGAAAGTGACAAATGTTGGAGGGGATGTAGAAAAATTGAGACCTTAACTTAACCCTTTGTTTGGTGAAACTGTGAACTGATCCAAGTATTTTGGAGAAAGATTTGAAATTATGCCCAAAGAATGACTAAACTGCCTATACCCTTTGACCCAGCAATACCACTGTTAGGTCTGTTTCCCAAGATGATTAGGGAAAATGGAAAAGAACCTACATGTTCTAAAATATTTATAGCAGCTCTCTTTGTGGTGACAAAGAACTGGAAATTGTGGCAATGTCCATCAATTGAAGAATTGGCTAAACAAATTGTGGTATACATTCTTGATGGAATATTACTCTGCTATAAAAATAATGAGATAAATGATTTTAGAAAAGCATGGAGAGGCCTCCATGAAATAATGAAGAGCAAAATGTTACATTTCTATAGAAAATAAAAATCTTCCCATGGAATGAATTAAAAATCTTTAGGGAGAAAGGAATTACATGCTGGTCAGTCATATAATGATCAGCCATCTAGAATGTGGCAGTACCTACTGAGTGTCTATTGAGAGTTGTACCTCCCTCCCCCAAGCTCCCTTTGTCATTTTCTCAGTCCTTTCCCACTTCTGATATCTCTTCACAACTTTGTCCACTCTGCCATTCCTTTATCTCACATGATCATGCACCATAAGATTATCTCATCTTTAAATCTCTCTGAATTCCACATACACAACTACCAGAACTTCAATCCTCTTTTCTTTCAGAGATGAGGATGATAATATGACATTTCTCCATGGGTACTACTATCTAACACATAATGTTGTTTCCCCTAAAAGCTACATGAAGGCAAGGGTTGTTCCATTTTTTGCCTCTATATTCCCAGGATCTGCTTCAGGGTCTGGAACATAGTAGGCACTTAATAAATGCTTGTCAAATGAATGAAAGTACTTCAGATAGAAAATTTTTCTCAGTTTGAATCTTCAGGTTATGTAGTAAGAGCTAACTTTTATGCTTGACCAGTTGGTTGCCTGGCTACATAGACTTGGTAAGGAGGCAGGCCAGACAGGCATGGGGTAGCAAGATTCTAGGAAAATAATTCCTGTGACCTGTGTGAGTTCTGTTAAACACTGTTTCCTCTGGAATTATCAACACTTGTTTGTGCTCTTTGTATCTGTTTATTGTCAACCATTAGTTAACAAGTTATAAACCTAGATTGGTTATTGACCCAAGCTGAAGCTTTTGTGTTTGGTCCAGAAAACTAAGCATGATGTTTTTCTACTTTGTTAAAACTGCAATTTCCAAGTTTCAAAAATTGGAATTGGTTGAATTATTGAAATTCGGTCGTCACTAAGAAGACCATGCTTATTGGGAGGGAGGGAGCTCTCCTGGAATGTCTTAGAGATGTATCCTTAACTTTGTGTAGTTAGGTGATTCAGAGGGTAAAGTGGTAGGTCTGGAGTCAGGAAGACCTCAGTTCAAATCTGACCTCAGACACTAGCTGAGTGACCCCGGAGAAGTCATTTAACTGCTGCCTGCCTCGATTTCCTCAACTGTAGAAAGGAGTGATAATAATGGCATCTACCTTTTAGGGGTTGTTGTAAGGATCCAATGAGATATGTTTAATATGTAATATAGTGCCTGGCACATAATAGGACTAAATACAAAATTCTTCAAATTTCACAAATACTGGATCAGGAAAGTATAGGTACCTAAGTAATTCCTATGAAAAAAAGATTTGGAGTTTTCAGGAGCTATGTCATTTTCAGTTGTCTAGAGATTTATTAGGTATGAGGCTGCACTGGTCAACAGAGTGACATGACTGCCACTGTAATTGCGGGTCACCTGAAGAAAGACAGTGTTCCAAATGAGGGACATCATAGTTACACTTCAATCTGTTCTGCTCAAATCACATCTGAAGTACCATGTTCTGTTCTGGGCACTACATTTTAGGAAAAGCATTGATAACTTAGAAGGTTACCAGAATAAGACAGCCAGAATGTGAGAAGATTAAAGAAAAAAATGCCAAATGTTTAGCTTGGAAAGAGGAGATTAAGAGTAAACATGATGGTGTCTTCAAGAAACTGTGACTGAGAAAGTCACTTAACCCTGCTTGCCTCAGTTTACTCATCTACAAAATGAGCTGGAGAAGGAAATGGCAAACCACTCCAGTATCTTTGCCAAGAAAACCCCAAATGGGGTCACGAAGAGTCAGACACAACTGAACAACAAAAAAGAAACTCTTCCTAACAATGAGAGCTATCTAAAAATAGACAGTATAGGGAGATTCATCATGAGAGCTTTTGGAGCAGAAGTCAAACGACAGCTTGCTGGATGTATTGCAAAAGGGCTTCTTGGTCAAATACAGATTGGACTAGGTGGCCTTCCCAACTTTTAATTTCTGTGAACATGTGAAAATTCTCTACATTGCATTCACGTGGGAATCAAGGTGACACAGTATAGAGTACAGGACTAGAGACAGGAAGATCCAAGTTCAAGGCCTAAGACTTTACTAATTGTGTGCCCCTAGGCAAATGACTTAACTGCTGTGTGCCTCAGTTTCCTCAACTGTAAAGTTGGGATAATAACAGCATCTACCTCCCAGGGCCTTTATGAGGATAAAATGAGATAACTGTAAGCACCTTGCACAGTACCTGGTACATAGAAGGCATATAAAAATGTGCTTTTTTTCTTTTTTAAAGCTTAGAATATATGTGCATAGAAAATAGATAATTGAGTTATAGCTGGATATTGTGATTAAAGTCTTGAGTTCCTTTCTGGTTCTACTCATGAAGCCTCAGTGTCTGGTAAGGTTTGGTTTTCCTTATACCAAAACATTTTTTTCATCTCTAAAAAATAATGATGTAGTCATTAGTTTTGAATCATAGAGTTGGATAAAATTTTAGAGCTCATTGAGTCCACCCTTCTCATTTTGTTGCAGATGTGGGAACTGAGAACCAGGGAGATGGTTGTATAGTTATTTCATCAGTGCATAATTGTACTTCAGTACATTCATTAATACTTTGCTATCTGTGAGATTAATCAAGCATTCATCTATTTGACATGTTTCTAACATTTTATTATGGTTGAATTAAAAACAACAAGCTCTGAAAAATTTACCTCCAGGTCTCTGCTAAACATAAATTCTGAGAAAAAATATGTAGATGGGTTTTAGTTAAATCTGAATCTTAGTCTCTGCCAAAAAAAGAAATAAAAAAGAAATGAAAAGAGAAATACAATGGTTTGAAAAAAGAAATGTAAGGTTTGAAGGGAAAATAAGGCAAAATGGACCACATCCTGTAATGACTAATATCTTTGTACTACACTAGGAAGACAGCATGTTCACATATGCACTATAAATTCATCTTACAGTAAACTTAATGGGCTGAATTTGTAACAAGTTAAATGAGACTTTTTTTTTCATTTGATCCAGTTTTCCTTGGCTGACGCCCTTTTATGTTTGAGCTAAACCATCTTGGTTTTGAATGCTCCGACATATTTCACCCTCAGTCACATTTCACCATCAGCCTAGTGCCGAATGATTTGGAATTTTGAAAGGAAAGTTCCCTTCAGATCTTAGGTTTGGGGTGGTGTCATAAACAAATCTGAGCTTCATTCTCATGGTTCACTATGATCTCCTCCAATCCTTTGATGTATTTATATCTATGTTCATGGATTATATGAGTAAACCACGCACAATTATTTATCCTCTTAGGAACTGGGGCCTCAAGTTCTCCGTTCATTGCCACCATGCTGTATGCTGAAGGGGAGATAGAACTGAAAAGCAAGGGGGCTTGTGTGACTTTGATGAATTTTTCTCTGAAAAGTAAAGATTCTCACACTGGCCTTCTTGGTAGAAGAAGAATTCTCTATCCACACCCTTGCTACCTACCCTGTATGTACCTGATTATTTACATACTCTTGACTCAACCCGAATGCATACATCTTCAAGGGAAGGATTATTTTTGTCTTTTTTCTTTCTTGCAGTGCCAGGCAAAAAATAAACACTTAATAAATGTTCTTGATATTGATTGCTTGATTCCTCAAGCCTAAGCCTGTGTATATGCAAATCTGTACACTAGCAGTTCTAAAGGATAGAGGTACATCCATATAAATTATAGGCTTTAGAAGCGTGAATCCCTTTGCCCCACCCAATACCATACAAAAGGGAGTGGTAGAAATAAAGATGGTATTTAAGTCCCTGATGCCACCAGAAGGTTGAAGAGATAAGTAGAATTAAGAATAGTAAAGCTAGAAAGGACTTTAGAAACCATCTAGTTCACCTTCCTCACATTAAAAATAAGGAAATTGAGACTCAGAGAAGGTAAGCGATTTGTCCAAAGCCATAGACCTCACTGGGGTAGTGAGATGGCACAGTGGATAGATCCCTGAGCATGAAGACCTGAGTTCAAATACCACCCAATATACTTACTAACTATGTGACCCTGGGCAGATCACTTAACCCTGTTTGCCTCAGTTTCCTCATCTGTAAAATGATCTGGAGAAGGAAATGAAAAATCATGTCAATATTTTTGCCAAAAAAACCTGAAATAGAGTCGTGAAGAGTTGGACGTGACTGAAAAAAGACTGAATGATAACATCAACACAGACCTGGCTAATGATAGAGGAGAAGAAATTCAAGAGAAGGAAATATATGGGTAACTAGAGAGTAGAATAATAGGTGCATTATCTTATTGCTGATAAGAGAAGAGGAGAGAGATGATTTGGTGTCATAATTTGTACTTAATCCAGAGGGAGGGATTATTTAATGCTATTTACTGCATGTTTAATTTTCTTTTGTGAAATCTAGAATCTAGAAATCTATTCTCCAGAGGAATGAGGAGGGCATCCAAGGGCAAATTATTGAAGATGTTATGGGTAGAGAAGGAAACTAGTCCAGAAAAAGGCATATACTGGACCATTAGATGGAGGGTACATCTATTAAATTTAATTCTGTTAATGAACTGAGGGTAAAAATGACTCAGAAACAAGAATTTGATGGGAGGCAGATTTAAATAAGGAAATAAAAAGTTTATTCCAGAAAACGATGTGTTGGGAGACAATATGGGTTTTGGATATGAGGACAGGTGATTATGGTGTCTTAGATAAAAAATAGGGCCACATGACTTTCAGAGAGAAGAGGGCCCAAATGTTAATCTAGAGCTCTGGAGCAGAGAATATAAATGCACCAAAAAGAGCTGAGTTAGTCATTCCATTTATTTAATGAATTTTCTCCAAACAAAACCAATTAGGACAGAGTGGTTTGGACAAAGGCAAGAAATAACATCCAAAGGCTAGAGTCATAAACTTCCTCAGGACTGCACAATAGGCAAATGCCATGGTTAATTTAGGAAAACAAAAACCCAGAAGGCAAAGTCTTTGGAGGTCAAATAGAAAAGGGTCTGTTTCACCCAGTGAGCCATGAACAAGGACAGGACTTGTGTTGGTTCATGGCCAGTGAGGGAGATAACCATGAAGAAATTGTGGGTGTAAAGCTCAGGAGAAGGGCTTGACTGAGTGAAGGAAGGATAGGGAATGATACAGAAGTATGTCCTCATAGGCCCAGAGTCTAGAGGAAGCTGATTTTACCCAATCCATTTGACAAAGTGAATCCATACTTGCTAATATCCTAGAGCTTGATCAATTATCTAGTACAAATGGGATTAAGCTATCTGACCTGGAGGATGAGACTGTGTAAGAGTAAGCGAAGTGGGATTTTTCTATTTTCAGTTATTTATTTTTTTTGGTGGAGTTTAGTTTCTTTGGCTCAGGTCAAGTTGTAAACATCTGAAGGATAACCCCACCCCCACCCCCAGTAATTCACAGCTGTGCTGAGTTACATGGGTTGTGATGCCTTCTGACTTTGAACCTATTAGTTAAAAACTATTCATCATGGAAGATTGGTATTTTGCTTTGGGGTCTTGCTCATGAGAAGGACCTTTTGATTCCCTGAACAGGACTCTGAGTAGCAGTTTGTTAAGAGCCCACTACTCAGATGTTGGTGCTCTCCCAATCTGGTGGTGTATGTAGGTGGTTGTATTACTCTGTTCAAACAGTTGGAGCCCTATTTGTTGAATCTCTGTGCTAATTTCTCTGCTTGTATTTTCTATACTCACTTCTTTCTATTTATCTGTAATTAAAGTAAGATTGTTGACCCCTTTGAAGTTGTCTTTCCTTTAGAAAAACAGATAAAAAAACTAATCCTAATCATAGTATTTGAAGATAGTAACCAGCAGGGATACAGGCACACAGGACTTTACTAAAGAGAACATACATGTATTATAGCTTCTCACAATCGTGGTAAGAAAGCAGATGGAAAATGCCCAGCCTGGAAAGGTTCCATGGCCTCATGGAACTGAAACTCTACCCATGTTCTTGTCTTACGTGGCAGTTAGGTGGTGCAATATATAGAGTGCTGGACTTGCAGTCAAGAAGTTGTTGTTCATTCATTCAGTTATGTCTGACTCTTTGTGACCCCATGAACCACAGTATGCCAGACCCTTCTATCCTCCATTATCTCTGTCTGTCCAAGTTCTTGTGTATTGTTTCCATGACACTATCTATCCATCTCATCCTCTACCATCTCCTTCTTCTTTTGCCTTGTCTTTCCCATCATTAAGGTCTTTTCCAATGAATCCTTTCTTCTCATTATAAGACATCAACTTCAGTATTTGACCTTCCAATGAATAGCTTGAATTAATTTTTTAAAATATTGACTTATTTGGTCTCCTTGCTGTCCAAGGGACTCTCAAAAGTCTTCTCCAGAATTGATTCTGCAGCACTCAACTTTCTTTATGGTCCAACTCTCACAGACATGCATTGCTATCGGAAAAACCATAGCTTTAACTATCTAGACCTGTGTGGGTAAGGTGATATCCCTGCTTTTAAGTATGCTGTCCAGATTTGCTATAGCTTTCCTTCCAAGGAGCAAGAGTCTTTTAATTTCATGGGAGTCCTAAGTTCAAATCCAGCCTCAGATACTTAAAAGCTTCATGATACTGAATAGGTCAATCATCTTCTGTTGGTTTCAGTTTTCTCAATTGTGCAATGGGGATAATAACAGGACCTGAAGATCAAGTGAGCTAATCCATGTAAAGTGCCTAGCACACAGTTCTTGGCAGATAGTAGACACTATATAAATGCTTATCCCCTTCTGCTTCCCTGTTCTACCCACTTCATTTCCGAGAAGTTGCTTGTATCAGAACAGGCAGTTGAATTATGGAGCTAGTTTTGTGAGTCTGTATCCCTGCTGGCCAAAGAAGTTCAGGGTTTGGGATGTGGACATCACCTAAAGGGAAACAATTATGATAAACCTGAGCTTCAAGATCATCAAAAGCTACAAGTTTGATAGGACTCCCCAGTCACCTGTCCCAAACCACCCCACTCTTTTCAAATGCTCTGGTAGGGGTTTGGCAATAGAAGGAAAAGATTGTCATGGACAGGGGAAGGGCAGATGGAGAAGGAAGTTTCTGGCATCATAGAGGAACAAAGAGAAAAGGAAGAGGTATATTGTGTGCCACCACCAATTACCTAAGATATTACTAATGTCACAGTTTGTCTATGTCTCAAATTAATAATTACTTATGGCCCTGGATTTTCTCTCTCTCTCTCTACCTACCCACCTACCTATCTATCTATCTATCTATCTATCTATCTAGATATCTTTATAGATGTTTATATATAGACATTTTATCAATATATTATCTATCAATATAGATATCCTTATGGTTATTTATATACAGACACAGATATAGATAGGCTATCTATCAATGCAGATATCTTTATAGATATTTTACGTGGACATATATATATATCTTATAGAAATAGTTTTTTCTGTCTATCTATAGACAATCTATAAAATCCTAATATCTATTTATAGATTATCTCTATAATCCACGCTCATAACTAGTTATTGTTATTAATTTTCATATGTATTTATATGCATACATATGTACACATCATAGATATATGATCAATGCTATTTTTTCTTCCTGATGCCTGCTTCTTCCATCTTCCTTTGTGAAATATAAGCATGATTAAGCAGAACAAATCAATACCATGGCCTTGTCTAAAAAAGTGAGATGTTTTTCCTCTGTAGTCCAACACGTCTCTGTCAAGAAGAGGGTGCTTCACAATTAGTTCTCTGAACTCAAGACTAGTCACTGTATTGATCAGAGTTCTGATATGTAATACTGTTATCTTCCTTATATTATAGATCATTGCCTAAAGTGATAGTGATTGCATAAAGCATAGCTATCATTGTATAAAGAGTTCTGATTCTTCTTATTTCATACAATTCTTCCTGCATGCCCAAATTATTCATAATCACCACTTTTATGGCATAATAATATTCCATCATGTTCACATACCACAATTTGTTCTTCTTTTCCCCACACAGTAGACCCCTACTTTGCTACTAGTGTTTTGCCAACACATACGAAAAAAATACTATATATATGACTTTCCTTTTATCTTCCCTTTACCCTTTTTTGGGATAAAAGGCTTGAGTAAAATTTTGAGGCAATTGATAGATGAAATCAGAAAGGCCTGGGTTCAGGTGTTACCTCTGATAGTCTCATCTGTATTCTGATACTTCTGATACCTTTGTGACCATGGGTAACTCGTTTTCATTTCTGTAGACAACAACTCTTTAAGACTGTAAGTAGTTTATTTGGATTGGCAAGAGGAAGTTTGATCACTGGGAATTTCTTACCCCCCAAAATCATAGGTTAAACAACAAATAGCCCCCATATTTTGAAGGGGATAACATTTTTCTTTGGAGTCCTTAGATTTTTCTTTTTTTCTTTCTCTCCTCCCATGAGCCTTCATTCTCTCATTCTCCATGTCACTTTCTGGCACTCAATACTTTTATAATCTTCCCACACCTCCTTCATTTCCCATTTTTAGGAAGGAAAATGAAATACGTTTCATTATTAATTTAAGACATTGTATTTGGGGGCAGTTAGGTGAGGTAGTAGATAGAATTCTGGGCCTGGAGTCAGGAATATTTACTTTAAAGCTGACCTAGCTGTGTGATCCTGGGCAAATCATTTAATCACTATTTGCCTCAGTTTCCTCAACTGTAAAATGGTGGTAATAACAATACCTACCTTGCAGGGGTTTTGTGAGGATTAAATCGCAAATTAGCTCAAAGTATTATTCCTCTTCTCTTACTCAATGGCCATTATTTTCACTTTCCAAGTATTTATAATTTGCTTAAAATATGTTTTCCTATAATTTTGCCAGTTTCTAACATCAAGCTTCACAGGCTAGCACTGTTAAAAATCTATTATATTTTTCCCTTTTTTCTTTAAGCATTGATGGAACACTGACTATGTTTGTGGCAGCTAGATGGCATAGTGGACAGAGTGCCATCCCTGGAGTCAGGAGGACCTGAGTTTAAATCCGAACTCAAACACTTACTAGCTGGGTGACCATGAGAAGATCATTGAACCATATTTGCCTCAGTTCCTCATCTGTGAAATGGTAATTCACTCCAATATCTTTGCCAAGAAAACCCCAAATGAGTTCACAAAGAGTCTGACAGGACTGAAATGTCTCAACAAAAAAGTTCAATGTACTATGCTATGCCCTGGGGTGGGGGAGACAAGGACAAAAATGAAATACAGTCACTGCCTCAAACAATTTATTTACTTTTAATGAATTGGAACACATGGAATGAGCAAGCCTCAAAGGAAGTCTGTTCTAAGTAAGTCAAACCACCACCACCACCACAACTTCAGCTACCACTTTCCCTCAGAACCTGACAGAGACAGTCCAGGACCTTGAACCCAAATGGCCTCAGAATCACAGAGCCAGTCGTGCTTCTAGCCTGGCCCCTGTAGCCATCAGCCAGGGAGCAACAGCCATGGAGATAAGGCCTGGTGACTCTTCAGCAGGGACTAGAGCCTTAACCTCTTCAGGAGCTGTGAATGCTGAAGGCCGGTGGAAGAAAGTTCTTGTCACCAAAGTCCTTGGAGAAAATACATTGTCATCTGCTTAGCCAGTGCACCCTAAGGCCTATGACTATGACACCTTTCCCTCTGACTTTCAGCTGAATTCTTTTATCTGTATTGTATTCCCATTGGGAGGAGGGGTGGTCCTTGAGGCCAGGGACTGTTTCTGCTTTTCTATTTGTATCAGTGACACGTAAGACAATTTTAAATACTCTTCCTTCCTTCCTTCATTCCTCCTTTCCTTCTTCCCTCCCTTCCTCCCTTCCTTCCTTCTTTCCATTATGTTGGGATTATGCCATATTAACTGATAAATAAATACAAGATATTTTGAGGAGGGAGAAAACACTAACAAATGGGAGGATCAGAAATGATTGCTCATTGGAGATGGTGTCTAAAATGTCCTTTGGAGGAAGCTAAGAATCATAAGAGGCAAAAGGGAAAAGGGCGTGTATTGTAAGGATGGGGCAGCACGTAGCCTGTGTAATGATAACTGTCAGGAGATAGAATGGTGAGTTCAGGGAATAGCAGAAGGCCAGGCTGGCTGGAATGTTATGGTGCATGAAGGAGAATAATCTGAAAAAAAGCTTGGAAAGGTGGGCCAAAGCCAGGTAATAAAGGGTTTAAATACCAACCTGAGCAATTGAATTAGACGCATGCCTCCAGCACTGCCTGAAAGTATTTGTCCTTTCCGAAAAATTTCCTGGAGCAAACTCTCCTTTGCCCCTAGCATTGTTTAGCTCATATTATAATTACACTGAACCCTGTGCACATTATATCTGTTTTCTCCAGTAGAAAATAAGTGTCTTGAGGACAGGGGCTATTATTATTTAAACTTCACAATGTTGGCCCTTAGTAGAGTTATTTACGTGTAGTAGGTCAACTGTTGGCAGCTAGGCAGTAGAGTAGATAGAGTTCTGGGCCTGAAGTCAGGAGGAGTTCAAATATGACCTTAGATACCCACTAGCTGTGTGACCCTGGGCAAGTCACTTAACTGTTTTCCTCAGTTTCCTCATCTGTAAAAGTGAGTTGGAAAGCGAAATGGCAAACCACTCTAGTATCTTTGCCGAGAAAACCACAAATGGGGCCATGAAGAATCAGACAAAGGTGAAAAATGATTGAACAGGTTGAGTGTTTGCTGGATATTCTGTTGAATGAATGTTTCCTTGCCTCCGTTCTTTAGTTATCTCTTCCATCCTGTATGATTTATCAAAAATCGTGCAATGATCATCTTTTTTACATACATTATGCAATTCACTTGGAATGGTTACTGATAATTGTTATTTCCTATTTTCTGTGTTTTGTGCAATATGTCTACAAATATTCTGTTGTTTCTTACAGAACTTGTTAGGGCTGCAAATTCTTTACCGGGGAGAGTACAGAGTAGATCAAAGCTTGGGGGTTTATTTCCAACCATATCTATCTATCTATCTATCTATCTATCTATCTATCTATCTATCTATCTATCTATCTATCTATCTATCTGTCTGTCTGTCTGTCTGTCTGTCTGTCTGTCTGTCTGTCTGTCTGTCTGTCTATCTATCTATCTATCTATCTATCATCTATCTATCTAATCTATCTATCTATCTATCTGTCTGTCTGTCTATCTATCTATCTATCATCTATCTATCTATCTATCTATCTATCTATCTATCTATCTATCCATCTATCATCTATCTATCTATCCACCTATGATAATGGCAGGAGTGAAGAGAACATGTACCTTTTCCTCTTAGCCTAGATTTTAGTGATAGCTTTCAGAAGCATCTTGGGAACTAATAGCATTTCCACATAGCTCCTGCTCCATTTCTTAGTCCACTAAGATGGGCTTTAGGGGCATGTGATTTCCAAAAGGGATTAAACTATGGGAGTGTCAAGGAAAATCTCACTCTAGATGAGATAATTGTTTGGGACAATGTATTTAATTCAGAAGCAGACAAGGAAGTAACTCAGGACTAATCTGGGGAAAATATACATGGTATTTATTTGGCTGCCCATCAGTCACATGTGACTGCCTTTATTAGAGAAAAACCTTTTCAATACACCATGGTTGACAGGAGCTGAGAGGACGGTCAGCGGTGACTCTTAAAAAAAGGTAACACCTCAGGGGAAGATTAGATATGGGACACAATAGAGTAATGAGAACCGGCAGCAAACAGAAGAACTCACAAGTGAGCAGTGGGGACATGATGCCCATCATGGAGCGAGCTCAGTAGAGAACAACGCTTAGTGACTTCAGAAGAAGACATCACTAGGAATGCAGCATCAGGTGCTAGTTTGTTCCTCCATACAGATTCCAAGTGTGTCCTCATATGTCTTCTCTCCATAGGGTGCCCCCGTGCATGTTCAATCTTCCACTAATGTTGCATATACTTGTGGGAAAATGAACTCCCACTTTTTAGGGGGGCATTTAATCAACATTTTTGTTACTATGCTATATCTTTGCTTTCAACCACTTGTATCCTTTAAATTAATAATGAAAGTAAACACAATAATGGGGGCTTGTGAAGTATAATTCAGAGTGAATATAGACTCATAAGGTACTTGAACCTGGGACAGCATTATTGGAAGTTAACTTATGAGAGGGATTTCATAGATGATATACTACCATTACCAGGTACTTTTATAGTTCAAGACTTTTCTCTTGTTTGGAATTAAAAGCTTCATTCCTAATAAATGGGATCTCAAGAATATTTTTAAAGTGTAAAAAGTATCTTTTTGGGTAGTGAAGCCATTATAAAGAGGCATCTAGGAGGCAAAGTGGATAGAGTGCTGGTTCTCAAGTCAAGAAGTCCTCATCTTCCTGAATTCAAATCTGGCCTCAGACATTTACTGGCTGTGTAACACTGGGCAAGTCATTTAACTCTGTCTCAGTTTCCTCATCTGTAAAATGAGCTGGAGAGGAAATGGCAAAACACTCCAGTATCTTTGCCAAGAAAATTCCAAATGGGTTCATGAAGAGTCCAACGTTAATAGTCACCCTTTATAAGGCTCCTGAAGTCATACTATTAGAGAATGGTCCCCTTCTCCTTCAGTCCTAAAATTTGAGAGGGAATGTGACGTAGTGGAAGGAGCAAAGACCTTAGGGTCAGAGATTTTGGGTTCCAATCTTAGCTCTACGTTTGCTCAACCTCAGTTTCCACAGCTGTAAAAACAAGTGTGTTTGATTAGAATATTTCTAAGTTCTTTCCAGCTCAAAAAATCTGATGAATAAATTAAATCGTCTACCTATCTGAAATTGGTTCAAGCACATGGTAGTTGTGTTTTATTAACACTTTTACTTCAAGTTCCATTTGAAACTTTTGATTGCTTTTTCATATGGGAATTTGAACCCCTTCAAAGTATCCTTTCTCTTGTAGATGTCCAAGGAATGTACACATACTTGACCACCCTCCTGTACCTGGACGGTGTGATCATTTCATTTTTATTGATTATTTGTTTGCTTGTCTTTATAGCCAACTCTTCTGCCCTTGGTAAGGCAGTGTTCTTTGTGTCCTCTTTTGTTTAACCACCAGGAAATTGAAGAACTTCAGGCCTCGTTACATTCTTGCATAAAACTTTGGCTGCTTTTTCTTTCCTATATTAGTGGAAAAGCCAAGGTATCTCATTAGTTGCCAAGCAGCAGTGGAGGGGGAGCTGGAAAATGGCCAAGACCAAGTCACTCCTACCCATTTTTTCCAACTTAAGGCAAACTCACTTTCTTGTTCCCATCACCTAAGATTTTGCCAGGGGTCTTTGGAGAGAATTAACATTTGTCCCCATTGAGCTTTCAGAGATGTTAAATTCATAATCACCTACTGATATCCAGATCCAGATGAACAACAAATGTAAAAACTGAAAGCTAGGGTGAGTCTGTGAATAAGATTGTACTTCTCTGCCAGGGACATTGGATGCAGGGGATGCTGCCCAAGCAATAGCATTATTCTGATTGGCTGTTAGATGAATGACTGAGCCTCACTTCCCCCTTCTGATTTAGTGGGAACAGGTCAAGGGTTCTCCTGAAAAATACACAACACTTCCAGTTTAAAATAGATCTTGGAATACCCTAAAAGGGGGAAGAAGAATGTGAGAATGCAATAGGACAGGGTTCTTTGATCCTGAACCCAGTTAGAATGTTAATTATCTGTGCATGTCAGACCAAACAGTGGGACCTCCCTTAGAGCAGGCCTCCCCAAGTGAATTAGAGGACTGCAGAATTGATTGTGTTGCACCATTTCCAAATAATTCAGCCATAGTTTTCAGGCAGATTCTGGATGAGGAAGTTGCCTTGTCTGTATGTACACTACATAGTTTGGCAATAAGCAAAGTGATCTGAAATTCAGAGAAATTAAAAAAAAAAGGGATACCACAAAACAGCGAGACTCATCACCAGTGTGCAGTATTTGTGAACACCTGCTTACTACTCGGATCTGTGCAAGGTTCCCCTTCAGACTTAGATAGGTAAAAGTCCGTTCTAAGAAATATGTACTATTTTAGTTTAAAATAGACCTCAGAGTACAAAAAATAGTTTGTTCTCCTGTTTTTCTCCTCCCCTATTACTGGGAGAACAGTTATCAAATCAATGCTAGCATTGTTTCTCAAAAACTATGACTCTACTTAGGGCAGCTGAGTGGTACAGTGGAGAGAGTACAGAGCCTGGCGTCAGGAAGACCTGAGTTCAAATGTGGCCTCAGATACTCACTAACTGTGGGTCACATAACCATGTTGGCTTCAGTTTCCTCATCTGTAAAATGCTCTGGAGAAGGAAATGGCAAAGCACTCCAGTAACTTTGCTCCAAATAGGGTCATAAAGAGTTGGACATGACTGAACCACAGCAAAAATGACCTCTCACCCTCCCTGGGACTTCTACCAAAACACTAATCTCTGGCCACTAATACTTTATATATTGTCTCTCTTGAAAGAATATAAGCCCCTTCAGGACAGGAACTAACTCACTCCTGTGTTTTTATCTCCAGCATTTAGAATAATGCTGGGGAACACATACTAAGTCCTTAATAAATGCATTCATTCATTCATTCATTCACTCACAGAGAGCATAAGAGAAGTATTAGACATGGGCTGTGTACTCAAAGGGCTTGCTAAAATTTGGTTAGCAAGAAGGAGACAACACATGTGAGACAACTAGAAAACAACAGACAACAGATGTGTGGTACAAATCACCAGCTCTACAGGACCTCAAAGGATAAAGGAATCCCTCATGTGCTGAAGCAATCAGGGAACGTTTCCTAGAGCTGAGCTGAAGGAGGAGGAGGATTTGGACAGGTGGAGAGGGGACTACTGAACGAAGATCCTCCTCATAGTCTAACTGTGTTAAATCAGATCTTTCCTGATTATAGTTCTTATGATTCAGATAATGATACTATAACTAAAACCATATATCTTGATTTCTGTCATCATGAAATTCCACCAAATAATATTACTAACATTTGATGGCTAGGAAACAGTTTTTAAAAAAATTATTATTTTTTTTATCTTTGATGAACTTTAAAGAAGATTTCTAAATTCCTAGTAAGGTCTAGCATTTACTAATATAAAAGAAATAAAGAAAAAATAAAACTAGAACATCCCTTAGAACTGTAACATGTCAAGAGGGGCATTTTGTTTTCTTGGCAGTGTGTGGTTGCTTTAATATAGCTTTGTCTGTCCTTTAATCTAGAGCCCTGTTAGGAACTTGGAATCAATAGATAAGCCAATAGGAGGAAGGGCTTTCCAGAAGTACTTTGACAGAAGGGAGAAAAACAGGACTTGAAGTGGGGGAGACATTGGCAAGACTTCCCATAGTATGTCTTATCAGGGGTTTGGGAGACTTTGAGGGTTGTCCTCCCTTCCTGCTGGTGTCAGACATTGGTCCTGTTGTAGCCATAGTACTATAGCCAGTAGGTCCTATCTTTCCTGCTGATGCCTGCCCCCCAGGCTTGAGGCAACCTGTGCTCTTCTACTTCTGGGGTTAACCTCACTTCTATGTCAAATCAAGGCCACAGTCTAGCAGCCATGGGTTCCTGAATACTGTTCCTGAGTTGTTACTATTGTCCCAGTACATTCAGTTTCTCTAGGTTGACTTCAGGGCCAGGGCTGGGTTGGTATGAGAGGGATGGACTCTCGCCTTTCTTTACCAGGCTGTCTGGGATGAGGTGTGTTTGCTTGCTTACAACAAGAGTGTTGGGAATATTTATTGCTATTGTTTTCTCTTACTATTAACATTAAACAAAACTAACCGTTTTATTTTTGCTACTCTCAGAGGACAAGATGATTTGTAGACAATCCTGGCTTTAAGAGAATAAGGAGGTGCCAGGAGTAGGAACTAGTCATTTTCCCACTTACCTACCAGTTCTAAACCAAACAGTTGTCTGCTTATCCCTCCTCTATCCTTTCTAGGTCTCCTTTTTGTATTGTCTTTTCCTATTAGAATATAAGGTTCTTAAGAGCAGGAGCTGTCTATCTTTCTTATATTTACATTCCTACTGCCTAGCACAGTGCCTGGCACACAGTAGACTCTAATCCATGCTTTATCATTCATTCATCTGTTCAGTCATTCATACTGTAGAGCATCTTGCATGGGGGGGACATAAATTGCCATATTGGATGTTCTCTCTGCTGACTGAATCACAATTTCTTTATTCATATTCTACGACGGACAGGTTAAGAGATCTAGGTGTCCTCTTTCCTCCCTAACTTTCTCCCCCTCTACTCTCATTCCTGAATATAGGACTATTCATATCGCCATTGTATTTTTCTTTTACAAGACTTATAGTAGCTTACAGTGGTGGGACTCATGTAAGTAGACATTGCCTATAACAACAATGACAATAAAAATCTTATGTTCTGAGCATTGGAGAATTATACAAAATGGTCCCCAACCTCAAAAAAGCTCACATTCTCATTTGGGAGACAAGAGTAATACCCAGGAATTAAATGCTAGAGCATGTGGTGAAGATTATTAGCCTATATGCTTGTGGAGAGACAGACAGAAAGAGAGACAGAAAGATGGAGAGAGACAGACAGACAGAGAGAGACAGAGACACAGAAACAGAGATGGAAAGAGAGAAACCCCCACAGACACAGAGACAGAGACAGAGACAGAGACAGACAGACAGACATATGTATAAAGATTACTGTAGGTTGAAGCTGAAGGGACAGGCTTCATGGAGAACGTGAGGCTTTGAAGTAAGGGATGGTTGGGGAAAACAGTAATACTAGAAATAGGAGGGTATTTTAGTCACGGACAATATCCTCAGTAGTTAGAAATGAGCACAGTGTGTATAGAGAGACGTGAGGAGACCAGCCTGATTGGAGCAGACAGCTCCTATCAATAAGCAGAAAGAGGCAGAAGGAGCTGAAGAACTTCTGACTGAAGAGCACCACTTTTGATGGGGATGAATTTGATATAAATGCTTTGCTAATAAAGACAATTGCCTTTGAGAGCTGGAGGAAATCATGGCAATTCTTGTTCGATACCAGTGTGGGAAACCATAGTAGGATGTCTGTAACAAATAGAATTGTGAGATTTTTGTGACTGCTTCATTTTGTTGGTGTAGGAACATGTAGGGTTAAATAAATACATGAAATCAGGAGGGAAAAAAGGACATCATCAATCCTATGTTCTCAAAAATTATTATTTCACCCACTTAATATAATCTTCGATTTTCAGGCTTAATGTTTCATATTTTATTTTTCTTGTTGCCTGTCTTTGAAAAGAGAAAGAAATAAATCTTGGGTTCCACAGAGGAGATATTGTCATACAAAATGAAATTGGCTCAGCTTAGAATCCAACTCTCCTTATGTATTGTTAAAAATAGAGATGAGGTTCATGGAAGTCATGGAGAGTGTTTCCAATGTGAGAAGATGTCTAGGGTGGAATGAGCTTCCAGGGTGAAGAGTTTTTGTTGGCATGGCAAACTCCGGTGGAGATGAGTCATCTATGCAAACTGGAGAGGACATTAGTATTATTATTATTATATTCTTATTATTACTACTACTACTACTACTGCTATTACTACTACTACTACTGCTACTACTATTACTAATACTACTACTGCTACTACTACTACTACTACTGCTACTACTGCTACTACTACAGAACTTTGGAATTGTGTGGCATGGGAGACACTGGCACAGGATCATTCAGCAGGGCATGCCCACATCAGAGAAGGTACTGTGCTCTATGAGTAAAGCAGAATTGAAGGAGCCCCAAAGAAACACAAGATGCATAAATTTAGAGAATCTATTGCAAATGTTCACATGGACTACTTGTGTGCTATCTGTGGCAGAACAATTCTGATTGGTCTGATCAGTCATAGCTGGACACACCGTAACTTTACTCTGGCATACTGATGTCATTTGATCCTCTGAGAACAAAGGACAGCAACCAACCAGCTGTTGCTGTCACTACTTCATTACTAGGTGGCACAGTCAGTAGAGTGCTGGGCCTGGTGTCAAGATGACTCATTTCTTGAGTTCAAATCTGGCCTTAGATACTTACTAGATGTGTGACCCTGACAAAGTCACTTAACCCTGTCTGCCTCCGTTTCTTCATCTCTAAAATGAGCTGGACAAAGAAATGGCAAGCTGCTTCATTATCTTTGCCAAGAAAATCTCAAATAGGGCCACAAAGAGTTGGACCAACTGAAATGACTGAACAACCACTACTGCTGCTGCTGCTGCTGCTACTGCTGCTACTATTATTACTAATACTACTAGCTCACATTATATAGTGCTTTACAAAGGGTCTTCATATAATTTATCTCATTATCTCATTTGACCCTTATAAAAACCCTGTAGATTTCTGTAATAGTGCAAGAGCAAGTTTCTGTCTCTGCCCTGACAGAACTTCCCTTGGTCATCAATGAATAATCTTGCAATTGTGGGTGTCACAAACCCCTGTTCAATATGCAGACCATTGATATGAGAAATGGAATTAGGAAAAATATATTTTTTTCCAGCCACAGTCTAACATGGTTTCTATTTTAAGAAAAGATATCTTATAAAATGACAGAAAAATAAAACTCGTATTTGAAATACCATTTTCCAAACAATTGTTCGGTAAGTAAATTAACAAAGAAAACCCTGTAGATCATACTTCCTTTAAAATGCTCTAGGGGACAAAGAAAAAGTTTTGTTGTCTGAAATTTAGTTGAATATTTAGTGATAGAAAAACAACTGCAGCCTTTCATGGATTCTAGAACATCCCCATTCCTAAGGAGGAGTTATTTCCAGTTAGCATCCTTTAAAAGAAGCCTCTGCTTCTCTTTATACGTATTTGTGGCCCCTTTCACCATCCTTTTTTGGCATCCCTTAAGCTTATATATCAGGCTACAACAGACAGAATAAGGAAGACTCTCTTTGTCCACAACAAAAGACTTTTACTGAACCATCCATTAGCAAATAGAGCACACTGTCCCTAATGTATATTTTATGGTCTGTAAAATTTTGATCTTTTTACAAAGAGCTATGTAATTGATGATGCACTGGCCACCCCTCCCATGATTCACTATAAAATGGGTTGGAATAAACTCCATTTTTCAGTTAAAACAAAGCAGAGGTAAAGAGAAATTATATGTTGGGTGCACGCAGTGGCAAAACCTGGATTTAGCTATATCTTCCCAGGGTCATAAAGTTCTTGCTTAGCTCACTGAGTAGCAATGCTTCTTCTAATTCCCAGTCTCTTGTTTTCTGTTCAAGACTCCAAGCGAGTTGGGCCTGTTGAAAGTATCTATTTTCCTTTAGGTCTGGCTCTAGTTTCTCTTCTTGCAAGTTATGCTATGGCCAAAAAAAAAAAAAAGAAAAAAAGATCATAGTACTGCTTTTGACCTGTGCTCTTGTTGGTTTTTTTCTTTCTTTCTTTTTTTTTTTTGGAATCACTCTCCAAGTAGGGATTGATCTGGTTCAAACTGAGGACTGACATGGAAAGTTTTAGTCTATGGCAAGTTCTCTAAGTAAATTCTGTGAGGCCAAAGAATGAAGTATGATGAAAATCCCAAAGCCTTCCTTGGAACTGCCATAAATGTTGAAGCATTTGCAATATAACTGGAGTTCTGTACACTGTGGTTCCTCTGGCAGCAGAGTATGGGATCAGATCATCTCCATAGTGGCATAGTGACCCTCCTGATAAGATTCTTAGATGAATCTTAGTCAACCTTGACATTTGTGGGCAATATAGCCTGCAAATAATATCTTCTTTTCTTGGACTTGAAAAATTATTAAAGGAAATTTCTCTATTTTTATTAATGACTGCAAGTCACCTTTTCACAGCTGACTAAAGGAGGGAAAGCATGTGGACAATAAAAAATAGAGAATAGACTTTGTACATTTGAATAGGTGCATGATGTGGAAGTTCTTGTCCAATACAGTAAAGAAGTGAATGAGAGACAGTGTCCATATGTAATGTTAAGGGAATTTGAAGATCTTCCCTGCCCTGTAATAGGCCCTTGGGACCTGCTGTGAGCTTTGGTCCAACCCACAGTCTGAGTCACAAGGCATGGGGGTAGGAACTTGCTGAATGGTTGGAGCAGGAAGGGTGCCAGAAGATAGAGTGAGGTGGAACTGAGAGAGAGGCAGCAGGCAGAGCAGAGCAGTTAGCCTGGGTAAGAGAGGGGCATTTTGCCTAAGTGAGCTTGTTTGTGGGGAGGCCTAATGGAGGGAAGGCTTGGAGATGGTAGTCCTCTCTCTATTGGTGATGTGTACACACTTCGTTGTTACCATGGTGGAAGTGGCTTTCTGGTATCTGCATAAATATCTTGGTTTCGTCTTTGAGGAAAAGAGTTTATATTTTGCAAATGTACCCTGGAAATACGCCTACATATCCATAATAACTACGGTGGGTATTACATTGGTAATACACTATAAAAGAATGGATAGAGTAATGGACTTGGAAACAGGAGACCTGGGATGAAATCCTACTTCAGACTAGTAGTCTGATCATGAGCCAAATCATTTAACCCTTTGTTCCCCAGGCAAATGTCCAAGACTGGAAGTTACTGGTAGAATGCCAATCTGAAGCAGTAGAGGGAGTTTCTACCCTATGAGTGATCTATGCTGGTGAAATCACAGTTCCAAAAAATGTTGTATTATTATTAGCACCTTACAATAAGAACTTTGGATTGTTGCTAGTGTAAGTACTTATTGTTGATTAGTTGTTTTCCAGTTGTTTCTGACTTTTTGTGGTCTTATCTGAGATTTGCTTGGCAGGTACTAGAGTGGCTTGCCATGTCCTTCTCCAGGTCATTTTACAGATGAGGAAACTGAGACAAGCAGCATTAAATGGCTTACCCAGGGTCACACAGCTAGTACACTGACTTTTATGGCCTAAGTTAATATAAACTATCATTAATAAAGAAGTTATAACACTAAGCTCGAACTCAGGAGGCAGGCAATTTCTCCATCTTGATCCCTATCCAAATTCTTTTCCACCTCTCATCCCATGAGGAAAATAGACAGAATCACCTTTCAGACTGATACTATTGTCAACTGATTGGCCTGATCATTTTTTCCCCAAGTCTTCCCACTTCATTTGGAGAGAAGGTAGAATGGAAAGTGTGAGATGCAGAATAAGAGACTTTAAAATTGATAAAGTTCTTTCAGTAGTGCAAAGCATGATTTTTTTCCCCTTGAAGATAATTCACTCCTATATAGTGAATACTGTAATAGATGGTGGAGCATACTCAATGACTACATTCTCATTGATATGTTTTATTTGTACAAACTGTTCATATAATCCTCTTAAATTTGGCATCTTTTCACAAGTATGAGGATTAAAGCTCAAAATATGGTTAAGATGCTAACTGTCCGTGGCTGTTGGTAGAACATAGTATAAACAAGACTGCCGAATTAGTTGATTTTATTCTGTTCCATCCCTACCAATGCCCTTCTTCCTTGAGTGTACATCATTTGTTGAGAGTAAAGAATAATGTACAGAACACAAAAGACATCGCTCCCACTGTACTCTGTCCTAGTCAGACCACATTTGTCATATTTTATTCACTTTTGGGTGCCACATTTTAGGAAGGATATTGCTAAGTCAGAGAGAATCCAGAGTAAGGATGCCAGGATGGTCAGGAGACTGGAGACCCTCTATAGGAATACTAGTTGAAGGATATATATAGTCTAGATAAAAGAGGATTGAGTGGAGACAGGATGAGACAATACCTGTCTGCAAGTATTTGAAGAGCTGTTATGTGGAATAAAGATTAGATTTCTTCTGCTTGGCTCAAGAGGGCAAACAGGAGCAACTGGTAGACATCACAGATATGCACAAGTATAATTTAGTAAGAGAATGTGTGGGAAAAAGTATACAAGGCACGTTTTCTTTGGGTGATATGAAATCAGAAAGGCAGCACAGAAAATTACCAACATGTCTCTACTAGTTATGTTCAGAGATTGCCATTCTCTTGTAAGCAACTTCAAAACACAGACACACAGATGCACACACACACACACACACACACACACACAAACTCACTCCTTAAAGAGTTTTCATTATTAAAGGGCAGTGGATGTTAACAGGGAAAGGATATCTCATGCTGACACACTAGACATTTGGCAGGTATGAAAAAATCCAAATATATTGGTCTAAAGCCACATCCATCCTAAAAGCATGAGCAGCAGAACTGATTATCACAACTGCTGTATTCAAGGAAGTACAAAGGACCAAGTCCTTGACAGAAATGTAGGAGCTGAGGCAATGTGACTGGCATTGGTTCTCATCAGCTAATTATTTCCCTCCTATTCCAGCTTAGAGCAGTTAACCTAGAGTGTGAAAGATACTATGAAAAGAAGGTCAGCTAAGTGGTGCAATGGGTAGGATGCTGGGCCAGGAGTCAGGAAGACTCATCTCTCTGAGTTCAAATCTGCTCTCAGACACTTACTGGCAAGTCACTGAATCCTGTTTGCCTCACTTTCCTTATCTATAAAATGAGCTAGAGAATGAAATGACAAATGACTCTAGCATCTTTGCCAAGAAAATCCCAAATATGGTCACAAAGAGCCAGACACAACTGAACAACAATGATGAAAGATATTGTGGTATCCAGAGGTCTATGATGCTGATAATCTGATTTAATATTTTGATTATCAAATTATTTAGTTGATCAGCAAATTATTTAAGTAATTATCAATCATTCAATTGATTATTAATATAAATAACCAACAATAATATTGATATTTAATTATCAAATTATTTAAGTAATGATCAAATCAAACATATAATTAATGTTAATTAATTTAATGATTAAATGGGTGATTGAGAGATCAGTTTTGCAATTATGAAGCATGAACTGGATTCTTGATCTAAGGGATTCTTCCCTTGAGGTATCAAGAAATATTACTCCAATATTGACTTTGTAAGTGAGTTTATGTACTTTCACTAACACTTTCTGGCTTTTGTCCGTCAAGATGATTCCTGTTTATTTGTTTCTAGGAAAGAAGGGGTTCACTACACTATGCTCATCTTTGAGGACAACTGGATTGAACAGGCCAGAGTGTTAGGAATGATGGTGGCTAATAAGAACTGGGCTTAGGGAAGGTAACTTGTCTTGTGACTCAGGGGGGTTTTGAGACTTCCTCTGTCTTTACTCTCAGCAAAAGAAGGACACTCAAGGAAGAAGGAAGTGCCCTTGCTCTCTCCTTTTTGTTTTCTTTCAGTTACTCTGTACCTTTTCTTTACATTCCTGCTGTGGTCAGCGTTAAAACAGATGTAATAAATAGAAGGTTGTCAGAACTGGAGAAAGATTAAGCTTATAAATGTGCTGATTTGTACATTTGCAAGGGAAAGAAGAAAGGAGTCTGTTAATAAACATCTTAACAACAGCATATGGTGGCTCTTACCTGGAAGCATTTGACAAATTTATACTGGCAAATCAGCTTTCTGGTGAAATGGTATGTCTACACATTTCACAATTAATCATGCTTGTTAAATTGCAAATATTTCCTTTATATACAATAAGAATTTTAACCACTAGGCCAACGTTATAGAGCATCCTACTCCTACCACGGGAACAATGGCTTAAAAACTAGAAATATTTCTCCTCATTTTTGTCTCTAAAATAGTCCTCTTTTGGATCTTGTAAGTGAGGGATCCATTCATGTCTGGGAGATATATGCAGGTAACAAATCCAGGTTGATACTAAGTGGAAGCTATAACCATAAAACCCCAGCACAGAAATAAGAGACTATCCCTCAGTCTAGTCATCCCTCATTACCTTGTCAGTGTCAGGATGTGGCTCCAGATTTCCTACTGCAATGAAATTATATTGGGGCTATCACTGGAGCTCATGACCTATACAGCCCCAAAGAGGTAGAACCTCGCATTGGAGAAGCACACATTCCAGCCAGATGTCCAGGGACACATCTGCTTCCTTTAAAACAGATGTAGCAAAGAACTCAGTCTTCTAGATTTTAACGTCTTCATGACTTTCAAAAAAAAAATACTCAGAGACTGTTCTTAATTTGGGAGCTTTTGTCTCTAACAGTCTTTTGTCTTGTCTACCTAATCTCTACATCATGGGAGTTGATGAGAGGAAGGATCTGGTTACCCCTGAACATGTGTTAAACTGTACTGAAATGTGCGCTGTTTAATAGAGTAAACACCAATATATCTGAGGGGTCTGTGACTGAATTAGCCGTCTAGTATCAAAGAGACTCAGAGCAGTAAACAGTAATTGGCTATTTTCTGAGAAAATTCTAAAAGGCTGAACTTCTTAGAGACTAACCTCTCCATCCTCATTAGCCTCTTCTGACTGGGAAAGATGTTCCTACATTTGCTAAAGAGGAGACCTAATTCACTTTTTGGAGTGGACTGTTATCTCTCTTGATTTAATCATTATGTATGTTTAATTGCCTATCTATATTTATATTACATCTAAATAAGAAATATTTTTGGAGAATTCTTGGGAGCATTATCTTGAGTTTCTCTTGGTTTACAGGGGAAGGTTAAAAAAAAGGGCACTTGACTTAGTGACTTAGTTCACCTGCAAATCAATCCCACAAGTATTCATTCAGAATCAACAACGTGTGAGGCTTTGCAGATGTGTAAAGAGAACAGCCACAAACCAGGAACTGAGAAAGGCTAATACCCTTTGTAAATTTGAAATGCACAAGAAAAGAAAGATGGTTGGTCTGGATGAATAAGAAGCCTTCAGGCGAAAATGTACATTTAAAAAGGAAGAAAAAAAGAATCTACCACACGTGTTTATTTACATGAAAAAGTAAAAAGTTCTGGAATTCTGGAGGAATGGGGGTAGGGAATTGGCCACAGCCAAAGTTAGTCAAAATGTAGACAGACTCTCTTGTCTTTTGCTGTTTTGACCCTTATATTAATGTTTTTGATTGCCATCCCAGTGCTAGCTGAGGACAAACCTTCCTGCCTGTCAGTTACCTCTTTACACCTAATAAAAAACATCCCAATTCTGACGGGGCAGATCCCTTTCTATTCAATCCTCTGCTCAGAGGCTCATTCCCTAACCCTATTATGCCTTGTTAGCCTCTTCAAAATGTGGTTTGTTCTTGGTTTATTATAATATTTCAATCAATTACAGAATTAATACGATTTTTACTTTTTACATTGAAATATCATTTGTACATGGAATAATATAGTTACCATAGGATATTGTCGACTTTCTTGTCTGGATGTTTCCCCACTAGCCTCACTTCCTTTGTTTTGTTTTAATATTTTATTTGTTTCATTAACTATTTCCCACCTACATGTAATTTTTTTAAATGATCATTTTTTTAAAAAAAATTCAAGTTCCAAATTCTCTCCCTCCCTACTACCTGTCCTCCTTTCTTGAGAAAGGCAAGCAATCTGATATCAAATATGCATGTGAAGTTATGCAAAATATATTTTCTTATTAGCCATATTGCAAAAGAAAATACTGACAGGATAAGAAAATTAAGAAGTGTACTTCAATCTGCATTCGGAGTTCATCATTTCTCTCTGATAGTGGATAGCACTTTTAATTATGGGTCCTTTGGAATTGTCGTGGATCATTGTGTTGATCAGAGTACAGTTGATGATCCTTACAATCATTAATTACTTTCCTAAAAAAAGAGAGAAACCAAAACACTTTGTATTTGGGGACTGGAATTTTCCACTGCTGTTCTGAACCCAATTGGTTCGTCTCAACCAAAATTTGTCATTTTCACTGATGTAGGAGTTGCACAAGTATTTTATAATCATGGTAAAAATGAATAACAATAATTGAATGTGTGTTCACTGTTCTAAATACATGCACATAAAAATCTAAAGATGTAATTAATTTAAAAAAATTTAAAAGAAAATTAGGTACAAAATGTGTAATTTTCTAACTAGAAATATCAGTTTCTGATTTTTGAAAAACTTTTCCTAGGGGAGAAAAATGCCGAAATGGTGGAATTCAACACCAAATACCTGAAAAGAGGCCTGAATCATACTGGAAAATCCACATTGGAAATGCTAGAGTACTAAGAATGGGAAAATTACCTCTACAGAGCATTTTTAGTACAGATTTTTGAAGACTCATTCCTGAAGCCATGGAGTTTGTGTAAACACATCAGTCTTGTTGTTGAATGTTTATGTAGCTGGGGTTGTGAGCTGTTATGTCATCGAAGAGATGGAAAACTGTGTACAGGTTTATTTTTCTTTTTTCTTTTCCTTATTTTTTTAAAAAACCAAATAAGGAAATTGAAGTTTAGGAAAAAGATTTAGTAAAGGCAATATTAAACTTTGAAATGTAAACATGTAGGAGCTGAGAAATGCTCAAGAATCTACAGCAAGGTAGAATCAAGGTCTTAAAACCACGGTTTTTACAGGGTTTGACCACAGTGCATAGATGTAGAAATAGTGAGGATTTTAATTCCTCTAAAATTTGCCACAAGACTTGGAAGGGAGCCTCTCCTCTAATACTACAGATTGCTGGTGTTACTTCATTCATTTTGATTGGCAGACTTCATGTGGTTTTCCCCAAATCTTTACCTTCTCAGTATTTTTTTTATTCTTTAAAAAGTTTTGAATAGGATTTCATCTTTAATCATTTACAAGAACTTAGAATAAGAAAGAAATACTCAGAAGTTAAACATTCCACCAGTTTAGTAAGAGAAAAAAAAAAAGAGCAGTTTATCCAAAAATGTTTCTGTGGACAGAAAATTGTGGGTTGAAATTTTAGAAAACCTACAGAGAAGAGGCTAGCTGGATTTGAAAAGACAAATCTGAAAGCACAAAACATGGTAACGTGTGTCTATAACTATTCAGATGAATACAGGCAAAAAATCAGCACCTAAGTTTCTGCTGTTGGGGACACACTATTAAATTCTACCAGCAGGGGTCACAAAAGAATATACAATGATAGGAGAACAAGTTTTCTTTTTATCAGGGAGTTCTCCACTGTGCCAAAATAATATGATTGGGCTGCTTTGATGAGAAAGTAAACTGTATTTTAAAAATTCAAAGTATAGAGTTAGAAATAGTTTAGCAAAGCCACTTGGGAGACAGACAAAAGAACTAGCAGAAGAGGATATAAAAAAATCCATTTCAACATAGGTACTTGGTTTTTAGGCTTTGTTTGGAAAGAATAGATTTAAGCAGACATAACTTTAAAAACTATCCCTGAATATCTATCAGTTAGAACATAAGTGTTTAACTGTGTTATTGACAGATAGATAGTGGTCTTTCTCAAATGCTGAACTTGTTAAGTCCAGAAGTATCTATTTAATGCTGAATTATTTAATTTTGGAGATTAGAATTTTTTACCTTTGTTCTGAATCCAGTTGATCCTAAAATTAATTTTGGGGATTGGAAATTAAATTTAAAATTTTTCAGATGAGAAGTTGAGGAATATAGTGGAAAGAGTGTTGGGTTTTGGGGTCAACGGGCTGGGTTGGAATCGTGGATTCTAGAGTGTGACCTGGGAAAAGGCATTGTGAACCTCTCTGGGTCTGTTTCCTTATCTGTAAAATGAGGAGTTTGAACTAGATGATCCCTAAAGTTCTTTGAACTTTATATTTATGATTCTATGATGTAAGATATCTCTTCTTGTGAAGGAGATAGGGAGAATTTCCTTATTGCAATACTTCCCTGAAGCTGTGATTATGATGCTATGGGAGCTGGTTTCAGTGGTACTGATCCCAAATATACCTTCATATGCTGCTCATGTCCTTCCATAAAACCTTCAGAAGGGATCCACCTAATGTGTTTCAGATGGTGTTTCCTCTGGATTTTTCAACTCTGCATGGATACTGATGGAACACATAAGCTGTCCATTGGTTGTCCCCACCTTCTTTGTGGCCACATAACCCTTTAATATATATATATATATATAATTTTTTCCCAATTACATGTAAAGACAATTTTTAACATTCATTTTTAAAAAAAATTTGAGTTCCAAATTTTCTCTCTCCTTCCCTCAATCTCTCCCATCTCTAAGAAGGTAGACAATTTGATATGTATTATATATATGCAATCATGTAAAATATGTTTCCACATTAGTCATATTGTAACAAAAAAATAGACCAAAAAAATGAAAAAACAAGGAAAGTGAAAAACAGAATGCTTCAATCTCCATTTAGACTCCATCAGTTCTCTCTCTGGATGTGGATAGCATTTTTCATTGTGAGTCCTTTGGACTTGTCTTGGATAATGATCTTGGATTATGATAATGATAATAATATAATGATATTACTGAGAATAGCTGAGTCATTCACAGCTGATCATAATATACTATTGCTCTAACTGTGTTCAATAGTCTCCTGCTTCTGCTCATTTCACTTTGCATCAGTTCATGTTAGTTTTTCCAGGTTGTTCTGAAATCAGCCTACTTGTTATATCTTATTCTATTACAAGAGCATACCACAACTTGTTCAGCCATTCTCCATTTGATGGGCATCCCCTCAATTTCCAATTCTTTCCCACCACAAAAAAGACCTTCTATAAATATTTTTGTATACACAGGTCCTTCCCCTGCCATTCCCCTTCAATCTCGTTGGGATACAGACTTAGTAGTGTTATTGCTGGATTGAAGGGTATGCATAGCTTGATTGCTTGCCCTTTGGGCGTAGTTCCAAATTACTCTCCAGAATGGTAGCTATAGATCCTTTTAATGATATAATGATAATAATAATCCCTTGGCATAATTCTTCATTAGCCATATGCTATGGACTTAACATTGACAACAACATTATTAACTCTCTCCTCTGTTCAAATTATCCTAAATGAATTTTGATAAGGTGATTTACCCTTGTATGGCTCCCAAAATGATGAGATTCAGCATTCTGAAAGGTCAGATTTTTCTTATGCAGTCAACTAGCACTTATTAAATATCTACTGTGTGTCAGGCATTGTACTGAGAGCTGAGGATACAAAGAAAGTCAAAAGACAGTCCCTTCTCTCCAGGAGCTCCCAGTCTGATGGGTGAGATAACATGCATACAACTATGCACCAACAAGCTATCTTCAGCATAAATCAGAGATAACAGAAGAAAAGCGCTAGAATTAAGGGGGTTTAGGTACGTTCCTGCAGAAGCTGGGATTTCAGCTGGAACTTTGAGGAAGATAGGAAGTGGAAATGGAGAGGGAAGAGAATTCCAGGCATAGAAGATGACAGCCATCGAAGATGCCCAGAGTCAAGAGAGGGAGTGTGTTGTTCACCCCTTCTGTGATTTCTCAGACTTTGAGAGTGCTTAATAATGCAGCACTATGAGATTTTACTCTAAGTCCTCTATCACCATATGTTTTACTCTGATGCTTCAATTATGTGGACCAGGGAATCAGAATTATTATTTTAATTTGAAATTTGCTTCTTTAGCATTTAAATATTAGCTGTAATTTCGTTGGTGTGGTTCTCCATTCACTGATGCAGGTTGCAAGTCTTCTTGTAACTCTTATTGAGTTGCTGTGGCCAAGCAAATTTTGTCATTTCATGGTTTTTCTTTCAGACTTAGCCAGACTGGTTCTCAGATCACACACACACACACACACACACACACACACACACACACACACACACACACACACACACACACACACACACACACATGGCATCACTTTTTTTCCAGCTTATTGGACTTGCCAGAACTTGGGTTCTATTGCTACAGGCTTTAAGAACCCAGAGTGCCCTCCATACCACAATGAGGCATTGATAGATGACTTTTCTGGAGGATATTAATTTCTGTTGAATAAACATTTATGTAGTCAAGCATTTTTTTTAGTTAGAAAAAGATGTGCAATATTTTTAAAGGCCTTGAAATATTTTTAGACAACCTGGGGTAGTAGAAATAACACTGGATTTGGTGTTGGAGGACTTGAGTTCAAATCCTGGGCTTGATATTCACTAGCTATGCAACCTTGAGTACATGTCACCTGGAAATGGAAAGATTGCATTCTATATTATCTTGCTTTAATTCCTATGACCCTAAAAGAACAAAGTCAGGTTGATGCTTTACTTTTGATG
Source organism: Notamacropus eugenii (assembly GCF_028372415.1). NCBI lineage: Eukaryota > Metazoa > Chordata > Mammalia > Diprotodontia > Macropodidae > Notamacropus > Notamacropus eugenii. Next base: position 171,427,016 of record NC_092875.1, on the reverse strand, counting down.
TACTCATCTACCTTGAAGAAAGTTCTTTTGGTGCTGTCTTCAGGTTATGATATCTAATTAGATAAATACTTTAGTAGTTTCCAAACAAAAAGTCATCTGCCTTTCACTCCCAAGTACCCTGTCATGCCAAGTGGCAATAACAGCTGACATCTATATTGAATTTTAAGCTTTGCAAGGATTTTGCAAAAGTCATTTCACTTGGGCCTTACAGCAACCCTGGGAGGTGGGTAATATATTTGATGTCATCTTTGCCATTTTACAGATGAGGAAGCTGAAGGTGAGAGAGGCAATGTAACCTCCCAATTATCACATAGCTAATAAGTATCAGAGATGGAATTCCAATCTCACCTCAAATTCAACACTCTTCAACCTTTACCATTATGCTTCAGATAAGGTAACCCTAGACATGATGGTGAAATGGGCAAGGGTGATTTTCATAGGATTATAGATTTAGAGTGGGAAGAGACCTTAGAGGCTATCAAGTCTCATCCCCTCCTTTTACAGGGAGGAAACCCCTCTGACACAGAGAGGTTAAGTGACTTGTCTAGAGTGACACAGTTAATCTAAGATAGGATTTGAATTCGGGTCCTCCTGACTCCATGTCTACCATACTACATAGCTGCCTATCACTTTAAAAAAAAATTCATATTTAATTCAATTACTTAGCCTCCCTATATTCAGTACAGCTAGAGTACTGGCACCAAGAGACTTGGATGAAAATATCAGCTGCACCTCTTATTATCTGTGCAACTTTTAGCATGTTATGTCAATGCTTAGGCCCTCTGTTTCTTTACCTGTTAAGGAAAGGTTATTGGACTAGAAGCTCTGGAAGGTTATTGGACTAGAAACTCTCAGATACCCCTTTTAGGTGAAAAGTATTGTCTCTTAATTCCTAGCCAACATCCCAGGGAGTTAGTAAGCATTTATTAAGTGTCTACTGTCTTCCAGGTACTAAACAGGCATATTTACTGAATGGGCTTTACCTCATACCTGAATAGTACCTGAATAGACCTTGGCCTAAATGGGTCAAGGTCTCCCATTGCATCCTGGGCCATCTCCAGTCATCCTTATGAATATCTGGTCACTGGATTCAGATAGCTCTGGAGGAGAAGTGAGGCTGGTGACCAGGCACAGCCCTCCCTCACTCAAAACAAAGTCAAGTGCAAGTCCTGTCATCATTTCTCTGATGGTATGGTCTTCTTTGGCAACGAAGGACAAACACAACCATCACCACCACAACATCAAGACAACATCCCAGAAATATAGAAGGTAGGAAAGTTGAGAAAGAAGATGTTGGGGGGGTATTTATTCACACACGTTTGCTGCCTTTTAAATAAAATTTACAAGAATAAATTAGACTGGCTATGTTTTATTTTGTATATTTTAATGCCAATTTCACTTGACATGAATTTATTTTATTCACAAAATTTCATTTTGACTATATTTCAAAGCTATCATTCAATTATATCTCATATATGGGGGATGTGGAATTTTCTTGTTTTCAAGTAGAAATACAAAATCCTAGTAATAAAAGGGATGTTTTAGAGGTATTTGAGTCCAATTTTATGCCTAATTGGACAAATGTCTGCATCCAAATACTTCTAGAGAAATGTATGTTGTATATATGCCTCACCTTTCCTTTTGCCAGGCTGGTTACTGTCATGTTCCTAGGATAAAGTGATTCCTCATTCTAAAGCTTGGTGATTTTCCCTGTATCTATTTTCCCTGACCTGGTATTTTTATGGCTGCCCAGGGTCCCTTGCTATGATGTGCCCTTTAACGAAGCAGGAAGCCAAGTCAAAATGGCTGGGGACCAACAGGAAACATCAATAGCCACATGATTTGAGTTTTAATTTTCTGAGCCAATCAAGTCTTAGGAATAGCTTCCTGGACTTTTAGAGAAAGAAGTAGCCTAAGCTATATGCAAGGTGAGAGGGGAACCTGGATAGTTACTGATCTCATCACAAGGTGCTCCTTCAGCACCCTTGACAATGTATGAATGTCAATGGAGCATACGTAGGTAAAATTCTATAAATTCTGATTCACTGATAGTTCTGGAGAGTATTTTTCATTTCCTCAATGGCTAGTGCTTGGGTCCATCTCCTCACATCCTTAGGTAGTTTTCTTGTTTTCCATCCAGAAGCTGTCATGAGGTCTCACTCAAATCAACATGATGGTGGACAAATAATTGGTTTAAGAATTCAAGTATCTCAGTTTTCTTGCCTCTTTTAAATAATTACCCTTCCTCCCACTTTTTTTTCTATGTAGCAAGATTGAATTGTCTTATAGGGGTCATATCATTAAGTATGCTCAGAGTGGCTATTCCTGCCTTTAGCCATGTATAGGTTCTGGGCTCAAGAGCTTGTGCTTTGGCATGATGAAGAGTCTATTGACCACAAGGCCAGAAGAGCTGACAATTCCATGGGTGCATAAAAACCTCTCACCCTCCCTCTTCCTTTCTGACAAGAAGGGAGGCACAGTGGACAGAGGGTCAAGAGAGAAATCAGGAAGATCTAAGATCGAAACCAGTTTTAGGCACTAGCTGTGTGACCCTGGGCAAATCACTTCATCATTGTTTGCCTCAGTTTCCTCATCTATTAAATGAGGATGATAATTAGCACCTACTTGCTAGGGTTGTTTTGAGGATCAAATGAGAAAAATAATTATGAAGTGCTGAACAGTACCCAAAACATAGTAAGTACTATGCAAAGTAAATAATTGTTATTCCTATTATCATCATCATCGCCATTACTAAAATTGTGTCAGGATTATTTTGAGTTGCTTTCTGAGACTAGAGTTGGGGGGAAAGACAACTGGCTTCTATGTAGCTATGAGTATATGTTTAATATCGGCAAGCCTAAACCTGCATTTGAGCTGCCATTTTAGGTTTATTCTTTCTTGACCTTAAGTAAACAATCATCTCTTCCGAGATGGATCCTTTTTAGGCAAGGAGAAGCATTATGACTTCAACAGGTTGAGAGATCCCATTGAGTTGAAACTGAATGGCTGCAAAGAGGTCTTTGACAATTACTCTGGTACTCTTGGAGAGAATGGCCAACAAGAAGACTGGTCCAAGTTGAGCAGTCTTAGCAGCTGACATGCACCAAGAGTTGTTTAGACAGTGCGGGACAAGATGAAATGTAAAATTTCTTATTAGCACACCTGTGAAATGCCTTGTGTTCTCTTGTATCCTTTATGCCATATCCTTGCTGAAAATCCTTTCTATGCCATTGATGTTAAACTCAAATAGAAATGGGGCCACTAAGCCATACATAAGAATCTCTGCAGGCTGCAGATTGACTTAGAAAAGCCCATATTAACATTATGTGCGTTCTATTGTATTTTAAAAAATATTTGCCAACTACATTTTAATCTGATTCGGACCATAACTGGGAGTGCTAAAGGCTACAATTTAACAGCTCGATTCTATACAATAGCTAAGTAAACACCCTTTAAACAATTGTTTAATGAGTTATATGTCTCATTTCATTGCAATATCCAGTTTAAATATCAGCCTTCCAGCAGATAGTAATAGTAGTTACAAGCTAAGTTACTGAATCCTTTTTTAAGCTTACATTTCTCAAAGTCACCCTTGTGAAGGTGCTTCATTTAGCATTTTCTCTCTATGTAGGAATTGTCAGTTCTATTCCCAACTCAAATTATATACTGAGTAACTTTCTACTCCTCGTTTGGGAGAAAAACCTGGATGTGAACCATAAGTAAAAGTGATTCTGGAGCTTATCTGGGCATCTATGTTCAAAAATTGTTCTATAGATGCAAATGAAGACATCTGATTCTACTTATTTCCAAAGAAAGACAAAATATATATTCTACAAATATTTAGTAAGCACCTTCTATGTGTAAAACAGTGAGACTCTGGAGACAGAGTGATACATAGATCTTACTCTCACAGAGCTTACAATCTAGCTTATACTAAGTAGACAAATAACTGATACAGGGGAAGATGTGCCAAACGCAAGGGAAAGGGTGAGGAAATAGAAAGTTGTGTGTAAGAATGACAATGTGAAGAGCTCATGTAGGCACTAGTGTTACCATTAGACTTAAGCAGAATATGAGAATAATTCAGGGAGAAGATAGTGAAAAGAAAGACAGTGTCCAGGTGAAAAGGAAGAACTTTGGGTAGCCCAAGATAGCATCATTACAGTACTGGATCATGAAACAGTTCAAAGAAATGGAATAGCCATCAGCACAACTGTCTGAAAAGCCTTGCCAAAGAGCCAGATGTTATTGATGCAAATGCATATCTACTTCATTCTGACATCTAGGAATTTTGGCTTTTTTCAAGGGGGAAGAATTCATATCAAAATATGGTGAACAAATGATTCCTTTAACCGTAACACACACTTTTCTTTGTAATGAATATTCAATACCCTTGGGAAATTAAGTGATGAGTCTTTTAAAATGACATAAAATCCTGTAACTTTTGAAATGCCATATGTTTCTAGCTATAAATTTATACATACATATACATATAGACAGTACACATATACATACAGCCTTGTGTGGTCTTAGAAAAAGTGCTCTTTTTGGTATCAGAGGACCTGGATTTGAATTCTAGGTTTATTACTTGATCACTGGGTCTATATTTCCTCTTTTTGTTAAAGTGATGCAACAGATTAGATGATCTCTATGTATTTCCAATTCTGAATCTTATTACTATTATATGGAAATTCTATGACAGTGGCATATATATATATAAAACATGTATACACATATATGTATATATACATATATAACTTTAAAGTGGTGAGAATGTATCAAATTGATTACATTTGCATAATGTATTTTGAGGATTCTCTGAGAATTATAGAATGTTAGAACTGGAAGGGATTGCTGAGATTATAGTGACCAAATGCTTACTTTATAGTTGAAGGAAACAAGAGTCAGAAAGGTTATGTGTCCTGGCCAGCATCAAGTAGCTTGTTAGAAGTGGAGCTGGGATTAGAACCCAAGTCTTCTGTTTATTATACACTTTAAAATCTTGAAAATAATCCATCTATTTACATCTCCCCCCTTCATCACACAAGCAAACTAATTAGGTCTGCTGATTAGGAGACATTCATTCATTTCCTTAAAGTGTTGATATTTTTTTACCCCCATGATAGTTTTTCAGATATGTCCTAAAGATGTCAGGCAAATAACAAGATAGACTCAAGATCTATCTAGTTATGTGGTCCAAAGAGCCCTCCCTTATTTTCCTAGAAAGGTTTGGAAGAGGTTTATGAAGGTATATTGCAGAGGGCAGATAGGAAAGGTTGAAAGAGAGGAGAGTTAGACCCTTAAATGATGGAGAGAATGCCAGGTAAAGGAAAACAGGATTCAGCAAGAGGAGCTTGGGAGCAAGCAAGGCAAATTCTGCTTACTTCACAATTTTTGTCAAGGTTGCACATGAGTTTACAAATGCATTGAGCTAAACCTTGACCAAAATCTACTTATAGAGAAGGTAAAAGTGACAGCAAATAGAACAACAAAGCAAAAACCAGTTGGATTAGACCAAATATATGAAAAGGAAACTGATGATGTATGTGACATATTCATGAAGGCATCAAGGGATTGAGTCACAAGTTATCTGAAGCAGGGAAGATACCAAAAGTATAGGGGAAGGCTGACTTTATTAATTTCTCCTCCAAAGGTAATCAGAAGAACATCAACAACAACCGTCCTGCAAGTCTACTTTTCCATCTACATAAATTTTTGTAAGAATAACTACATACACATTGAGAGCATTATGATGATAGGATTCATAGGGAATGGGTAGGCTGTCACAAGCCTGGATACCTCCTTACCATCACACAATTAACTGAAAAATATAGAGAATTCAAGACCCTACTCTGCTGGTTGTTTGCTTATGAAAATGTGTTTGATTTGGTAGAGCTAAATATTGCTTCAAAGATTCTCTTTCTATTAGATGTCACTAATAAATAAATCAAAATTATTTAAGATTCCTTGAAAGACATAATAACAGAGACAACCTTATTTCATGACACTTGGATCATTGTTGTCATATGTTGGATACAACAAGAAGATATTTATTTGCCAAAGGTTTTCAGCACTATCATGATAAGATCCAGCAGACTACAAGTAAAATTCTCTGTAGGTAGTTACGTCTTCCAGATGCTCTTGTCTGGGGTCTTGCCAAGTCTCAAAACTTTGCAGAGCCTCCAAAATAGCTCTATAGCCACTTAAGTGAGTTTGGCCTGACCATCTATAGAGAAAAAACCAAGTGGATGAAGAAACATATTGTCCAGAGTATGACATACGCTTAAATGGACAATTTAAAAGCTCATAGTCTACATTTAAATATACCTATATCTGTCTCTTTATCAGATATATCTATTTTTGTCAAACATTGCAAATGGAAAATGAGTTGCACCTACAATTAAATGCAAGGAAGAGGAGACCCAAGCTAGATTGCTTGAAATAAATTGCAAATACTTTTCACGATTCCAAACTTTTGGGACAAAGCTTACCTTTTTAATATAAATATTCTACGAGAGTTATACGGCTTTAAGTCACAGGATGTTGTAGTCAGTCAATAAACATTTATTAGACACCTACTATGGTGTAGGGTGTGTTCAGGGAGGACCAGTACCTTGGTGTGATGGCTGCCGAGTCCTTTTTGGGGTTCTTTCAACCTTTGATGTTCATCTGTTCCACCCAACTCTCACTTGTGGCTCCAAGAAGCTGCAGCATGCGCAGCATCCACACACTGGTAAACCATTTTAGCAGATGGGTCAAACCAGGTTGGGGGCAATCAAGTAGTCTCAAACTCATTGGTGAGTTAGGGGGTATCTACCCCAAGCATGTGGAGACTTCTTCTGGTGGAATGGATGGATGAGGACAATTTGTTCCAACAGCCATGAAGGCAACTGAAGCAGGCAATGTGGAGCACTTAAAGCTTGGTTAGACACCAAAGATGCCAAGGTCATCCACTGTAGCCTGAGATATCACCAGCTGTCTTGACTCTGTCCTGTCACTGGACTATGATGTCTCTGGAGGAGAGAGTGAGGCTGATGACTTCATGAAACTCTGCCTCACTTAAATCCAATTTATGCAGGAATCAAAAGACATCACCTGAGCTCATATTGGTCTGATCAGCCACAGTCAGACACGCTGAAATTTCACTTTATCATGGTGATGTCATTTCGGTCCTCTTCAAAAATGAAGGATAACAACCAACCAACCAACTATGTATCAGGCATTGTGCAAAGTCCTGGGGATGCTAAGAAAGGGAAAAGACAGGTACTGCTCTCAAGGATCTTGTTGTTATTATTCAGTTGTCTTCAACTCTTTGTGACCCCATTTTGGGATTTTTGGCAAAGATACTGGAGTGGTTTGCCATTTCCTTCTCCAGCTCACTTTACAGATGAGGAAACTGAGGCAAATGGAGCTAAAGTGACTTGCACAGAATAACACAGCTTGTAAGTGTCTGAGGCCAGATTTGAACTCATAAAGATGATTCTGATTGACTTGAGGCCTTGTACTCTATCTGCTGTGCCATCTAGCTGCCCCTAAGGAGTTCTATGGCACCCTAATGGGGGAAACAGCATGTAAACAACTGTGTACAAATAAGCTACATGTAGGATAAATTGGAAATATTCAGCAAGAAAGACACTAAAATTGTAAAAGGTTTTTTGTAGGAGGTTGGATTTTAACTGAGATTTTAACTGGGGATGCAATGAGAAGGGAGAGTTATGTGCATGGGGGACAGCTGGTGAAAATGCTCAGAGTTGGGAGATAACGTGTTTTATTTGAGGAACAGCAAGGAGGCCATTGACAGTTGAACAAAGAATATGTGATTGGGTGTAAAGGAACTAGAAAGATGAGGGGGGCCGGTTATAGTGGACTTTAAAGGTCAAGTAGATGACTTTGTACTCGATGCTGTAGTGATAGGGAACCACGGGAATGTAGTGAGTAGGGAGGCGACACTGTGAGATCTATACTTCAGAAAGATCACTTGATTCTCTTCCTGAACTCCTAGTGCTCTCCCCTCCCATGCTGCATTTGCTTTAATGGCTTTATGTGTATTTGCATTTATTCACTTCATATTTATGATATGTATGTTTATATGTACTTATTGTTCACTTAATTAGAATGTAAGTTTTTTCGCATGTAAAGATTGTTTCGTTCATTCTATATGTATTGCCGGTGACTGGCAGAGAGTTTGGCACATAGTAGGCACTTAATATTTACTTATTTGCCTCCCCTGAATCTGCATCTGACTCTCTGCACTTTGTCACTATGGCCTCAGTTACCTCCCTTCTCATCATGGAACATTCTTCTACCCTTCAACATCACCTTCTCTCATTGGTGAGTTTCTCTTGGAACTTACATTTCGGCAAAGAGTCCAAGAAAGGCATCTTTCATTACTTTTCCAGCTCTGCTTCTGATTTTTCAGACTTCACCACTATGCTGGTCCTCCACTCTCTTTCTCTCCCAGACCCCCAGCCCACTTCCCCTACCCCCCAACCTTCTTAGCTCTCTTTTATGGATTGTCTTCCACCGTTAGAATACAAGCATTGAGGGCAGGGACTGTTCTTTCAATTTGTATTTGTGTCCCCAGGGCTTAGCGCCTAGAACAAAGTAAAGTAGGTTACTCTCCTTTTTTTCTTTAAGAAATTATTAATAACTTTTATTTTTGTTGTGTTTAACCACTTTTCAGTCATGTCTGACTTTTATAACCCCTCGGGGTTTTCTTGGCAAAGATACTGGAGTGGTTTGTCATTTCCTTCTCCAGTTTATCTTAGAGATGAGGAAACTGAGGCAAGCAGGGTTAAGTGATTTGCCCAGGGTCACACAGCTAGCATCTCAGGCCAAACTGGAACTCAGGGCTTCCTGACTTCAGGCTCAGCACTCAATCCACTGTACCATCTAGCTACTCCCAACTTTTATTTTTACACTATTTTTATTTCTGTATACATCTGTTTTACTTATTAATAAATGCTTGTTACTGACTTATTGATTGAATGATTGATTCATAAATAGCAAGTAGATAAGAGTACCAGGTCTAAAATAAGAAAGACTCATCTTCTTCTTTTCAAATCTGGCCTCAGACACTTAAGTTGTATGACCCTGGTCAAGTTTCTTAATCTTGTTTGCCTCAGTTTCCTTATCTGTAAAATTAACTGGAGAAGGAAATGTCAAACCACTCCAGTATCTTTGCCAAGAAAACCTAAATGAAGTCATGAAGAGTCCAACGTGACTGAAAAACGACCTACAAAAATCTCCTCATCTGCAAAATGGAGATAGTTAGACTACCTATTCTACAAGGTTATAATGAGGGAAAGGCTTTGTAAAACTTAAAGTTCTGTGTTAGTGCAAAAGATTATTATTGTCTATGACTTACTCCATAGACAGAAATAGTATCCAAGTAGGCCCTGCAGACTGGTGCTTTGGAGTTCTGTCTGTTTTGCGGTTAAAGGGTAAATCAGCTCTGTCTGAAAGGTCAATTTGTGCCACTGTACAAAGGCATCACAGGTCTGTACTGAGAGGTCCTAGGATAGGCCTGAGAAAGAATAACTATAACAAAATCTGATTCTTAAAAAAATGGGTTCATTCTTAATATCATACAGCTTAAACCTGTATCCATTTTTAGCTTTTGTTATTGAACTTATTGCAAAAAACCCACTGTGGATATTTTTATAAAAAACTATTCTGCCTAGTGGCGTTTAATTTTTTTTCCAGAAAGCAAAGTAGGCTACCCTCTTTTTTCTTCAAAAATTATTAATAACTTATTTTTATATCATTTTTCATTTCCGAATACATCTGTTTTAGACCAGGTGCAGGTTGGCCCAAGTGCAAGTTTAAGATCTGGAGAGACTGAATTAATAACCCAAATAATTTTTAAAGAAAAAAATCCTTTTGCTAAATACATACAAACACTCAGGTTGAATATGGTCTGAGCTGCTCCCCAGGTCCCCACTCATAAGGAACACACCCAGGTAGATCACAACAGCAGCTAGCAGGGGATAGGAATAAAGAACCCATCAGGTCCAAAGAGCTATACAGTTATTATCCCTTCTATATTGCAACTTTCCCTATAGTGTTTTTGATATATCATAAGTTGGCATAAGAAATGAAATGGGAATTTTTGGGGTGTTATGCATAAGCTGTATACAACACACAAAAGCCAACAAGATGACACAGAAAAAGTTTAGAAACTGGTAAATGCGTAAAATATATGTATAATATTGTAATATAAATGTATTTTATCTTTTAATACCAAAGTAATTCAGATTTCTTTTTTGGTATGAAGGGAGAGTCAAAAATCTTTACATGGATTTTTTAGATTTTCCATGCTGTGCCCTTAACCCCTATGATGTGGAAGGGATAACTGTACCGTCTTCCCACATTGGTTGGTATAGGATTCACCAAGGTGTCATGGTGCATTCATCACTGCTCTGGGTCTCCATGACTAAGTAAGGGTCATGCATGGGCTTTAAATCAGTAACAACATGCAGCATAGACAGCCCCAAATGAATATTACCTAAGACTTCTCTTGCTTTCATCCAGTGAGAGTCATCCCTGAAGAATATGAAAGAGAGAGAGAGAGAAAAGAAAAAAAGCCATTTAACAAAATTAACCAATAGAGGCAGTATGGAGAAACAAGGTCCTACATTCAAATCCTCACTCTATCTCTTCCTAGCTGTGTGACAGTGGCTGAAGTCACTGAACCATATTGGACCTCAGTTTCATTATCTGTAAAATGAAGAGACTGGATTCGATGACCTCTGAGACTCTCCAGCTATCTTTAATCCTATGACATGAACAGAATCTGACAGAGCACGCAGTGTCCTACAACCATAGTTTCTCACCTCCAAGACGAAGGGAAGGAGGAACATTTTCTTATTTTTTGCTTGGAAACAAAGGTTGGTTGTCATAATTGCACAGGACTTAGATCTGTTTGTTCTGCTGCTATCTCTATTTCCATTGTTGTGGTCACTGTTTTATATTATATAGACTTTTGTTTACTGCCTTTTGCATCAGTTCCCATAGCCCCTTTTTGTTTAAAGAAAAAAAATGATATTTGTAGGTTTTTAAAATATAGGTTAAACAGAATAATTTTAATAAATAACATCAAACTTTATAACAAGTATTATTAATGATATATAACCAACATATAGTTTATAATCTATTAATTAATTATTTATTATATTGATACAATAGATGAAAATGATAACTTAAACATAGGTTACATTTTATCATACAGGTTATAAATAGTAGCTAAACCGTTAATGAGAAATCAGAATTATAGACAATCAGAGCTAGAAACCTCTGAGGATGGCTAATCTAAGAGTTACCTGACACAGGGGGATATTGACTGACTTTGCAGTCCTAAGGCTGACCCAAAGCTATACTCCCTCTCTTCCTGTAGGTTTTGTTTTCTAGCTAAAAGACTGAGATAGTGTTCAGGAGTCCACTGGCATTTTCTTGGCTCTAACAGATAAGCAAGGACAGAAGTCAGATAAGTCAGGGTAGCTGCCCCAAAGAGGCAATTAACATTTTTCCTTCGTAGACAACTAGACAGATTAGAATAGACAGTGAGTGACCAAAGTCTTGGGATAACCAGTTAGTAAAGAAAAGACAATATTTGATCTTTGAATTTAAGAACTAAGGGACATAGTTTGCACCAAAGTATTTTACTTTATACCTTGTGCTAAATTATATGATCTGAAGATTAGAGATTTTTCTGTTAATTTAATGGTTTTACTTTTGAAAAAAATGTACCTGGGAATATAATGATTTCTTTATACCTGCTTCTCTTAGTTAGCTATGCCCGAAGACAGTCTTTGGGCTTTTATTCAGGAAACTATCTGAAATGTGGGGCAACTAGGTGGCAAAGTGGATAGAGTGCCAGGAAGACTCATCAAGAGATCAAATCTGTCCTCAGACACTTACTAGTTGTGTGACCCTGAACAAGTCACCTAATCCTGTTTGTCTCAACTCTTCACATGTAAAATGAGATGGAAGTGGAAATGGCAGACCACTCCAGTATCAATGCCAAGACAACCCCAAATGGTGTCATGATGAGTCAGACATGACTAATCAATAACAACACCCCCCAAAATACAGGCTTGATATTGAGGAGGGTTCAAGTCCTGCTACTGACAGGTATGACCAGAGGTTAATGACTTGTAATTATTTAGCCTCTCAGTGCCTGAGGCAACTCTCTGCGGATCAATTGACAAATGGATGCAAGTCAACATTGATAGAAGGTGTTTCCTTAACTAGGAATTTCCTAGTTTTAAATTTTAACAAGATAATCTTTATTTGGATTGCCTTGCAAACTTAATAAGTAATTTTGAATGCTATGTTTACCTATTAGATGTTGCCCAGATTGCAAGCTTATCGATATTTGACCAATATTGTTCTGACTTTGTCCAAAAAGCAAGATTTGATCATATAGTTTGTATATACAAATAATAGTAAGACACAAGAAAAAAAAATAATGGGGACCTCCTCAAATTAGCCAGATTTGTGGAGAGATCTGAAAGAACGCATTATTAGTGGCAACAGACATCCAGAATGAAAATGAACCCTTTAGTGGATTTGACAAGACCCATCATTAGTCTTTTAGCAATCAAGAACAAAACTGAGGAAAATAGTCTTGCAAGCCATCTCTAGATTGGATACATTGGTATTTCGTAATGGTCTGGGCCAGTTGTAGGGTGTGCTGATGTCAAGAATTCATTAAAAATCAACAGGAACTTATTGAGTGTCTGTTATGTGACAGACTCTGTGTTAGACTGTTTTGCAAAAGATTGAAATTAAGGCAGATTTTCTGTTAACCAATAAAAAGCTATATTTTGACTTACAAGAAAATAGTATGTTTTGAAGGGCTTGGAAAAGGCCATATTGAGAAATTCCTTAGCTCAGAAACTGAGGAAACTGACCCCAATGTAAGGGTTCTTTCACTATTAGTCACGTAGACTAGCTTATTCTGTTTGGCTAACCTTGTTATCCATGGTTTAGTTTCCAAAAAAGTTGTGAATGAGGGGGTTATGATGATTGGTTTATGCTTGTTTCAGAAAGATTTTATTCTAACATTTGTTTTCTCAACATTTCCAGCCTCTTTAATTGAAAGTTAAGTGATTTAGCATTTTAGATTACTGAAATTTTGTTACTGTTGCTGCTTGTCCTTCCTTCTTAGAGGACCATGACATCAAGAAGATGATGCCACGATTTGCAAATGAATTGGATTTAAGTGAGGGAGAGCTGTGCAAGGTCACCAGCCTCACTTTCTCCTCTGCAGCCAGTCTGGTGCAGTGGCCAGATAGAGATCAGGATGACTGGAGATGGCCCCTACTGAAATCATATTCATCTTTCGAAAGGATCTGTTTATATGTAACTTCCTCCATGAAAGTCTCTCTGCTTCAAGTTTCTACCCACTCCAATTATTCCTCCCCTCTACTGTCAAAAATGATTCTCCTAAGCTGTAGACCTGCCCATGTCATCCTCACTTTACTCAATAAACCACAGTACCTCCCTATTATTTCCAGGATCAAAAGAAAGGCCTCCGTTTGGCATTTGAAGCTCTTCACAAATTGGCTCTTCCCTGTCTTTCCATTCTTACATCTTAGTCCCCTTCCTGGACTCCTAGATTCAGCTACACTGAGTTACTTGGGGTTCTGCTAAGGTGACATTCTGTGTCTCATCTCAATGCCTTTGCAGGTTGCCTCCCATGCCTAACAGGTTTCTCCTCCTTAGCTCCATCTTTAATTAATCAATTAATTTTTAAAATTTGAATTAAAGGTACAAGGTATGTCCCTTAGTTCTTAATTTAATTTGAATTCTGTAATTAATTAATTTATTAAATTGAAATCCATAGCTTCCTTTATGAATCAGCTCAAATCCTACCTTTTGCAGGAAGCCCTTTCCTCTGAGGTGACTGTTCCTCTCCTCTGCATATGTCTTGTATGTACCTAGCTATTTACAAGCTGTCTCTCTTGCTAGAATGTGAGTGCCTTCATGATAGGGGTCATTTTTGCCTTTATTTGGGTCTCCAGAGTTTGGAACAGGCCCTGGCAGACTGTTACTGTTTTTCATTTGTTTTAGTCATGGCAACTTTTCATTTGGGGTTTTCTTGGCAAAGAGATTGGAGTGGTTTGCCATTTCCTTCTCCATCTCATTTTACAGATGAGGAAACTGAGGCAAATAGAGTTAAGTGACTTTCTTAGGGTCATATAGCTAGTAAGAGTTTGAGGCCAGATTTGAACTCAAGAAGATGAGTCTTCCTGACTCCAGGTCCAGCATTCCATCCACTGTGCCTCCTAGCTGCCCTAACATATGGTATATGTTTAAAAAATGCTTGTCAGTTGGTTGACTAAATGAAGCAAGACAGCAAACACATACCCTTCAGAGGCAGAGATGAAAAGAGCATTGACTGGCTCACTGGACATAACAGAAAAAGAGAAACTGATAAAACATTTTGTATTAATAAGAAGATCTTCTGTCTATGAGATGACAATAAATGCTGCGATTTTTAGGAGTACTCCAAGGTTTCCATAATACTTTACATACCCTATCTCATTTGAGCCTCACAGTAACTGAGGGGTAAATATTACAAATATCATTTCCATTTTACAAATGGGGAAACTTAGGCTGAAAGAAATTAAAAGATCTGTTTATGGTCACCCAGGTAGTAAGAATCTGGAGTAGGATTAAAACCCAGATCTTCCTGATGCCATGTCTGTCTCTGAGTGCTCTATTTCGTGCTACCTCTGTATAGCATCTTGTATAGCAACCCATGTTATCCAGCAAGCACCTGTCAATATCAGTTTAAGCTGGTTAGTTTGGAAAACACTAGTATCCATGATCCTCTTTGAGTATTATAAATCACAGAAACTTACCTCTTGTGTCATGGCGAACATAATGGGGCTTTTCTACTGTTTCTACGGAGATTACTCAAGTTCAGCCACACTCCTCCTGGCTTGTTTTCCGAAGCTACCTGGGCAAAAACTGGGAGCTCAGATGTAGAGGAGAAATATTTTCTCCAGCTGTGTGACTGCTGGGATTTGGAATCCTTCTGTGCTTTTCATGGATGTTATTAATTTCACCAGGGAAGATATGCAATACTACTTCTCAGCATATGAATCCCAACTGTTATGTTTCTCTATATCATTCAATGCCAAGAATTATAAGCAAAGTGCATTCTTTTAAAAAAAGAAAGATTGGTGTTAAGTGCTTTTCCCAGTGGGAAGATTTGAAATCTGTGAACAAATCCAGGTGCTCAGTTTTATAGCCAATTAAAAAAAATTATATGGTGATGAAGAAATTGGGTATTTGAAACTCAACAGATAATGACAATTAAAATTCCTTATTTTAGCAATTTGTTTAAGCTATTTGCTTTCAAAATATTTTATTAGAATTGTTAAAACATAGTGAAATTGATTTTTGGTGGGATTCATATCTTTGTGTCTACATATGCTAATGGATGCACACACACACATATATACATATATACGTACACATACACATGTATACAATGCACACACACACACACACACACACACACACACATATATATATACACATGAAGAGAGAGAGAGTTTGGAATAATGGAAAGATTTTTCAATGTACAATCAAAAAAATCAAGCTTTGAATCCTGGATTTACTACTTGCTACCTTTGTCATCTTGAGCAAATCTCATGTCTCAGCTTCAGTTTAAACATCTGTAAAATGGGTAGAATGGCATTAGTTAGCTTCTAAATCCCTTCCAATTATATCTCAGAGATGCATGGGGTATTCAAGGAGGACAAGGAGGGCTTGCTGAACCCTTTTCAGGACTGCTCATTTACCTTTGGTGTTTGCCTGTCACTCAGTTCTCACCTGTGACTCCAAAAAGCTATAGCATGCTCAGGGGCCACACCCAAGTAAAACCATCTTGGCAGATGGGCTAAACCAGGTTGAGAGTAACCAACAGACCTCAGACACATTGGTGAAATAGGGGGATATCTACTCCAAGCATTTGAAGACTTCCCTTGGAAGAATGGACAGAGAGAAACAATTTCTTCCAATGACCATGAAGCAGGTGCTATGGAGTGCTTAGCTTGGTCAGATATCAAAGATGCCAAGGTCATTCACTGCCTCCTTTGCCATTGCCAGTCTTGACTTTTGTCTTGCTGCTGGCCTTTGATGACTCTGGAAGACAGAGTGATGCTGATGACTCTGCCTGACTTAAATCTAATTCAAGTGCAAGTCAATACATCACTCTCACAAGGTTATTTGTCCTCTTTAAAATGAAAGGTGAGCAATAAAACCTAAATTCAAGAGAAAGGAAGTTCACAGTGGTTCAACCTTTTTGTGGCATATATATCCATGCAAATGTATGCAGAACATATATGCTGTTAATTCATATATGATAATAATCATAATAGCTAACATTTAAGTATCTCTTTAAAGTTTGTAATTGTTCACTTGTGTCTGACTCTTCATGACCCCATTTGGGATTTCTTGGTAAAGATGTTGGGCTTCTTTGCCATTTCCTTCTCCAGCTCATTTTACAGATGAGGAAACCGAGGCAAACAGGGTTAAGTGACTTGCCCAGATTTTAATTTAGCAAGATAAGCCTTCCTGACTCAAAGCTCTGCACTCTATCCACTGTACCATCTAGTTGGCCAAAGTTTGTGAAGTGCTTAACAAATACTATCTCATTTGTTCCTCACAACAAGCCTGGGATATAGGTGCTATTTTTATCCCCATTTTACAGATGAAGAAACTGAGGCAGACAAGTGACTAGTGCAGGTTCACACACTAGTAAATATCTGAGGCCACATTCGCACTCAGCTCTTCCTGATCCCAGGCCTGGAACTGTATTCCCACATGTCTTAGGTGCTCATTCACATATATTATACATATACATGCACTCACATTATATATACACACACTACCATGCACACATAGATTTGTTCAATGGAAAATGTCCTTACAGAATAGCATTCAAACTCCTTATTCTCACCTTCTCTGCCACTGACACATGAGTCCCAGCACTACAGGCAAAATAATGTGCTTGTTCTAATCCATGCATATCACTAACTCTTCCTGTTTACTCATACCATACCTGAGTTCAGATCTGGTCTCAGTTACTTAATAGTTGTGTAAACTTGGGTTAGTAATTTAACCTCTGTCTTAGGTCCTCCATCTGTAAAATGGGGATAATAATAACTACCTTGCAGGGTTGTTATGAGGATCAAATGAGATGCTATTTATAAAGTACTTTGTACAGTGCCTGCCACATAGAAGTTGTTATATAAATGCTGGTTATCATTATAATTGTTGTTATAACTTTCACAAAAAGATTTAATAGGATTGAATTCACTGAAGTGAATGAGGTAAAGATGGTCCTAGATTCAATAGGGAACCACTGGAATTTATTGAACAGAGAATGACATGGATAGACCTATGCTTTAGAAAAATTGTGTGGAAGATAGATCAGGATAGTAAAAGACTGGCAGTAGGGAGGTCATTTGCAAAATCCTAGCTGAGAGTTGATGAGAGCCTTAACTAGGAGAGGGATAGAGGCATACAAATGGAGAGAGAAAGGGATGGATGTGAAAGACATTATGGGTGTTGAATGAACAAGATTTGACAACTGATTAGGTTTGCCATGTGAGGGAGAGAAAGGAATGGAAAGTCACAATCAGGCTGTGTACCTGGTTACTGTAAGGATGGTGGTCTCTTTGATAGAAATAGGGAAGTTTGGAAAAGGAATTTGATTGGGGGAAAAGATTGGAACATACATATACCTCTTTATCCTATGGGACTCATTGAGTCCTGGTGGTGGTTGTTGTCCTTTGTCTTCGAAGAGGACCAAAATGGCATCACCATTGTAAAGTGAAGTTTCAGTGTGTCCTACTGTGGCTGATCTGACCAATACGAGCTCGGAATGCTCTACCACATGTTGGGCACAGATAGTCCATGTGAATATTTGGTGTAGATGTCCCAAATTTGCACATTCTGTGTTTACTTTGTGCTGTCTCAATTTTGCTTTGCTCAAAGGGCACAGCACCTTTTCTTATGTGGGCATGCCATCAGTCCTGTTCCAGTGTCTCCCATGTTGCACAGTCAAATCCAAAGTTCTTGAGAGAGACCCTGAGACTATCTCTGCATAGTTTCTCCTGGCCACCATGTGATTGCCTGCCCCATGCAAATTCTCCGTGAAATACTCTTTTTGGCAAGTGTACATTTTGCATTTGAACAATGTGGCCAGCCCATTGGAGTTGCGCTCTCTGAAGCATAGTTTGAATACTTTGCTGTTCAGTTCAAGCAAGGACTTCAGTGTCTGGTACTTTATCCAGGTGATCCTCAGAATCTTCCTAAAACAGTTCAAATAAAAGTGATTCAGTTTCCTGACATGGTGCTGGTAGACTGTCCATGTTTCACAGGCATACAACAATGAGGTCAGCACAATGGCTCTGTAGACCTTCAGTCTGGTAGTCAGTTGAATACCTCTTCACTCTCAAACTTTTCTTCAGAGCCTCCCAAACACTGAGCTAGCTCTGGCAATACATGTACCAACCTCATTGTCAATGTGCACATCCCATACTGCCAAGATAAGTGAACTTATCCACAGCATTCAAAACTTCTCCGTTTGTTGTAACTGATGGTTCCACATATGGATGGTGTGGTGGTGGCTGATGGAGCACCTGTGTTTTTTTGGTGTTAATTATTAGGCCCAAATTAGCACAGGCAGCAGAGAATTGATCCATACTTTGTTGCATCTCAGCTTCAGAGGCTGCACTGAGTGCACAATCATCTGCAAACAGAAAATCCTGCACCAACACTTCCTCCACTTTGGTCTTGGTTTGCAGCCTTTTCAAATTGAAGAACTACCATCAAGTTGACTTTGATGCTGTGTTCATCCTCATTGAAAGCATTTACTGCCCAAGTGCTGACATGCCATGATTTGAGAATGGGGGTAAATATGTTGGGCATGGTGGTGGATTTTCCAGTGTCATCTGTTGAGGTGCCCAAGTAGAGTTAAGTTACAATTACGTTATAAGTGCTTTGAGGAGCTGGTGCATGATGCAGAAGAGAAGAAGTTGGGAATTTGCCCAGCTGTTGGGAGGAGACAAAGTGGGGCAGTGTTAGAGGAAATGAGTAGGAATGCTTGTATTAGAAACAAGTAATATGATGGGGTATATGGGAAAGATGGGTTGCAGCCTGGCTTTCCTACCCTCTAACTGGTTGATCACATACTCCTTGGGGTCATGACTGGACCTCAAAGGACTATATAGCTGCTACTTTGGAGATCACTGGCCTAGGCAAAATGCATACTTTATCCATTTTCAGTGGAATTCTTTGTGAAATATATCATACTTTTGCTTTCTCCCTAGAATATAATGAATGTAATTTAATCTTTTTTGTGAGGTGGGGATGAGAGTGTTGAAGGCTATAAGGCTGTATGATCTTATAGTGAACAGTCCCCAGTGATTGTACTTTTAAACCAATAAATAGAACTTCTATCACCTTTTATAGCCAGCTCTCTCTTCTGTTATCACACTTGCTTCTAGAATAATGTGTGATTTACTGTACTAAGATAGTACTTTATATAGTCTTCATGCCTGGATGAAGGTCAAATAGTAGGGTCTTCTCTTCTCCACAGAGGGAAGTACGTGGGCTTTGTGACTACTCTCTAATTAGAGATCTTTTCCCCCCTCTCTTTTACTTACCCATTCATGACTGAGTAAAGCTAGGTAGCACAATGGATAGAACATAGGACCTAGAGTCAGAAAGTCTTATGTTCCTGAGTTCAAATCTGGTCTCAGATGCTTACTGGTAGTATGATCTTGGGCAAGTCACTTAACTGTTTGCCTAAGGTTCTTGTAAATGAACTGGAGAAGGAAATGGCAAACCTCTCCAGTGTCTTTGCCAAGAAACCTCTAGTTATGAGAG
The DNA here is from genome assembly GCF_028372415.1 of Notamacropus eugenii. Lineage (NCBI taxonomy): Eukaryota > Metazoa > Chordata > Mammalia > Diprotodontia > Macropodidae > Notamacropus > Notamacropus eugenii. The sequence continues at coordinate 171,407,102 of NC_092875.1, read as the reverse complement.
TTGAAACTAAAAAGAAAAGAGGGTGTTAATGTCTTTTGTATTCATAAAGTCTATGTGTAGGGGTATCTTGGAACCACCTCAAACTGACTCTTGAGAGCTGATTATTAAATTTTCAGTAAGACAATTTATATCTCTCAAACTGTCCAATGCTACAGATTAGGGCTTGATTATTTGTTCCGTTGATTGGATAGATCCATGGTATCAAATTCAGATAGAAATGGAGGCCACTAAATTATACACAAAGATTCCTGAGGACTACATATTGACTTAAATTTAAGATCTACTATTATCTATGTTTTATTGTATTTTTATTTACTTTGTTAAATATTACCCAGTTACATTTTAATCTGGTTCAGGTTACACATTTGGGTGTCATAGACTGCATGTGACCTGTGGGCCATGAATTTGACACTTTTGGTCTAGATTTTTAGGAAAGTGATATTGAAAATATTAATAATGCAGATTAAACTTTAAAAATGCCAAGTATATTTTTTTCATAGAGATCTGGTCATTAAACATTTACTTGCATACCCCTGTATTGGGTAGCAAGCAATATTACTACTACATTCAATACATTAGCTGACTTCAGTTGAAGGAAACTGAAGCACAGATGAGTTACCCAGCAAGTCTGAAGGAGAGCCAGAAAAACACTACTATTTTTTGTTACCAGTGAGTTATCGTGCTAACGAGTAGGTGGCTTTCTGCATATTTGGCCTAGTCAGGGATGGGGTTACCTGCAATGCTGCTATGCCCTGTTTTCAGCTGACTATGCATGCTGGTTAATGTCTACAAGCCCAGCTTTCATCGGAGACTTTCTCATAGTAATAACTTAATTTCTTTCACTTACTATTTAAAAGAACCAGTAAATTTTATGTAATAATAATAATAAGAAAAACATGGAAAACTGGAACAGGGGCTTTCATCTTAACTTCTCTGTTCCAGGTGCATTTAATTCAAATGGCAAGGGACTGGCAATTTTTAAAATTATTTTCCTTTATTGAAGTCAGACTGGTCTAGCTTTGCTGTTATTTCAGTGGCTTATAGAGGAGTAAGGGAAAGGCAAAGTTGAGGAAAATGCTAGAGGGAAAAAGAGTCTTATCACATGCATTGTAGCCATCTTTTTAGTGCAGACTAATGAAAAAACTGTAGGCTTATTTAGGGAACGATTTTCCATTTTTTTCCTTAATTACTGAGGAATTGCCCTTTAAAGAGAATGCAGACTGATGTAAATCTTATTTTGGACTTTGCTGTGGATCTTTGCTGGCTTGCCACTTAGAATCATTTAATAGTTCTTTTTTCACCATTTTTGTGCTTTACACAAGCTATTTTACACGTGGAGGTATTAAAAACTTAATTCCTTCCAACATTAAAAGAAGGGACATTTTCCCTAAAAAAAAGGTATATTGCTTTGATCTTCCCAGGTGGCATCAACTTCATTCCTCTTCTTTAATTGCCCATCTGATTCTCCTTCTTTATTTTCACAGAATATCAGAACTGGAAGGAACCTTATGAATTTTAGAGATCATCATTCCCCTCCTTCATTTTGACACTTAGAAAAGTAAATAGTAACATTTGCTTCCATTTATATTGTGCTTTCCATCTTGCAAAGTGCTTTCCTTACAACAGCCCTGTGGGGTAGGTGCTTTAGGTATATCATCCGCATTTTACAGATGAGGACACTGAGGTTCATTCATTCAACAAATACTTCTTAGAGACTCATTTATTTGCCTATTGTCACACAGTTGGCATTAGAGGCAGAATTTGAATGCATATCTTCCTCACTCCGAGTCCAGTTCTCTTTACATTACACTCTGCAGAATTAATCTTCCACACTGCCAACTAGTGGGGGAGCCAGGAAGAACTCAAATTCTTTAACTCTTAAGTGTGCTACTCCTTCCTCTGTTAGCTTGCTTCTTCCATTGTTTCATGAGTTATCTCATTCCTGAAATGTACTACTTGCCAGAATTCCATGGGCATTGTCTGATTTTTATTTTTTGTTGCTGAGTTATTTCAGTCATGTACAACTTTTTGTGATCCCATACTGGATTTTCTTGTCAAAGATTCTGGAGTGGTTTGTCATTTCCTTCTCCAGCTCATTTTACAGATGAGGAAACTGTGGTAAGAGTTAAAGTGACTTGCCCAGGGTCATATAGCTAGTAATGTTTGAGGCTGGATTTGAACTTGGGAAGATGAATATTCCTAACTCCGGACCCTTTTATATTGTTAACCCGACTGAACCAGCCTCTAATCTGTAGATGGCTAGAGCTGAACAGAGCACACTAGAGATAGAAGAGCCAGGACTCAAACAGAAGTTTAATTTCAAATGGAGGGAAATGTCTTGCCAGCAAGGGCACATGTACTGGACTGAACCTTGATTTATATACTTGCAGCTAGACAAAAAGTCAAACGGGGTAGCGTAGCAACAATAGTAAGTGCAACAGCAACAGTGAGGCAAGGTGATGATAAGTCCATTTGTTGCAGGGCTTCATGTCTAGGCATGTTGGTGCTTTCCCTGCTCAAGGATTGCCAGTTCCAGGGGGTGAGTGCAAAGAATCGTTGTTATGCCCAGCTTACTTTGCTGTGTTTTAGCTCCAGAAAAAAGAGTGTCTCCTAATACCTTGACAATATTCATAACTTTTAGTTCTGATGCTATCAACTCTTTCACTATTAACATACCTGCATGGATAATATGACAATAGATGCCAAGACCTCTCCCTTCCTCCCTGAGCCCCGTCTATAATTTCCTTCAATTCACTTTAATTTAACAAATGTGTTAATTGTCTAACGTATCCTTTTTTGTTGTTGTTTTTTGGAGAGAGGAAGGCAAGGCAATTGGAGTTAAGTGACTTGTCTACGGTCTCACAGCTAGTAAGCGTCAAGTGTCTGAGACTGGAATTGAACTCCAGGGCTGGGGGTCTATTCACTGCTCCACCTATTTGCCCCAAGCCTACCCTATGCTTAAGAAAGATATCTATCCTGTAAATTTCCAGATCTCTTGTGAGGTTTCAGTGATCAAAATTTACATTCCTTTGGGCAGACCACCCTCAGGTAAGGGTATGATACCCTTTGTAGACAGAGAGAGAGGAGAAAGAAAGAAGAAATGAAGGGAGAAGCTGCCTTGCCCAACTGGACCTGTCCACTTGGATTCCCAGTGGGCCAGCCCTTACTACTCACAGGTTTTTGTTTGTCCTTTATTCTGAAGAGAACCGTGGCATCATGAAGGTGATGCCATGACTTGCAAGTTAATTGGAATTTAGTGAGGAAGGGTTGTGAGAAGTCACTAGCCTCACTTCCTTTTCCAGAGCCTTCTGGATCCAGTGGCCAGATGTACATCAGGATGACTGGAGATGACTCCATGTCTAAAAACCTGAGAATTTGCTCAGGTATAAACCTGAGGTTAAAGGTGATGTACACAGTAGAAGATTCAATTAGGGCAATTTGAATGCAGGCATGAAAGAAGAGTCTCCTCATTTGTAAAATGAGCTGGAGAAGGAAATGAAAAACCACTCCAGAATCTTTGCCAAGGAAATCCCAAATAGGGGTCATGGAGGGTTGGATACAACTGGAGCAACTGAGCAACCACAACAAGGAGACATTCAAGAGGTCTTCCTGGGCTTGAAGTGTCACTTATAATTCAGTTAAGAAAACCTAGACAAGAAAAGAAGTTGGGTAAATTCCAGAAATGAACTTTCTATGTGGTTTGTTTTCAGGTGGCATTTGACCTTCCAACAAGCCCCCTTCATAACATTTCTGGATTGACAGAATAATAGCTCCTTATAGTTACTGGGGGGCATTAAATATGATTAGGGAGCTGATCAAAGAATTACAAACCCTTACTTGTCAGTAGGACAAGTACCAAATTTTGGACTGCCGTATAAGGTGTATACACACACCTATTTGTATATATACACACATATGTATACATGTATACATACATATATGTATATGTGTATGTATATATACATATATACACACATATATTATATGTGTATATAAATATAGACACGTGTGTGTATGTATTGTATTCCTCCATTGGAATGCAAATTTCTTGAGAATAAAGGTGTTGGGGCAGCTATGTGGCCACAGTGGATAGAGTACAGGACCTGAGTTTGAATCCAGCCTCAGACACTTACTAGCTATATGACCCTGGACAAGTCACTTAACCTCTGCCAACCTCAATTTCCTCATCTATAAAAGAGGGATACTAATAGCACCTATCTCATAGTGCTGCTGTGATGATGAAATAAGATAATATTTGTAAAATGCTTAGTGACTGGCATAGTAAGTGCTAAATAAAAGCTCTATCTACCTAGGTAACCTGGAACAATTTCCAGTTCCCCTTTCTTAGCTAAATGGTTTCACTGTCCTTATCATGGGGGTCATTGAGGCACTCACACTTCTGGGGCTCAATACAAAGGTAGGTCTGAGAAGGATTGGGAGGGAGGAGAACTGGAGTGCTAAGGCTATAGCCTTCCTTTTGCTATAACCAATCAAATGTAGGCCTCAGACTGAGTAAGGATTCATCTGGGACTAAGAAAGACTTGAGGTTCATGTATACTTTTAGTAAGCCCGTCTAATTGTCCAGGTGACCCCCCCCCAAATTGTGGTCCTTTCATCTTCTGCACCAATACACCCCCTTTTTGATGTATTTTTTCCCTTTTAATAGGGTTTCTTAATCTTCTGTGTGGCATGGATCTTGTGGCATTCTGGTGAAGCCTATGAATCCCTTCTTGGAATAATGTTTTTCAATATATAAAGTAAAGTACAAAACATTAACAAAAGAGACTAATGTTATCACAGTAGTGATCAAGTTTAAAAAAGAAAAAAATCATGGCCTCCAGATTAAAGAATCCCTGCTAAAGACTGTCTTTTTAAGTAAATTTTATCTTCTTGAAATGGTTTGGGAGGAAGGATGAGGTATCTTTACCTGGCAGCATCACTTTGGGCACAGTCCTGGGGGGAGGAAAAGCTTATTCCCACCTTTCCTCCCTAGAGGGACTTCAGAAGAATGTGGCAAGAAATCCTTCATTTCTCACTAGGTTTCCCTGTTCTGGACTTCATGGTGTCCCAGAAACCTTTCCATCCTGGAAGATTGTTTCAGCTTCGGAAGTCATCATACCTTAGAAGTATCCTGTCCCAGAGGCCCCTCCCTCCCTCTGAGTGGAAGAGTGGGAAATACTGTTTTTCAACCCTGAATAAAACCTGTGAGAATAAAAAGTTGAGAATATCAAAGGAAGTAATGGAAAAAAAAAATATAAAGGAAGGAGGTGTAGCAGTACCAGATCTTAAACTATATTATAAGGCAATAATTAGCAAAGCTATCTGGTACTGGTTAAAAAATAGAAAGGTGGATCTGTGGAACAGAGTAGATAAATAATTTACAGCAGCAAATGAATATAGTAACTTTACGTTTGACAAGTGTAAAGATTTCAGTTTGGGAATGACAATTCATTATTTGGAAAAAATTGTTAGGAAAATTGGAAAGCAGTCTGGCCGAAATGGGGCATTTGTTATCAGTCTTCTCAGTGGTCACTTTTGTTGGACTCCTATCCCACACCAGACTTCTAGGCCTAGGGACAATGGTTGTAGGGATGGAGTGGAATATAAAGGAATTGTTAGGATAAGGACTGGCTTCCTTTCATTATTTTTACATGTTTCTAGATGAGCAAGATTCCTGGTTTGGGACTTCTGGCACTTTGAATTCCTCCTGGTTGGTTCTGATGGTGAGGTTCATAAACTTTAGGTGGAAAGAAAAAAAAAGATACTATAAACTATTCAGGATATTAACCCCCAAACTATGAGCTTTTGATTTTTTAAGGCACTGGTAATAATTCACTGGGGATTCATATTTTTATTCATATTCTTATTGAATTTTGATGCTGAATATCTTGGAACCATACATTTTTGAATTTTTTCTATAATAACTCATAGGTACACACAGAGAGAATGGAGCTATCATTCCTCTATCAATATCTTAATCCTTAATCTTTAAATATTAAAAAGGAAAACATAACTACAAACTTACCAACAAAGTACAAATATAGCCCTCTAAACCTATCAATAAAAACAATCTACATATATGCCAGAAAGACCGTATAAGTAACAAAAGAACAGAGAACCCAGAATGCTATGTGCTTTGATGAGCAAAAGTAACTTCACATGGTATATGTAACATCAAAAACTATAACTGTGGTGCAGGAGCAGGATTTTGTGCCAGATGCCAACATCCAGGGTAAAATGAGCTTCTCTCCACATTCAGGCACAGCACTAATCATCTGAGAATCCCTGGTTATTATTCATAACGGTCCCATGGCTATCACTCCTGGGGCCTACCTTCTTATAAGTGGAGTTAGACTACTCTGGAAGAAACTCTGGCCTGGGAATTCATATCATGGTAGATGTCCAGGAACAGTGCAGGGTCAATGTGGAGATCAGCAGTGAATGGCAAAAATGTCAGTTATTTCCCATAGTGGAAGCAAAGAGAGAGGGGCCTTCTTCAATAATGAGTTCCTCCATCTTTAAAGTAGACTCCATTTAAGTTTAAAATTGGGCAGCTAGGTGGCTCAGAGGATATAGCCAGGCCTGCAGTAAGGAAAACCTGAGTTTAAATCCAGCCTCAGACACTTACTAGCTGTGTGATCTTTGGAAAATCACTTATCTCTGTTAGCCTCATTTTCCTTATCTATAAAATGTGCTGGAGAAGGAAATGGCAAACCACTCCAGTATCTTGGCAAAATAACACCAAATCCAGAATATCAAGGGAATTAATGAAAAAAAATTCTAGGGAAGGTGGCTTAGCCATACCACATCTCAAATTGTATTATAAAGTAGCAACCATCAGGGGCGGAGCCAAGATGGCGAAGTAGAAAGACGCACATACACATAGCTCCGAACCCACAAACCACAGAACGGCAGAGGGGACTAACCCAGGGCGAATTCTGCACTCAGAGACCACGGAATATTGGAGCGAGGGAGATTTCTGTTCCGGAGAGACCTGCAAACCTCTCGCGGGGGGTCCTTCACGCCGGGGACTGGGCACCGGGGCAGGAAGAGGAGAGCAGCCCTGCCGCGGCAGCGACACCGTGGGAAAGAGATCCGAGAGGGCTGCGGGACGGAGTCTCCAGCCACCACGCGGGTCCCCCCACCCACAGAGGGACCTGCAAACCTCTCGCAAAAGGTCCGTCGCGCTGCAGACACGGTGCCCAGCCCGGACCTGCGGCAGCGATGGCGGCCGCGGCTCCGAGAGACACAGTTCTGAGAGGGATCCGGAGGCGGGATCTTCAGCAGCTGCACGAGCGCCCCACCAACAGGTGACTGATGGGGGTAGGTGAGAGAGTCTCTTTGGCGGGTTGAGAGGGGAGTGAGGTGCCCCCATGGCTCGGGCCCCCCTGGGAGGTGGGGGCTGAGAGGCAGCTGTGGACGGGGGCTCCCCAAACGGGCGGGAGCCTGGATCCATTGTGGAAGGTCTGTGCATAAACCTCCTGAGGGAATTGAGCCAGAGAGGCGGCCCTGCCCCTGACCTCAGCACCTGAACTTAATTCTCACACTGAATAGCAGCCCTGCCCCCGCCAAAAATCCTAAGGCGGGAAGCAGCATCTGAATCTCAGTCCCCAAACACTGGCTGGGAGGACCAGGAGGCGAGGTGGGTGTGAGGAGAACATTCAGAGGTCAGGCCACTAGGTGGAGACAATGCCAAGAAAAGGGAAAAGAAATAAAACTATTGAAGGGTACTTTATCGGAGAAAAAAAACTTCCTCCCTTCCTTTCTGATGGGGAGGAACAATGCTTGCCATCAGGCAAAGACACAGAAATCAAGGATTCTGTGTCCCAGCCCACCCAATGGGCTCGGGCCATGGAAGAGCTCAAGAGGAATTTTGAAAATCAAGTTAGAGAGATGGAGGAAAGACTGGGAAGGGAAATGAGAGGGATAAGGGAGAAGCATGAAAAACAGATCAGCTCCCTGCTAAAGGAGAACCAAAAAAATCTTGAAGAAATTGGCACCTTGAGAACTAGCCTAACTCAGCTGGCAAGGGAGGTGCAAGGGGCCAATGAGGAGAAGAATGCTTTCAAAAGCAGAATTAACCAAATGGAAAAGGAGATTCAAAAGCTTACTGAAGAAAATAGATCTCTCAAATCTGGAATGGTACAGATGGAAGCTTTGGACTTTTCGAGAAAGACAGATATCTCAGAACATACCGCGCAGATTCGAAAAATGGAAGATAATGTGAAATATCTTATTGGAAAAACAACTGACCTGGAAAATAGAATCAGGAGAGACAATGTAAAAATTCTGGGACTACCTGAAAACCACAATCAAAAGAAGAGCCTAGACATCATCCTCCATGAAATTATCAAGGAAAATTGCCCTGAGATTTTAGAACCAGAAGGCAAAATAAATATTCAAGGAATCCGCAGAACACTGCATGAAAGAGATCCAAAAAGAGAAACTCCTAGGAGCATTGTGGCCAAATTCCAGAATTCCCAGGTGAAGGAGAAAATATTGCAAGCAGCTAGAAAGAAACAATTCAAGTATTGTGGAAATACAATCAGGATAGTACAAGATCTGGCACCTTCTACATTGAGGGATAGAAGGGAATGGAATAGGATATTCCAGAAGTCAAAGGAACTAGGACTGAAGCCAAGAATCACCTACCCAGCAAAACTGAGTATAATACTTCAGGAGAAAAAATGGTCTTTCAATGAAATAGAAGACTTTCAAATTTTCCTGATGAAAAGACCAGAGCTGGAAAGAAAATTTGGCTTTCTAACACAAGAATGAAGAGAACCATGAAAAGGCGAACAGCAAAGAGAAATCATAAGGGACTTACTAAAGTTGAACTGTTTACATTCCTACATGGAAAGACAATATTTATAACTCTTGAAACATTTCAGTATCTGAGCACTGGGTGGGAGTACACACACACACTCATGCACACATGCACACATACATAGAGACAGAGTGCACAGAGTGAGTTGAAGAGGATGGGATCATATACTAAAAAAAAAAAAAAATGAAATCAAGCAGTGAGAGAGAAATATTGGGAGGAGAAAGGGAGAAGTTATATGGGGCAAATTATCTCTCATAAAAGAGGCAAGCAAAAGACTTATTAGTGGTGGGATAAAGAGGGGAGGCAAGAGAAAAACATGAGATCTACTCTCATCACATTCCACTAAAGGAAAGAATATAATGCACACTCATTCTGATAGGAAAACCTATCTCATAATACAGGAGAGTGGGGGACAGGGGCACAAGCAGGATGGGGGGGAGGATAGAGAGGAGGGCATGGGGAGGAGAGTGCAATACGAGGTCGACACTCATGGGGAGGGAAAGGACCATAAGAAAATAGAAGTAATGGGGGACAGGACAGGATGGAGGGAAATATAGTTAGTCTTATACAACACAACTAGTATGGAAATCATTTGCAAAACTAAACAGATATGGCCTATATTGAACTGCCTGTCTTCCAAGGGGAAGGGGTAGAGAGGGAGGGAACTAAAGAAGTTGGAACTCAAAGTGTTAGGACCAAATGTAATGTTCTTACCACTGGGTAACAAGAAATACAGGTTAAGGGGTCAAGAAAGCTATCCGGCCCTACAGGACAAAAGAGAAGACGGAGACAAGGGCAGGGAGGGAGGATAGAGGAGAGAGCAGATAGGTCACAGGGGCAATTAGAAAACTTGGGTCTGGGGGGGGAAGGGGAAAAAAGGGGAGAAAATTTGTAACCCAAAATTGTGTGAAAATAAATGTTAAAAGTTTAATAAAAAAAAAAAAGTAGCAACCATCAAAACCACTTGGTACTGGCTAAGAAATAGAGGGGTAGAGCAGTGTAATAGGTTAGGTACACAAGGCACAGTAGTCAATGATTATAGCAGTCCACTGTTTGATATACGCAAGGACCCCAGCTTCCTGGATAAGAACTTATTGTTTGACAAAAACTGCTGGGTGAACTGGATAACAGTATGGTGGAAACTGGGGATAGACCAATGCCTAAAACTGTACACCAGAATGAAGTCCAAATAGGTACATGATCTAGGTATAAAGGCTGATACTATAAACAAATTATGGGTGCCAGGAATAGTGTATATGTCAGATTTATGGGGAATGAAGAAATTTATGACTCAATAAGAAATAGAGAACATTATGAAATGCAAAATGGATAATTTTGATTACATTAAATTGAAAAGTTTTTGCACAAACAAAGCAAATGCAGCCAAGATTAGGAGGGAAACAGAAAAGTGGGAAAGGATTTTTACCACTAGTGCCTGTGATAAAGGCCTCATTTCTAAAACAGATAGAGAATTAAGTCAAATTTACAAGAATACAAGTCATTTCCCAATTGATAAATGGTCAAGGGATATGAATAGGCATTTTTCCGAGGAAGAGATTAAAGATATCTATAGTCATATAAAAAATACTCTAAATCACTATTGATAAGAGGGATGCAAATAAAAACAACTCTGAGATACCACATCACACCTATCACATTGGCTAACATGACAAAACAGGAAGATGATAAATGTTGGAGAAGAGATGGGAGAGTTGGAAAATTAATTCATTGTTGGTGGAGCTGTGAGCTGATCCAGCCATTCTGGAGAGCAATTTGGAGCTATGCCCAAAAAGCTACAAAAATGTTCATGCCCTCTGACCCAGCAATATCACTTCTAGGGCTGTATACCAAAGAGATCATAAAAATGGGAAAAGGACCCACATGTATAAAAATATTTGTAACAGCTCTTTTTGTGGTGGCCAAGAACTGGAAACTGGGGAAATACCCATCAATTGGGAAATGGCTGAACAAGTTGTGGTATATGAATGTAATGGAATACTATTGTGCCAAGAGAAATAACAAACAGGCAGACTTCAGAAAAACTTGGAAAGGCTTATATGAACTGATGCTGAGTAAAATGAGCAAAACCAGGAAAACATTATACACAGTAACAGTCACAGTATGAGAGGACTGATTTTGATAGATTTAGACCTTCTCAGCAATGCAAGGAACTTTTCCAAAAAGACTCATGATGCAAAATGCCATTCACATCCAGAGAAAGAACTACAGAATCAGAAAGCAGAAAGAAGCAGACTATTTTCTCTTTTGTTATGTTTTGTTTTTGTTTTTCTCGTGGTTTCTCCCATTTAAAAAAATTCTTCTATACAACATGACTAATGTGAAAATGTGCTTAATAAGAATGTATGTGTAGAAACCATATAAAATTGCATGCCATCTTGGGGAGGGAGAGAAAATTTAAAACATATGGAAGTGATTGTTGAAAACTGAAAATAAATAAATTAATAAAAAAATAGCACACCAAAAAACAAACAAACAAACAAACAAACCCAAACACACCCAACCCAAATGGTGTCATGAAGAGTCAGACAAGATTGAAACAACTCAACAGCAACAAAGTGTAATATGGGCAGGTCCCACAGCATCTCCCACAGAGGGTGTTTATGTTTTCACTTTTTCAGAGGTCCCCTGTTATTCTGGTCATAGAGCAAAACAAATTTACTTTTCTCTATTCCCTTACATCAACAACAAATTAGTAAACATCTGCCCTAACGGTCAACGACAGACTCATACTCACTGCCTTTCATTTTCTCTGCTTTCTATACTAGCATTGGTAGGGAGGTCTTTATGTTAAAAGATTTACTTGGATGACAGAGTAATGCTGTCAATCAATCAATTACTCCCTGCCATGTTTTATAATAACAACAATATTTCTCCACCTGACCTCTATCCAAATCACATGTGAAGTATGATTCTTCTACCCCAACATCTTCCTCTATAAACTGAATCCTAGCTTTCTCTTGTCCTTACACTCCTTTGTCCTTCCTTTCTTTATTACTGCTAAACTCCTTCTCATCCTAGAGCTCTTCCTTTCTAATTCTTTCCATCTTCTGGTGTTCGTTGAAACCTTTCTTATTAAAGCATTGCATCTCTTGGCACCCTTTCCAAGACTTTTCTCATATCCCATGATACACAGGAAGGACTGGATCTGTATTTTGCTAGCAAGTGCCACTGCATGACCCTCTTCATATTTATACTAACACATAATACATATATCACAATTTATTCATCCATCATTTAGCAACCACTTCTCCTTCTATAAAGTTCAATTCATCCTGTCCAGATTCTATTAATGTCATGTATAGACTTTGACAACACTCTCTGTCCTACCCAATAACTTCATTGTCTGGCCTGGTCTTCTTTGTTCCATCTTCCCAACTCACAAGGCTTTTATCTTCCATCTAACTCGAATGTGCACAGGAATGGTCGTATCTTAAAATCTGCCCCCTTCCCCACCTACCTAAATGAGTATTCCTCATGTTTGAGAACTCCTAGTTAAGGCATCAACCATAAAAAGATATTCTCTGCTTTGGAAACCATTAAAAGTTAAAAAAGATGTCTAGCCTGGCAGAGGACAGCTAAGTATAGATAGCATACCAGAACTGTAGTCAGGAAGACCTGAGTTCAAATCCAGCCTCAGACATTTACTAGTTGTGTGGGTGACCCTGGGCAAGTCACTTAACCCTGCGTGCCTCAGTTTCCTCATCTATAAAAATGAGATGGAGAAGGAAATAAACTGCACCAGTATCTTTTCCAAGAAAACCCCAAATGTGTCACAGATTCAGACATGACTGACTAATGACAAAAATTTGGGAGAGGTGACATGATGGACATGATAAAAACTTAGTGACATCAGCTGACACTATAAACAACTTCCATAGTAAATTCTCACAGTTTAAAATGATATTACTAAAGATACAAAATTTCTAAAGGAAATTAAACAAAAGAGGTCTTCCTCTATCCAGTCAATTTTCTAGGGAAAATTTGCAATGTGGGGAAATATTAGAACATACAACATACTTATTTTCATAAATATTTTACTATTGCCTTTTTAAAAAATCATTATTTTTCAATGCTACCTTTTCTTTACCCACCAATGGAATTCTCTCTTGCAACAAAAAAGAACTGTTATAAACTGAAAAATTGACCATATGTTGTCAGTATATAATTCATTCCTTACTAGTAGCCCAGCTTCTTTTTACTGAGAGATTCTTTCAAGGAAACATTTGGTAGGAGCTGGATAAAACTAACACTCCATACCATCACACACACATATACATACAAGGAAATTGATTTCATTTCAATAGATAAGAAATGATGGTGCTGATGTGGACATAATCCCTGAATCAGCTGCTAGAGTAATCAAACCATCAACTTGTTAAAGCAAAAATAAAATGGCAGCTAAGTGGTATGGTTAATTAATAAATACTTATTAGATTGGATTGAAAGCTTCCAGTAAAAGATGAGATTTCAGTTGGAATTCAAAGGAAGCCTATAATAGGGGGAGATGACACACAAGTAACTAGTGTTGGGTAAGAATACTGAACTTGGAGTCAAGAAAATCTGAGTTGAAATCCTCTGTCATATGCCCCCTTAGTTATGTGACCCTAAGCAAGTCACTCAGCCTATTTCAATCTCTTGTCTCATCTGTAAAATGGGGATAGTAATAGCACCTACCTCCAAAGGCTCTCAGGAGGATCAAATGTGATAACATTTGTTCAGCACTTTGCAGATCTTAAAGTGTTATATAAATGTTAGCAGTCATTATTATTAAATGCTACATTGAGGAATTTATAGTTGATACTAGGGGTGATAGTGAGCCACTGGAGTATATGGAGAGGGGTGAATGGACATACCTATGCTTTAGGAAAATAACAAGCATTTGAGTGGATAACAGATTGGAGTGGGGAGACATGGCCACACAGTTGGGGAACTGGGCGAAATAAACTTACCAACAGATGCTGCGGCCTATGCCTAGCCTAAAATCATCGCGTCACAGAAAAAGGACTGAATGAGCAGCTCTCTTCACTCCTCTACACTCTTTCTATCTTTCATCAGGAAGAGAAGGCTGTATCTTCTGAAGAATTTTTTTTATTATTGTGAACAAAATCTCTTTCCAGGTCTCTATTGCCTAGCCCTCTCTGTATTTCAGTGTGATACTTTGCAGCCTGCTAAATTTGCCACTATAGCTAGAGAACAGTGAGATTTTTTTTTTTTTGAAAAAAATGAATCCCACAAATTGTCCATGAATGAATAACCTGTGAATCTTATCTAGTCTTAGAAAATTTAAACATCAAATCAGGCTATCTCTTTGTAGGTCACACAGGGAAAATGGAATGGAAGTCCTTAAGTGAGGTAGTAATAAATATAACCCATCTGTTAGGGATTACTGTACTCCATATGGGCAAAAGATACTGAATTTATTTTTGGGTCTCTATTCTCATGTGTTTCGAGAAGAATTTACCTCCATATTTCTTATTATTTTAAGTTGAATTATGCTTAAAATTGTTTCTCTCACTAGCAAGACTATAGACCAATTGGGATTTACAGTTAATTAATTCCCAGTTTTTCCCCCTTTGCACTTCTCTGAAGTTATTATTGAAAGACATTTGCACATTATTATAGCTTTGGGTGTCTGAATAAAAATCTTATCAAAGGAGTAATGTTTTATTAGTTACTGCCTTATAAAGCAGAAATAACCTCCATTTATTACTTGCTCTGGGATTTTACGTATAAGGTTTCATCGGAAGGATTTTGCAAGAGCCCCATGCGCAAGAAGAATGTTCCAGTGGCCAGTCTTGCTTAATTTGAGGGTTTTAGTGTTGCTTATGGTTATGCATGTTACTAAATTTACAAAAATCTTTCATCCATCGCAAATTCCCTGGATGATTCTCACACAGAGGAAGCCTTTAGCTGGGTAAACATCTGAAGGGGAGCCACTTCTAAGACAAGACTTCAAAAGAAAATCATTTGTTATAGTTGGCTTTTGTTGTCCAAATCAAACTGAAGAAGCCTTGCCACTACTAGAAGAGCCCATCGGTAGCACTTTTCTGTCTGTGTGCAGCCCAAGTGATGGAACAAGTGGTGACAACAGATACCAGAGTCAAGGCTGTCTCTAAGTCAGCCCGCAGACCCAAACAGGAGAGACACAGAGGTGCTAGGAGATGGGGACTGAATGGTGGGAAGGGGCTTAAACAATGGAGCTGCTGCCCAGCGTCTGCACAGAACAAGAGTACTTTAAGTATTTCTATTCCAGCATATAGTAGGCATTTGATAACTTTGTCAAATGAATGAATGACAAAGGGAGGAATAATGTATTTATTTCATATGAAGCTCCAGAAGAAAGAACAGTAAGGTGAAATGAAAATATACTTTAAAATGTGCTTGAGGATTACTTTAAAATAGAAAAAAATTTAAAAAGAAGATGCCATACAGGTTCTAAAAAGTTGTTTGAAAGATCTCACACCATTCTGTAAATGTTTAAATGTTGATTAAAATCAGCAGAAACAATTCAAGAGGATCTCTTTCAGATAATTTGCTTTGGGTTTGGGGCTTTGATTTACATTGTTTTAGAAGAAAAATCTTTATTTTTATTCTCTCCTTTAAATGTCAAATTTAACTACTCAAACTTTAATTACCCCTTATTGTGGACTAAGGGGAAGCTACTGGGTTTAGTAGATAGAGTACAGCCTTGGAGTCAGGAAGACTCATCTTTTTGGGTTCAAATCCAGCCTCAGACATTTACCTTGGGCAAGTCATTTAGCCCTGTTTACCCCAGTTTCCTCATTTGTGAAATGAACTGGAGAAGGAAATGGCAAACCCACTCCAGTGTCTTTGCCAAGAAAACCCCAAATGGGGTCACAAAGAATCAGAAACAACTGAAAAATGACTGAACAACAATTGTGGTTTAAGAAAGCAAAACAACTGCAATTTCTCCGTTGCCTACTACTTGATTGATGTCTTAGCATTATTTCCAACTTCAGTTGTGTATCTTTTTAGCCTTCATGTTTCAGTGAGTTAACCAAGAGAGGTGATTTGGAAGGAGCCTCTCTTATGTCCCAAGACTGGTCAAACTGATCAATCCTGTGTGATTAACCCACTAGTCTTTACTTTCTAGACGCTAAACTCATGTGCAAATATTATCTGAAGCACTTCTAAACTGAAATACTGTCTATAAGCAAAGAAGTCCCGCCATAGTGGAAAGAATGCTTTGCTTGGGCTCAGGATTATGGATTCAAATGTCAATTGTGACATTTATTAGTTGTGTGTGAACTCCAGCTATTGATTTCCCTCATGTCCTTTAACTCCCAACTAGAATCTCATCTTTTACTGGAGGCTTTCTGTCTAACCCAATAAACATTGATTACGCATCTAGTATGTGGGAGGAGCTACACCAAGACTTAGGGACACAGTTGGGCGAGTATCTTGTTACATGGAGTTGAAAGCAGGCAGAATAACAAGGGTTAATTCTATTGCCTTCACTACATTAATTATTTCCTGTTTATCCTGTATGTAGATGCTTTGTATATATTTATCGGCTTGTTGTCTTTCCTACTAGATTGTGAGCTCCTTGAGGACAAGGACTGTCTTTTGTCTCTTTTTGTATCTCCAGCTCAGCACAACGCCTGGCAGATAGTAGGCTCTTAATAAACATTGACTGATTGACTCTGGTTAAGGTGATATCTACATATCTTAGGCATCTTCCTCCTGTTGTCCTGATCTACTATCTTGTTACTGGACCCAGAAGGCTCCAGAGGAGAGAGTGATGCTGGTGACTCTGCACAGACCTACCTCATTTAAATCCAATTTACTTGCAAGTCATGACATCATCTTCTCAATGTCATGGTCCTCTTCCAGAACAAGGACAAGCAGCAACAATGAGAGCAAGGACTCATCTATTAAGATTATAGACCCACTGAGATCTGCTTTGTGGGTAGAGGGAGTTCCCACATGGATATGATTGCAGATAATAGACTAGAGAGGCCGTCTAATTCAACCCTAGCATTTTACAGACACGTTAAGCAAAGTCCAAGAAAATTAAATTACTTATCCAAAGTGTCAGAGCTGGGTTTTAAGCCCCGTTCCTCTGATTCTGGTAGATGTTCTCTCAACTATACCATAGTCTTCTCCTTGTACCATACAACACATTCTTGGTTTGTGCAGGAGGTCAATGTACCTTCTCTGAGTGTTGCTGGACAGAAGCCAAAAAAAAGTGACCGTATGAGAGGAAAAGGTTTTGCTGCATGGAGAGAGTGGAGTCAAAGTTGTTGTCTCTGAAATTTAGACCAAAGTATAGAATTGCTCAGGGTCACAGTTTATGTATCTCAACTTCAAAAAGGAGTCTGTTGCTAGTAATAATTCATCTAATGTTACACAATCCCAACTATACTGAGTTCTAACTATACTAGTTATAAAATAAAAATCTAGCTATACTAGCAGTGACTTCAGTGTTTCAATCCTTTTTTCCTGGGTTTTATAACTGAAAGAAATGAAAATTAATAACCAGTGATTTGGGGAGATCCATCGTTCCCCCTTTTTTTATAGTCCTCCCTTCAAAGTTCAGTCTCTTGAAGAACATTACTGATAATGAGGTTAAATGGACTCTCCTCAATCTTGGTCAGATCCCACCCAACCTTCTATTCAGGTTTGAGTGGGGATAAAGTCTTTGAATGGATCGCCCAAGGCTGGGCAATCTAGAAGTAAATGGCTTGATCAAAGTTCATTCGAATAGGTCCAGTCCCTCACTATAATAGTCATTCTCTCTCATTACTTGTTAACCAATCAGAATTGATTGCCATCTTCTGGAACACCCACTTTCCAAGACCATATAAGCCTTGAGCCTGCTGCCATGAAGATTTTTGGCATTTGAGAGTGCCACTGATTTCTTTTATTAAAATGCTGGTATTATTAATAAAATGACGAATTACCCAGAACTGACATCTCTTGAACTTTTAAATGTCACAAATAAACTAATTGAAACCAAAAGCAGGCTTTGGCACAATGACACATGTTGTTGAAACCAGGTGAAGACATCTCTGAGACATTCATACCTATTACTGGTTGACAATGGGAAAACATTTAGTTTCTTTCCCATATGGGGCTTCCTTGTAGAACCAGCTTCTCTTTAGGGAGATTCCTTTGGGTAAGAAATTGATTTCTTTCCTCTGCTCAATAAATACTCATTATGATAATTGTGGCCTTGGACATCACTATACATGTGACTGTTGGGAAATCACTTGACCTTGCTGGGTAGCAGCTACCTCATCTGTAAAATGAGGTGTTACATTAGATGATCTGTAAGGTACTGTGCAGCTCTCAATCCTAAAATCATGGGAAGCATTTCAGGAAAGTGATTAAAAACAGCTCAGTCAGTCATACAGATTCAGAACCTTGAAGTAATCCTTGACAATTTCATTCTTCAATCCCAGTATCAAATTATTTGCCAAGTCTTGTCAATCTATAAACACTTTCATATTCTCCCCTATTTTTTACTCAAACAATATCAGGCACTCTTAATTGTCCTTATCCCTAGTCTCTCTCCCTTCTTCTCCAAATCTATACTCCACACAACTGCCAAGCTGATATTTAAAAAATTCAGATCTGACCATTTCACCCTAGAATCCATCAAAAATCTTTAATGGTTTTCTAATACCTCGAGATAAAATGCAAACTCATCAGCCCTCCCTCTAAATCCTTATACTTCCTGACTCCCACTTACCTTTCCAGACTTGGTTTATATTATTTCCCTTCCTGATGGGGTATAGGCTCTTGAACTCTCCTTCCCACTTGATCTGATGTTTGCCTGAGATTATAAGCCTTTCTCTACCCTTAACCTCTGTAGGCAATCTGTGGTAGAACATTCTGAGCTCTTATTGGTCTGATCAGCCACAGTCAGACACACTGAAACTTGACTGTATCATAGTGATGTCATTTTGGTCCTCTTTGAGAATGAAAGACAACAACCAACCAGCTTTCTCCAAGGCACAGCTCAGGTACCCTCTCTCACCCTGGAAACTGCTTTGTATCTGCTTTGTATTTAACTTGTTGGTATATATGTTGTAATCTCTACGTAGATTGCAAACTCCTCGCAGGGAGGGATTGATTTGTTTTGTGTTTGAATCTCCTGAACCTAGCACACTGTCCTATTCACAGTAGAAACATATCAGTATTTGTTATTGAGTCATATGGCACTGATTTTTCATAGTTAAAATATTATTAATTCACATCATTCCAATTTGGAATATGTGATCATACAAAGATGGCCATAATGAAGCTTATCTCTGAATTATAAGTTAAGAAAAAAGTTTGTCAAATGAGTTAATAAAATAAACACAGTGATAGGGGAAGTGTTTAACATTCCCAGAAGAAAATATTCGAAAGCTTTCATTTAAATAAGAATGCTGAATATATTAATTAACAATGACATCTCTTTATTGAAGTAGACCCTGAAGTAATGTAACTTGACAGTCTATTAACAGTTAAATATACATAACTAAAATTAAGAAAAGGATATTTCTTTTAAAATATTTTTGTTCATATTTCATATTATATTCATCTTATTTATATACTTGGCTTTCCCTCTAATTTTTTCAAATTTGGAAAGGTATAATGCTGTTGTCATTTCTTTTTTTTTAAATTAAATTTATTTATTTAACTTTTAACATTCATTTTCACAAAATTTTGGGTTACAAATTTTCTCCCCTTTTATCCCCTCCCCCCCCAAATACCAAGCATTCTAATTGCCCCTATGACCAATCTGCTCTCTCTTCTATCATCCCTCTCTGCCCTTGTCTCCATCTTCTCTTTTGTCCTGTAGGGCCAGATAGCTTTCTATACCCCTTTACCTGTATTTCTTATTTCCTAGTGGCAAGAACATTACTCAACAGTTGATCCTAACACTTTGAGTTCCAACTTCTTTACCTCCCTCCTTCCCCACCCCTTCCCTTTGGAAGGCAAGCAATTCAATATAGGCCAAATCTGTGTAGTTTTGCAAATGACTTCCATAAGAGTTGTGTTGTATAAGACTAACTATATTTCCCTCCATCCTATCCTGTCCCCCATTACTTCTGTTCTCTTTTGATCCTATCCCTCCCCATGAGTGTCGACCTCAAATTGCACCCTCCTGCCCATGCCCTCCCTTCTATCCTCCCCCCCACCCTGCTTATCCCCTTATCCCCCACTTTCCTGTATTGTAAGATAGGTTTTCATACCAAAATGAGTGTGCATTTTATTCTTTCCTTTTGTGGAATGTGATGAGAGTAGACTTCATGTTTTTCTCCCACCTCCCCTCTTTATCCCTCCACTAATAGGTCTTTTGCTTGCCTCTTTTATGAGAGATAATTTGCCCCATTCCATTTCTCCCTTTCTCCTTCCAATATATTTCTCTCTCGCTGCTTGATTTCATTTTTTTAAGATATGATCCCATCCTCTTCAATTCACTCTGTGCACTCTGTCTCTATGTGTGTGTGCGTGTGTGCGTGTGTGTGTGTGTCATCCCACCCAGTACCCAGATACTGAAAAGTTTCAAGAGTTACAAATATTGTCTTTCCATGTAGGAATGTAAACAGTTCAACTTTAGTAAGTCCCTTATGACTTCTCTTTGCTGTTCACCTTTTCATGGTTCTCTTCATTCTTGTGTTTGAAAGTCAAATTTTCTTTTCAGCTCTGGTCTTTTCATCAAGAATGCTTGAAAATCCTCTATTTCATTGAAAGACCAATTTTTCCCCTGAAGTATTATACTTAGTTTTGCTGGGTAGGTGATTCTTGGTTTTAGTCCTAGTTCCTTTGACTTCTGGAATATCCTATTCCATGCCCTTTGATCCCTTAATGTAGAGGGTGCTAGATCTTGTGTTATCCTGATTGTATTTCCACAGTACTTGAATTGTTTCTTTCTAGCTGCTTGCAATATTTTCTCCTTGACCAGGGAACTCTCGAATTTGGTCACAATGTTCCTAGGAGTTTCTCTTTTTGGATCTCTTTCAGGTGGTGTTCTGTGGATTCCTTGAATATTTATTTTGCCCTCTGGTTCTAGAATCTCAGGGCAGTTTTCCTTGATAATTTCATGAAAGGTGATGTCTAGGCTCTTTTTTTGATCATGGCTTTCAGGTAGGCCCATAATTTTTAAATTGTCTCTCCTAGATCTCTTTTCCAGGTCAGTTGTTTTTCCAATGAGATATTTCACATTATCTTCCATTTTTCCATTCTTCTGGTTTTGTTTTGTGATTTCTTGCTTTCTCATAAAGTCATTAGCCTCCATCTGTGCCATTCTAATTTTGAAAGAACTGTTTTCTTCAGTGAGCTTTTGAATCTCCTTTTCCATTTGGCTAATTCTGCTTTTGAAAGCATTCTTCTCCTCATTGGCTTCTTGAACCTCTTTTGCCAATTGAGTTAGCCTGTTTTTCAAGGTGTTATTTTCTTCAACATTTTTTTGGGTCTCCTTTAGCAGGGTGCTGACCTGCTGTTCATGCTTTGACTTCATGTCTCTCATTTCTCTTCCCAGCTTTTCTTCCACCTCTCTAACTTGATTTTCAAAATTCTTTTTGAGCTCTTCCATGGCCTGAGCCCATTGGGTGGGCTGGGACACAGAAGCTTTGACTTCTGTGTCTTTGCCTGATGGTAAGCATTGTTCTTCCCCATCAGAAAGGAAGGGAGGAAATGCCTGTTCACCAAGAAAGTAACCTTCTATAGTCTTATTTCTTTTCCCTTTTCTGGGCATTTTCCCAGCCAGTGACTTGACCTCTGAATATTCTCCTCACACCCACCTCGCCTCCTGATCCTCCCAGCCAGCACTTGGGGTCTGAGATTCAAATGCTGCTTCCAGCCTCAGGGCTTTGGGAGGGGGCAGGGCTGCTATTCAGTGTGAGATTAAGTTCAGGTGGTCAGGTCAGGGCAGGGCCGCCTCTCAGGCTCAGTTCCCTCAGGGGGTTTATGTACAGACCTTCAACAATGGATCCAGGCTCCTGCCTGCTTGGGGAGCCCTGGTCTGCTGCTGCCTCTCAGCTTCTGCCTCCCGAGGGGGCCTGAGTTATGGGGGCACCCCACTCCCCTCTTGACCCGCCAAAGAGACTCTCTCACCAACCCCCGTCACCTGTGGGTGGAGGGACTTGTGCGGCCGCTGGAGATCCTGTCCCTGAAGCCTGCTCGGATCTGTTCCTCTCGGTGCCATGGCCGTGGCAGGTCTGGGCTGGGCTTCGTGTCTGCAGCGTGACAGACCTTTTGCGAGAGGTTTGCAGGTCCCTCTGGAACAGAAATCTCCTTTGCTCCACTGTTCTGTGGCCTCACTGCTCCAGAATTCGCCGTGAGTTACTTTATATGGATGTTCTATGGGTTGTGGGTTCGGAGCTATGTGTATTTGCGTCTTTCTACTCCGCCATCTTGGCTCCACCCCCTTGTCATTTCTAAATAAATGGGCGAAATTATTCCTTAATTTTCAAAATGTTCCCAAACATCTTTTCTACCTGGGAAATGCCACATGTAAATGTCTTAACTTTCTGGAAGAAAAGGTAGTTTACTTCATCTGTGCATAAAGGAATAATAAGTGAGCTATTTGAAAGAAGGAAATCATAGACATTCCTGTAAGACATTAGAGATTTGGAGATTATTCATAGCGACATCACCTAGATATTAGAAAGCTCTCATTTCAATGAGTCAATCTGCCTCTGTTAGTAGCTATCTATACGATCCTCAGCACATCACTGACCTCTCTGAGCTTCAGATATTTCATACTTCAAAACTGGGTTAGTAGCAGCACCTGCCTTATCAGTTATTGTGAGAATGAGATGAGCTAATGTATGTAAAATGGGGCAGTTAGGTGACCACAGTGGATAGAGTGCTAAACCTGACATGAGAAATACTCATCTTCCTGAGTTCAAATCTGCCCTCAGACTTTTACTGACTGTGTGACCTTGGGTAAGTCATTTAACCCTGTTTGCCTCAGTTTCCTCATTTGTAAAATGAGCTGGAGAAGGAAATGGCAAACTATATCAACTGGTATCTCTGCAAAGAAAACCTCAAATGGGGTCAGAAAAAGGCAGACATAACTGAAATGACTGAACACAAATATAAAATATTGATCTCCACTGTTGTCCCAGGCCCTTCAAAATTCAGAAATGGATGATGAACATAATTCTGGATTTAGAATCTGAAGTTCAAACCTCAACTCTGTTATTTATTCCCTCTGTGACCCTAGAGAAATCACTTCCCCTCCCTAGGTTTCATTTTCCTTCTCTGGATAATGAAGGGATTGGGCTAAATGATTTCCAAGATCCTGTTGAGAGTTACATCTTACGCTTTAAACAGAAAGTGTCTTTGATGGTCTAGAAATATTTCCCCTTAGTACTTCTTCAATGCTATTTGAAATGGTCCTGGAATGAAAGAATATTTGACTGGGACTTATGAAACCTGGGTTTAAATATGACTCTGCCTCCACTTGGCTTGATGACTTTGGGGAGGTCACATATTCTCTCTCTGGATCTCAGTTCCTCCACCGGTAATCAGTGAATCCATAACTATTTCTTAAGCACTTACAAGCATTGAGGACAAAGAAAATAAAAACATGGGTTTCTGCTCTCAAGAAGCTCAAATTCTAAGGGGGAAGCAGCAAGCACTATGTTCATGCAAGATACATACATATATGCATATACATAATATATTATAGATATATATCTCACTCTTCAAATGATAAAATATTTCTAAAACAGTGACATCAATGACTATTTTTGTTATTTGCATGAACATTGTCATATACATCTTGCATATGCAAGTATATACATATATGCAAGATCTGTATTATATTTGTATGTTTATATCTATGTATACATATTATATATAGGTATTGAATTATGTGCTTTTACAGTATATTTATATGGATAGATTGTATGTGTATGTATGCTTATATTTTTACATATATGTGTGTATGTGTGTGAATACATACATACTTGTATGTATATAGTTGCATGCATGTAGTTATATGTGTGTGTTTATATTTATATGTGTGTATGGACATATATATTTATCCTTTATATATATGTGTGTAAAATGTATATGAAGAACTATATTCATGCAAGAAACGATAATACCTGTTAATGTCAAGTGAAGTACTTCACACATATCTTGTTTGATGGGCGAGGGGTTGTTGCTGTAGCCGAGTCATTTCTGTTGTGTCCAATTGTTTGTGAACCCATTTGGGTTTTTCTTGGCAAAGATGCTAGAATAGTTTGCCATGTCCTTCTCCAGCTCATTTTATAGATGAAGAAACTGAGGCAAGCAGGGGTAAGTGACTTGCCCAGTTCACTGACTTCACACAGTCAGTAAGTGTCTGAAACCAGATCTGAACTCACAAAGATGAGTCTTATTGACTTCGGGGTTGGCATTCTATCCACTGTGCCACCTACCTGCCCTATGGGTAAGATATACATACACACACAGTTACACACAAACACACACACACACACACACACATATATATATATACACACATGCCATATATAAATATATATTAGATATAAAAGTTATGTATGTAGATATATGATATATATATAAAATCTTGCATGAACCTAGTTGTTAATGTCAGACTACATACTCCACACATATCTCATTTAATGGGTAATTTTTTAAGAGTTGCCTCAGTTTCTGAGAGGTTAAGTGATTTTTCCACAACCACAAGGTCAACATGTGGTAGGTGAAATCACACATATGTGCATGGGTGTTCTCACGTATGCATGCAAACACACACACACAGAATGTAAATTATGGAAGGTAGTTGAGGAAGGATGGCACGGACAGTGAGGGAAGCCAGAAAGGCCTCTTGCAGAAAGTGGGGTTTGAGTGGAGGCAGGTTTAGCTGAGGTAGCTAGGGCACCCAGCAAGCTGAGGTGAGAAGGTAGAGCATTGTAGGCATGGGGGACAGTCAGTGAAACAGAAGAAGGGTCCAGGTTATGAAGGGCTTTAAAAACCAAACAGAAAAATTTATATTTGATCCTGTGGGTAACAGGGAGCTAGGCTAGAGGATCTCTCATGCCCCTTCCAGGTCTAAACTTTAATGCTTCTTTAGAACATAGCTCAGATGCCACCCACATAGATCTCTTCTCAGCACCCCAGTTATCAGTTCTCCTCCCACCCCTACACAAATTATTGTATATTTATTCTGTATGTATTTGCGTATATTTATCTTGGTTCATATTGTCTTCAACTGCTGTAGTATAATGTCCTTTAGGAGAGGACCTCTTCCTTCCTTCCTTCCTTCCTTCCTTCCTTCCTTCCTTCCTTCCTTCCTTCCTTCCTTCCTTCCTTCCTTCCTTCCTTCCTTCCTTCCTTCCTTCCTTCCTTCCTTTCTTTTTCTTTCTCTCCTCCAGCACAGAATCTTTCTCGCACAAAGTAGTCACTTAATAAAGCATGTTCATTTGAATAGAATTCAATTGGTTCTACAATTGACTTTCTTTCCAGTCAATGAGTATTTATCAAGAGCCTCCCATGTGTGCCAGGCACTGTAAGTACTGGGCATATGAAGAAAGGAAAAAACCAGGACTAGACTTGAGCCCTCCTGAAAGTCTTTTTGATACCAGGCTTTGTTTTAGAGGGCCCAAAGGAAAGGGTCTGGTTACCAACAGTTTCCTCCTTCATCAGGTGAATAAAGTCAAAGCCCCTCTTTCTGATTGTCCTGAATAGAAACCTGCTTAAAATCTCCAACTGATATGGTGGGATTATCACATCCACTTATACCACCTCAAACCCCTGGATAAGCCAAGCCACCTTATTTCCACTGGCACTGACCTCCAAACCCCACAGGAAATCCCTTTGTAAGCAAATTCCCATCCCTATTCCCTCTGCTGTTTAGTCTGCATTGGGTTAAACTCTGGCTTACTTATTCCTTTGATTGGCAACCCTACTACTATAAAAACAAATGTACAGAGCGAGGCTCCCCAGAAAGCCCGCTGCCCTTCTTCCCTCCCAATCTGCAAACTCTTTTAGCTTTATTTGGACTGAAACTTGATGATAGCTTCACCAGACAGGAAACACTCACCCCTCCTCCTGAATGTGCCACCAAGAGGAGGACACATTTTCTCACAGACTTTTCAGCTGAACTGGAGGGACCCTAGCTATTCAATATCTCGGGAATTCTGACTCTTGTCAAAGAAGGAAATGGACTAAAAATGTTTATTTTTCCTGAACTTGAAGTTAATTGTTTGATTAAAAGCTGTAGTTGAAATGGCACATGAAATCAGTAAGATAGGCAGAAACATCGAACTATCCATGACATTGAACCTAAGATTATGGCATGTGCGGGGAGAAAAAAAATAAGACATGAAGAAAAGAGTCTTGATTTAGGAATTTGTTTTGGTTCAGGACAAAATGAGAATTTTGCCTCAGGAATATGTTGCCTCAGGCTATGACAGTCAATAATCTTCTGAAGATGCTGATTAAATCAGATCTAGGAGACAGTAATCAGTTTACTTGAGGAAAACAAAGTCACAATGTGTTATGGTGTGACATAAAAAAAAGCTTTCATGAGATATTTTAGAAAAACTGAGGAAATTTCAAAAGACAGCATAGTGTGGAATACAGAGGACCTACTTTGGAGTGAAGGAGACCTGAGTTCAAGTCCTTCCTTGATACCAAGAGCAAATTCACCTTTCAGAGCACAAGGCAATTCCCACCAAATGAGACAATATTTGTAAAGCATTTAGCAAGGTATCTGGCATGTAGCAGGTGCTAGATAATTGTTATTCCCTTCCCCATCTGCCTTGGTGAAAGGAATTTCTACTCAAGGGGAAAAATGTTTGATATCATAGATAAAGATTCTTTTTAAAAAGTACGGGAATAAATTTGCTATCCATTCTAGGATCATAGATTAGCTCTTAGAGAACGAGTCTAACCCCCTCATTATAGAAAGAGGTTGTAACTTGTACAGTCTTTAAGTAGTAGCTCTGGGATTCAGATTCTGATTTCCTGACCCTCAGATATGGCCCTTGTTCCACCCGATTTTCACTACAGTTGTTTGGGAACTGAGAGTTCTTAATTGTCGGTTTTGGTTTAAACCTTTTGAATGGGCAGTGTTGATCTAATATTGAGATTGCCATGAAATAATAGAGAACTATTTGTCCCATGAAGCTTTCCTGACCAATCCCAGTCCATGGTGAATGTTCGCTGCTTTTAAACATAGAGGCACCTTGTGTTCAGTCATTTCAGTCATGTCCAACTCTTCATGACTCCATTGTGGGGTTTTCTTGGCAAAAGATGCTGGAGTGGTTTGCCATTTCATTCATCAGCTTATTTTACAGATGAGGAAACTGAGACAAACAGGGTTAAGTGACTTGCCCAGGATCACACAGCTAGTAAATGTCTGAGGCCAGATTTGAACTTAGGAAGATAAAATCATCCTCACTCCATGCCTGGCTCTCTATCTACTGTGCCAAGGAGCTGCCTTCACAGTAGCAGTATGTGGTGTGATTTCAAGGGTACCTTGACTGATGAAATTCCATCATTCTCTAAGTGATGAAATTGCATTTTTGAGGCTGAAGATCTATGCTTATATGAGGAGCAGAACAAGTCATACCAATCATTTACAACCTAAGGGGAATTAATTTAGTGGATCCTTTCCTGAGAACAGATCTTGAAAGAGGGACAGAGAAGAAAGTATGACTAAAATGAGTGTGTATATGTATATATATGTACGCATATATATACATAAATATATACACATTTATATATATATATATACAGAAATACACGTGTATGTGTATGTGGAGAGACAGAGAACGAAAGAGAGGGAGAGAGAGGGAGAGAGAGAGAGAGAGAGACAGACAGACAGACAGACAGAGAGAGACAGAGAGAGAGAGAGAAACAGAGAAACAGAGAGAGAGAGAGGGAGAGAGAGGATAACAGTAGAGAAAAGGCTTCAGAAGGGGGAAGCTATGGATATTGATTACATTCAGGTTAACAAAATAGATTGCTGGGCCTGGAGTCAGTAAGACCTGAGTTCAAATCTGACCTCAGACACTTACTAGTTGTGTTACCCCAGACAAGTCACTTAACCCTGTTTGCCTCAGTTTCCTCACTTGTAAAATAAGCTGGAGAAGGAAACGGTAACTGACCTCAGTGTCTTTGCCAAGAAAACCTCAGATGGGTTCACAAAGAGTTGGGCATAATGGAAATGAGTGAACAACAATAGTTACTCTACAAGCAAGCAAGCCACAAGCATTTGGTCCTGGGCTAGGTACTGGGGGCACAAAAGTAAATAGGAAACACTTCCTGACCTCAGGGAGTTTATATTCTATTAGAGGAAATTACATATACAAATATTCACAAAATATATGCGTAGAACATAGACAGTAATTTCAGGAAGGCATAACCAGTGAGGAGAGGGGGAGATAAGGGAAGACCTTATCTAAGAGGTAATACTTGAGATGAGCTTATATAATACCTTGACAAATCCAAAATCTATGACTTTGTTAGGCTCACCACCTGGGTGTCATTCTTGACTTCTCTTTGTCTCTTAGTCCCTAGAGCTAAACTTTTGCCAAGGCCTGTCAATTTTACCTTTGCAATACCTCTTCAATAGCCTCTTTCTCTTTTCTGACCCTCCTCATGACCTCACACCTAGACTACTGCAAATAGTCTGTTGGTGGGTCTGCCTGCCTCAGGTCTCTCCCTACTTTAATCTGTTTCTTCATTCAGCCACTAAAGTATTTTCCTAAAGCGTAGATCCAATCACGTCACTCCCCTACTCAACAGACTCTTGAGGCTACCTACCGCCTCTAGTATAAAATACAAAATGCTCAGTTTGGCATTCAAAGCCCTTCATAAACTAGCCCCTTCCAACCTTTCCAATTTTCTTGCACCTTATTTCCTGCCATATACTCTTCAATCCTATGACCCCGGCCTCCAGGCTGTTCCAGGAACAAGACACTGTATCTCTCTGCTTCAGGCATTTTCTCTGGCTTTCCCTCCTGCCTGGAACACTATCCTTCCTCTTCTCTGACTACTGACTTCTTTGGTTTCCTTTGTTGTTATGTTGTTTCAGGCTTGTCCAACTCTGTGACCCCATTTGGGGTTTTATTGGCAAAGACACTAGTGTAGTTTGTCATTTTCTTCTCCAGCTCATTTTACAGATAAGGAAACTGAGGCAAACAGGGTTGTCTCAGGAAGATTCTGAAGATCAGCTGGTAGGATAAGGTACCAGTCCTTGCTTGAACTATACTGTGAAGCATTCAAACTCTGATTCAGAGAGCACAACTCTGATGGACTGGCCACATTGTTTGAATGCACAGTATATGCTTGCCAAAAAGACAGTGCTCACATGGTGGTCAGAAGAAGTGATACAAGGACACTCTCCAGGTCTATCTGCAGAACTTTGGAATTGATTGTGTGACATGGGAGACAATGATACAGGACTGCTCAGCATGGGGTGCTCTCATCAGATAAGGTACTATGCTCTGCAGTCAAAGCAGAATTGAAATTACTCAGAGGAATCACAGGATGCGCAGATTTGGAGGATCCACCCCAAATGTTCACATGGACTATGTGTGCCCAACCTGTGGCGGAGCACTCCGAACTCGTATTGGTCTGATCAGCCACAGTCAGACACACTGAAACTTGACTCCAGCGTAGTGATGTCATTTTGGTCCTCTTCAGGGAGGAAGGACAACCAAGCAATCAAAATTCTGCTTTCTACGGGAAATATTCCTCAAGCCTCTTTAATTCCAGTGCCTTCCTTCTTTTAATTATTTTTTATTTATCTTGCATATGGCTTAGTTATGTGCATTTATTTGTTTGTTGAATTCCCTATTAGATTATGAGCATCCTGAGTACAAGGACTGTTCTTTGCCTCTTTTTGCATCTTCAGTGCTTAGCACAGTACCAGGCACATAGTAGGTGCTACCTTTCTTCTGACAGAGGTGATGGACTCAGAAGGTGTGTATACACATTTACACATACATGTATATATATGTACGTACATGTACACAGACAAGTACACACGCATATACATATGTGTATATACATGTATATATATGTACGTACATGTACACAGACAAGTATACATGCATATACATATGTATATGTGTAAATGTGTGTGCATATTGATATGTATGCATATATTTCTATGTGCATATATATCATCCATACATACACACACATACACATTTATATCTATATCTATATAGGACATGACCAGAAAGGGAGTTTATTTTACTTAACTATGCATATCTGTTACAAAGGTTTTGTTTTTCTTCTTTTTTCATTGGAGGGAGAGACAGTGAGAGGGAAAGAAAGTAGACTTATGTTAACTGAAAACAATTTAATTTTTAAAAATTTCTTATTTTATGGGAACTGAAAATTCATTGATGTGTGCATTCTCTTTTTCAGTGGACGTCAGAACTCCTTCATGCCTTCTCATCTTCTGATTGTTGTTCATATTCTTGCCTTTCTATTTATCCTACACAGTGGCTTCACCCAATAGACTAGAGGTCTTTCTCTGGTTCTTTTCATGTCGAGTTCTTTTTCATATCTTTTTCTCTATGTGACTAGTACAACTTCTCTGGTCATTTATGTCACTGAGGTGGTAAAATAAATGAATATTGAATAGTAAACTTCATTTATAGACTTCTTCATTCTCATTTTGCAAACTGTATATATACAAATGTATAATTCCTTAAAAGGGCCTCGTTGAGAGAGCACATTGAAGCTTTACACCTAACAGTATAACACAAGACAGTGCAGAAATTTAACTACAAACTGTCTAATCTCCAAAGCTTAGTGAGCAGAACCTAAGGACCTAAGGGTGGGGGTGGAGATGGGAAGGATGATTCTCTTTTATAGTTTAAATCTGGCCACAGAGATCATATGAATGATTAAGGAATATATTAATCTGTCTTTTCAAGTATCCAGTAAGAGTGAACAGAATCTGAGAATAGTCTATAACTGCAACTTTTTAGCATTCAAAGTCAGGAGGATTTTGATATAGTCAATTTTCTTTGGTGATTAGAAACAGATTTCTCTTTTTTACCATCTAGTTTCAATGGTCTATGTCACAATGATTCCCTGGAAGCAAAAAAAAAATCCTTCTCTAGGTGTTATCACATCTCTGGACATATTCTAAGATGAGTCATACACTGAAATGTAAACAGCTTTACTCAGGGGGGGAAACCCATTTATTTTGTTCCGTGATTTATTATTATATGACATATGGGCTATTTTTTTCCTTTGCTATTGGCACTTAACGTTCATAATAACAAGGCACTTGACTCGAAGGTATTTGGCCAACCTTCTCCAAGTGCTCATAAGTTGCAATCGAGGAGAGCTAGGTACATGAGTCACAAATTACTCTCCCATGAAGATCAAACAAGTTTGGCATCTCCATGAAGAATGAATGTAAAAGCAGATTTTGGACAAACATACTGGGGCTTTTTCTTCTTGTGTGCAAGATTATTGAGTTTTCCTTTGGCAACAACCAGAATCAGCTCTTAGAGAAGCAGATGTTTTATTTAAGATTTAGAGGGAAAGAAAACAAGAGCATCAGACACTAGTCAAAAGCATATGCCTCAAGAAAGGCCAGCTCAAATGGAAAGCAATGGATTGACGGGCTGTTGTCGGTCTGTGGCTGTGTTTCTTGGGAAGAGTGGGATTCTGTTCCCATTCCAGTTGGTACCAATTCCACTTGGACTTCTTAGGCTAATAGCTTTGGTGTGGGGGTAGGCATATTCACTGGCTCTTTAGAGTCTCTTGTCCAGAGAAAGATTGGGTCCATTTGAATGGGCTTGGGTTATTTGCTGGCAGGTTAGAGGAGAGTCATGTCTTAGGAAGTGTTCTTGTCTTGCAGAAACCTGCATTTGTATTCTGCCTTTGAATCTTACGAGTTGAATGATCACTGGCCAGTCACTAATATCTGTGAGCCTCAGTTGCTTCATGAGAGGCAGCCTGGGGTAATGATAATAATAGCTAACACTAATATAACACTTACTATGCCAAGCACTGTGCAAGATTCGCAGTTATCTCATTTGATTCTGTCAACAGTCCTGGGAGGTAGATGTGATTATTGATTCCTATGTTACAGATGAGCAAACTGAGGCCAAGTCTTAAGTGACTTGCCTAGCATCACACAGTTGGTAAGTGACTGAGGTTGGACTTGAACTCGGGCCCTCCTGGCTCCAAATCTGGTACCCTAGCCACTGTGCCACATAGCTTCATTACTTGACTGGACTTGAAATCAGGAATGTCTGGGAATGAATCCCACCTCAGATACTTAGTAGCTGTGTGAACCTGGGCAAGTCATTTAATCTCTTTGGGCCTTAATATCCTTATTTGTATAATTAAGGAGGTTGGACTTGATGGCCTTTAAGGAAGGTCCAGCATACGATGAAGACATTGTAGCTCCTATCGTACCTACCTCAGAGAGTTGTGAAGATAAAACAAACATGTATATAAAGTGCTGCACAAATCTTAAAGACAAATATTATTGACTGTTGGAAGTCTGAGCTAATCTGGGATCCCTTGGTATCTATTAGTTAAATTAAAATTATTATTGTGTATTATAAAATAATATGTATTATTAATACACAAATATTAGATATAAATCATGTAATATTATGAAATAGGCAGCTGGGTGGCACAAAGGATAGAGTACTGGACCTGCAGTCAGGAAGGCTCATCTTACTGAGTTCCAATCTGGTATCAGACAATTACCAGCTCTATGACCCTATGCAAGTCACTTAACCTTGTTTGCCTCAGTTTCCTCATAAAACGAGCTGGAGAAGGAAATGGCAAGCCACTCCAGCATCTTTGCCAGGAAAACTCCAAATGGGGTCACAAATGATTGAAATGACTTAAGAACAACAACAAAATATAAAAAATATCGATGTATACAGCATACATATAAAATATAATTAAATTAAAATATAAAATGAGACCATTGGATAGTGATCTGGACTGAAAATGACCCTAAGGTAGCCCTGCCTATCTCAAGCCCATTGCTGTTGGTGTCAATGCTCCTAAAGGAATTCATGGGTGATATTCATACTGACCTGAACCTTTGGTCACAACTTATCACATTTTTAGTCTTTAGCCACAACTTGCCACATTCAGAAGCATGCTAGTTGAACATGCACGTAACATTACTTCTGACTCAGTGGCCACGTGTGTAAGTGTCTTGTCTCTGTCACCTTCTTTCTAAATCTCTTTGAGGACTGGAACTCCATTTTGTGCTTCTTTGTCTCTGCAATAGCAGCTAGGACTTTTAGATACTCAGTAATATTTGTTGATAAACCCTGACCTCTTAAAGTGATTCCTGGTCTGAGGTCTTGTGAAAATTTTCCCTCATCCTGTGATTTAATGTGCAATTTAGTGATTTGTATCTTAGATCTGATTAAAAAAAAAGCTTCAAACAGAAGAATGGCTACATGGGCTCCGAGATTTAGATTTGGAAAGGGTCTTTAAGGTCTGCAAGTCTCTTATCATTTCTGAAAAGTAAACTGGAAAGTAAAATAAATTCTGTCAGTTTAATTATGAGGTTTTGTTTCCCCTTAAGTAACAAATAGAAAAAAAAACCTTTTCAAATCATGAAAAATCTGTTAAAATCAGCTGATTAAAAAGTTCACCTATTTTGTATTAGAGCTGTGGTTGTCTCTGTGTTGCTGCCTCTTCATAATGGTGCCATAGTCCCCCTAATCTGGATATCAGTTATTTTTCTCCTAAACTAGCCTCATACACAGTCATCTCTATCCCTCTGCTTCCAGAATAGTGCCCATTTGGGATCTATCCAATGAGAGGGGAAAAGTTCCATTTTAAGCTTGAAATAAATTGTTTATTTTTCAGGACTGACACACCTCGAAACTTCCATTTGGTTTGCACCAACTGGCAGACGTTTCTCTTTCCATGTGCTGAAGCCAATTTGAATGCCAGATCTGGGATGGATCAGCCTAAAACTGGGCAAGGAGACAGCTATATCATCCGGTTCCCTTCCAACAAAGGTCAACTCAGCCTAAAATAACTGGTACCCATCCTTGTACATAGACTAGGGCTGCTGTATTTTACCTTTTATCTTATGTTCTATGGAAGAATTTTTCAAAATCTATTCATCAGAGGACGGGTGGAAATGATGAAGCATCTTTAGGCATTTCTAGGAAATATGGTTCATGGCATTTTGTGAAAATTCACTGGTTTTTGGTGCTGCGATTCTATAATCTCTAGCATGGGTGGGGAACCTGCAGCCTCCAAGCCAATGTGACCCTCTAAGTCCTCAAGTGTGGCCCTTTGAATCCAAACTTCACAGAACAAATCCCCTTAATATAAGGGGATTATAATTTAATAAAAAACTTGGACTCAGTCAAAAAGCTGTTGAAGATGAGAGGTAGAAGATCTAGGCCATAAATCATTAAAGAAATTAAGAGGTCTAAATGAAGAAAAGAAGAGGGTGGTGACAGAAGACAATGCCAGACTTGTCTGATGTGGCCATTCCAGTTTGAAATCCCATCAGAACTGTATTCTTACCTCACTAATATGGCTTTTTCATGCTACCCAGTAGCTGCTAATATCTAGAAAACCAAACCCAACAAAAAAAACCAAAAAAAATAACACCCTCCTGACAATAAAATCCCAAATATTTGGGATCAGATGTTTCTTGTAGATGGTTATGATCACTAACAGCTCTATGGCTCTATTTGTTGTAGTGTATTTGTTGTAGCCAATTAAGCAGTATCTGAGGCCAATCTTCATAATACAGGAGAGAAACAACCTTTATCATACCTTGAAAGAAAACTTTAATGTTTTGAATTGTGTTTGTTTGGCATTTTTCCTTCAGCAGAGACCCCACTGTAATTTCAGAATGTCAATGAACCATGAGCCTTACTACTTTATTTTAAAATGTGCTTCATTTTCAACAAACAGAGACGCTACTCTCCTTTTTTTTAGGGGAATTTCCTTTACATATGAGGGAAAAGGTATCCTTGATTTAAACTGCTTTGTGTGTATCATTATGAAGGGGTAAAAATGTATGTCTGTGACATTATTGTCACATTGTTCATTTGCTTGGTTTGGGGTATGAGTAGGCAAAGACTCCACATATTTAATACAATTTGCTCTAAGATTAGATACTCTCCTTGGGAACTTACAGAACCCTCTGTGGCAGGGGTTCTTAACCTGATGTCCATCAACATGTTTTTGGAAAATCTTTTAATAAGTATATTTTAATAAATTCAGTTTTCTTTATAAGCACAGACACATAGGGTCTCTATAGAAACAGTCTCTCTATACACACATTCATATATGTTTGTGCATACACACACACACACACACACACACACACACACACACACACACATATATATATATGTAAAATTTACAATGTTATTTTGAGAAGTGGTCCATAGGCTTCATCAGATTGTGCTCAAGACACAAAAATGGTTATGAAACCTATGGACAGAAATAAGAGTCCTGTTTTCCTTCAATGTGAACTTTAGATTCACCAACTGACTACTTTCAAAGTCTAGCCATGTAGATCTTGCAAGAGGGAGATTCCTAAATTTAAGTACCCATAACATATTTTTCCCTTTATCTTTCTATCTCAGTTTTCTACAGCAGTAATCTGGAAAGGTGTAGTGTGATATAGTGGATAGAGTGTCCATTAACATTGTTGTAGTCAAGGGGTTTATGCGGTATTCTTGGAGGACTGTCCCTCTGGTGTGACACCTTTGGTATCCTCCTTTACCCAACTCTCACCAATGGCTCTGAGAAGCTGTAGCATGCACAGTGGCCACACCCTGGTAAACTGTCTTGGTATATGGACTAAACCAGGTTAAGGGCAACTGGCAAGCATCAAATCTGCTGGTAAGAGAGGAGACTGACTACCCCAAGCGTGAATATTTTCCTCAGTGGAATGGGTAGATGAAAACAATTTGTTCCAATGGCCATGAAGATGGCTAAAGCAGGTGCTGAGGAGTGCTTAAAGCTTGATCAGGTATAGAAGGCATTAAAGTCATCCACCACAGCCTGGACCATTTCCAGTCATCTTGACTTTTGTCCTGTCACTGGACTGATGACTCTGGAAGAGAGAGTAAGGCTGATGACATTTCACAACTCTGCCTCACTTAAGTCCAATTCACGTGCAAGTCAAGACATTACCCTGTGATGTCATTAGTCTATTCAAAACAAATGATGAACAATGGTTGTAGTCATTGTGTATTTTGTTTGGTTGGCTTTGCTTCACTTTGCATTAATTCAAATGCATCTTTCCATGCTTCCTTGTATTCATCATTTCCTACAAGACATTAATGATATTCCATTACATTCATGTACCAAATATTTTTTAGCTGGTTGGTTGGTTGTTGTCCTTTGTCTTCAAAGAGGACCAAAATGACATCACCATTGTAAAGTGAAATTTCCTTGTGTCCGACTGTGGCTGATCAGACCAATATGAGCTTGGAATGCTTTACCGTAGCTTAGGCATAGATAGTTCTTGTGAATATTTGGAGCGGATACTCCAAATTTTCGCATCCTACGTTTACTTTGCCCTGTCTCAATTCTGCTTTGCTCATAGAATATACACCCAGTTTGGCATTCTTGCTATTACACTATTACTTCCTGTTCCTCTATTATGATCTCTAAGTCCCTCAATTCAACTCACATTTAACTTATATTCAGCAAGTGATTTCATTTCTTAGTTCTTTTTATCCTATTCCCATGACTAAGGTAAATATCACCACAGTTCTCCTTCCTTAAATGGGAAAGGAACTGTGTGAAACTGAAGTGAAAGAATTACTTTTTGCTTCCCTATCATGCTCTTCTGTCCTCGAAAACTTTGGATGATTGAAGAAGACAAAAAAACCCTGACAACTTGTATTTCCAGTCAACAAGTCACATCCTTACATCGAGTCTCTCTCCAAAAGAAAATACAATTGTTAACTCTAAGTAGAGCCTAACTTTTTGGCCAACTGAGACTTTCAAGAATCAATAGTAAACATGGTCATTTACACCAACTGGACTGTGAAGAAAAATAAAAATGATTTTTACAAATAAAATCTTTGCTTTTTTGACCCCTGTCCATTTTGTTGACATGACTGTAAGGTATCTTATATTGCCTTTTTTTTAGGAGGATGAATGGAGGTTAAAGAGGCAAAGATTTATTTTTTATTTATGGTTTTATATTCCCACAAAGCAAAATATATCTAAAAAAGCTGAGGAGTGACACATTTCTTTGTGGGAGGAGTGTGATTAGTGTGAACTTGTGATCTATCGTGCTCTATTGATCTCTTTACTTGTTGGTATGGTGTTGTTCGGTAATTTCAGTCATGTCTGACTCTTCGTGACTCCATTTGGGTTTTTTTCTTGGAAGAGATACTGGAGTTGCTTGCCATTTTCTTCTTCATTTCATTTTTACAGATCAGGAAACTGAGGCAAATAGGGTATAGCAGCAATGCAATATTCACAGTGTCTACACTCGCTATGAATATGCCAGCACAGTTCTGAATTGCAAAATATAAGACTTTCCAAATGGAAGACAGAACCAAAACATTTATTCAGACATTAGAAAGTTGAATCCCAACACCAGAAAACCAAATCCGTCATAGCAACAAAGAAATCTATACACAATAACAATGCAGGGGGCACTACCATCCCCAAGTCTTCCCTCTGTTAGGCTTCCCACAAACCAGCTCACTTAAACAAAATTACCAACAAGCTCTTCCACTCATGCTGGCTGCTGTCTGCTCTCTTTCCCAGCTCTGACTGCTCTGACTCACTTCCTGCTCTACCTGTTCATGAAACTCCTCCCACCACAGGCTCCATGTGATTCAGATTTCCATATGACCCAGACAGGTCACATGGGCCTATTAATGGATGGGAAAGATCTTCCCACTTAAATTACCATTACACAGTGTTAAGTGACTTTCCCAGGGTCACACAGCTAGTAAGTTTCTGAGTCCAGGTTTGAATTCAAAAAGTCTTCCTGAGCCTTTCTGACTTTAGGCTCAGCACTATATTCACTGTACCACCAGGCTGCCTACTTGTTAGTATAGACAGAAAAAATCTCCAGTTGTTCATTATCTGACATGAGAAGCCAAGTGTTTAGCCTTCTTCCAGTATTACTTGAAATTCTTTTTTCCTGAATTTTAAACCTGGAGAGCTGAAGATGCTGAATGTTAGCCACAGTTAGCCAGAGAATAGTCCCTCTTATGACTCCCCCCCCCCCCATTTCTAGCATTTCCACATTTGTAACAATTTCTCATCCTTAATTCTGAGCCCTTTCAGGGCAAAGTGCATTATCAAATTGATGTTTGTAAAATGCAGTCACTTTTTATGGTAAACGAGGGAGAAAGTCAAAATTGCATGCGATAAGTAGACATAGGGGCAGGGGGGCTATGTAAACATTGGTAGTCTATTCATTTGCTTGTCTTGGTCTTTCAAAGTAGTGGTTCTTATTTCTCAGTTTTTGTTTAGAACACTTCTAACAGTGGAAGGAATAGACATTAAGGTCCACAGAACCAGTGTTGATACCTTTTATATAGTCACTGATCCCCATCATGGGTCAAGTTCATCTGTTGAAAGGCAGTTAGAAGTCATAAGCTATTTACTTGCAAGTTATTCCAAAGCTGATACTGAGACTTCATCCTATATCACCACCCACTCAGTTGTTGCTGGACTACCATCCCAATGGTAGAAAGAATGGTTGTGATGTTGCTCATCCTTTATTTTTGAAGAAGACCAGTGACATCATAGAGTGATGTCTTGACTTTCTCTGAGTTGGATTTCAATGAGACACAGTTACCCAAAGTCATCAGCTTCATGCTTTCTTCCAATCTGTGGATGTTATTACTTGTAAATAGGTCAAGGACAGCCATCCCATGAGAACTTGAGTCTAAATAATCATAAAAGCAGGTAGATATCAGAACAACCTGGAAAGATTTACAAGAACTGGTGCTGAGTGAAGTGAGCAGAACTAGGAGAACATTGTGCGCAGTAATAGCAACATGGTGTAATACTATAATCTAAGACAATTCCAAAAGACTTAAAATGGAAAATGTTATCCATATTCAGAAAAAGAACTATGGAGTCTGAATGCAGATTGAAACATACTATTTTCTCTTTTTTGTTTTTTTTCTTATGGTTTTTCCTTTTTGTTCTGCATCTTCTTTCACAACGTGACTAAGGCAGAAATATGTTTTATATGATTGTGCATGCACAGCCTACATCAGATTGTTTGCTGTCTTGAGGGGAGAGGAAGGAAGGGAGCAAGGGAGAAAAAAATTTGGAACTCAAAATCTTATGAAAGTGAATACTGAAAACTATCTTTACATGTAACTGGAAAAAAATAAAATACTATTAAGTGGGAAAATATTCCTAGAGATCAGAGGCTCATATATTTAAAGCTGGATGGGGAACTTAGACCACACCCTCCACCCCATTTTACAGATGAGGAAACTGATACCCGGAGAAGAGAAGTGACTAACCTAAGGTTCTTATAGGTAGTAGACAGAAAAGTTTTGAATTTAACTCTAAGCACAATACTTGAACCCATAGTGAGTGTTTAATAAAACCTTTCTCTGTCTTTCTGTCTGTTTTTATGGCACCATGCTGTATTTAGGTATTGCAAGCCTATGCTTATGAACTGGCCTGAATAAAGGTGATATTTAAAGCTTGCTTTACATCTGGTTCTTTCTGCCACCAATTTTCTTTGACAGCTATGAACATTAATGCATGAATTGCAGATAAGTTATGAAAGAACTTCAGAGACAAAATCTGAAAAAAAGGTAGCAGCAGTTCCAAGCAATTAATATTTTTTTAAAAGAAATTCTTTCCTTAAGAAGTAAAAGTGACACCAGCATTTTATGAGATGTGATTGAGTGTTGTAAGACATTGTTTTGATATTTAATTTACAGTTTCCAAGGACTTATCTCTTCAGGTAGGATTTTACATATTGACTAGAAGTATATAGCACACCCAATTTTATAATCTCCTTATCTTACTTCAACAACATCCTAGATAGGGACTCCTTCTCAAACTTACACCTTGCTAATAGAGAAAGACTGATAATATTGAATGGGTTCCTACTATTTGCTCCTGTTCCTATACTGGTGTTCTCTATGATAAACTGTGATATAAACAGTGATTTCAGATAAGGGTTGAGCTGTTAGGGATTAAATTGGAGGGCTAAAACAAGGGCAACCAAACCCATTATTACATAAGTTTACAATTGAAAAAAAACCCACGCAGAAAACCCAACCAACTGGCAATGTATAACCAAGCCAGACCAGAAATCACACAATAAAGAAAGGTGTGTGTGTGGTTGGGGGTGGTGGTGCTATATAGTTCCATTTTTTATCTTTCCTTTCAGTCAAATGTAGAACCTTGTCTTCATTGGTTTACTCAGCTGACAATGTAAACCCATGCTAATCTCAATTTTACTCTTGTCATAACACACCACCCAAATCTTTTATAAGGGTAGGTATGCAGGTGGAGCTGTGGACTGGGTCCAAGAGTTTTCTGTTGAATCTCATCAGACCACAGCCACTCACTTCCTGAAGTCACCTTTGATTTTGAAAATGATGCACTTTAATTGTCCTTCTGAAAATAAAATGCAGAGAATCACAAAATCTAAGAGAGGCAGCTGTGATGTTATAGCAAGAGCTCTGGGATTGGATGGCTAGATGAACTGGTGTGAATACCAGCTATATAATGTGCTGCCCATGTCCTCATGGTCAAGACCCTAAAGCTTGCTGGGTCTCAGTTTTGCCCAAGAAGGTTGGGTTAGATAATCCCTGAATTCCAGTTCTAAATGCTATGATCCTCAAAGATGGAAAAGGCTTTTAGATAATGTGAGAGCTAATCTCTTTATTTTATAGATGAGATAGAGGAGACTTGAGGAGCTTAAATGATGAGCCCCACACAATTTGTTGGTCACAGAACTGGTAATTAGAATCCAGGTCTCCTGATAATAGAATCTAGTCCTTGTACTATTACAAAGTATTTCCTAATTTTCCTTATTTTTTTTCACACTGGAGATAAATGAAAGATTTTGCAAGTAAAAAGGAGAGAATGTGTGAAAATTATGAATGTTTTAATAGAACATGACTTTAGGAGAAATCTCGGCATGACTTTTTTTACTTTATTTTTCTCTGCCAAACAAACAAATGAGATGGTATCTGATATAGTTAGATGGAGGGAAGGCCTTGAAGTCATAAATGGCTGGGTTCAAGTCTTGTAAAGACATATACTGGCTATGTGACCAGGACAACAAATCTTTTAAGACCCCTAGTTACTGAAGTGAATTTGCCCATTTGCAGCATTGGATAGCAGCTGTACCCTACCTCCTCCGATGGAATCATAGGTTTAGATCTCATCTTCTGAAAGCATAAAAGAAAGAAAGAAATTGCAATTTGTTATTTTTTTAATATATCAATTTAAGAAAAATTATTTAAAACACTTTGAGATCCTGACTTATTAGAAACTTTTGTAATTATTTCATTAGAAAGTCTGTTAAATCATAAAGTATAAAAACAATAGATTAAAAAATGCACTTGGGGTAGTTAATTTGTTTCCTAAAGTTACCATAAAATGATTACTGTCAATAACACCACTTCCACAAACAGCAAGGTGGCATACTAGATAGAACGCCAGTCAGAAAGATCCAAGTTCAAATCTTTCCTTAGATACTTATTAGCTGTTCGATTATAAGCAAGTCACTTAAATCTCTGTTTTCTTCTGTTTCCTCATCTGTAAAATGGGGGAAACCATAGCACCTGCCTCCCAAAGTTGTCATGAGTATAAAATGAGATGATATTTATCAAGTTATCATTATTAATAAACATGATAAATGACAGCTGACATTCACATAGTGTTTTAAAATTTGCAAAACACTTTGCAAAACATTGATCCTCTCATTTGATGTTTTCTACAACCTAGAGAGGATGGTCGTGCTATTGTTCTCATTTTACTGATGAGGAAACTTTGACTGAAAAAGGCTAAAAGTCAGTGGTTTTGGGGAGGGGGTGGTGTTCACAAAATGATGAAGTGCTAAGGATTTACGCAAGGCAAGGAGTGAAGCTCAACTCTTTCTGATTCCAAGTATAAATCTCAATCTCTTTTAAACTAAAGAGTAGCCCGCAAGAGTCACAGGCTTAGCATTGTAGGATGCTCAAGCCAGAAGCGGAATTAGAGATCAGGCAGCCCAAACCCTTCACGTTATAAATGAGAGAAACACTGTGATAAAGTGATTTGTACAAGATTCTATAGCCAATAAGCTCTAGACGATCAGTAGTAATAATAATGAAGAATATCATTGGCTATAATGTAACATTTACAAATACTATTATGCTGTATAAATAAATGCCACAATCAGAATGCGTAATATTAATATATTAAGCACATACATATGTAATAGTTATATAAATTATTATATATAATACATGAAAATAATACAACGTTTTGTGTATAAATATATGATGAATGAGATATAATTGTTATATAACAATTTTACATAATATATAAATTATATATAATGTATGTTATAATTATATATAATTACATCTAATATTATTATTATATCTAATATTTATATAGCACTTCACATGCCTGGCATGG
This sequence comes from Notamacropus eugenii, assembly GCF_028372415.1. Taxonomy (NCBI): domain Eukaryota; kingdom Metazoa; phylum Chordata; class Mammalia; order Diprotodontia; family Macropodidae; genus Notamacropus; species Notamacropus eugenii. Next base: position 171,364,693 of record NC_092875.1, on the reverse strand, counting down.
TGTTAACCTCTTTTCACTCTTTAACAGCCTGCTAGAGAAATCGCGAAGTCTTTACTCCTCAGTGAGTTCTCCCTTTGGAAACAAGGCAGTGGTAACCTCTTCTGGACAACACGTGAATGAAGATAATGCTAGAGGGGACTTGAAGGAAGAGGAGGAGAGATCTGTAACACTTCTTTATCTCCCTTTGTCCTCCTTTTTTCCCCACAAGGTCATCTATTACGCCACTTAGGGGAGAGGCCTTAGGAGCTATGGGTTTGGGAAGCAGCTTTTGCATGAGACAGCATGGTGTAGCGGAAAGAGAGTAGGATGGAATGCTACTGTGCTAGAAGAAATGATGAACTGGTTGATTATAGAAACACCTGGAAGGACTTGCATGAAAAATAATGAATAGGGAAATCAGCAGAACCAAGAGAAGGTTGTGCACAGTAACAGCAGTATTGTTCTAAAAATGACTTTGGATGACTAAATCATTTTAAGTATTATAGATGCTACAAATTAACTACAAAGGACATATGAAGGAAGATGCTGTCCGTATCCAGAGAAAAACTGGTAAATAAAAGTATGTCTAGTATGGTTTTACATATATATGTGTGTATGTGTATTTATATACATACACATGCTTTTGTATCTAATGGCAGCTTTCCCTAGGAAGGGTAGAGAGGGGGTAAAACAAAATCTGCACAGCAGAGAGCAAAAGAAAACTTAGAAGCAAGCTTTGAGAGTAGTTTTGAAAATGACGCATAGTATTTATTACCTAGTTTTTTTTAAAGCAAACTGAGAATTAGAAAGTCATGGTTTCATATTGAATCTTCTTTTTAGGTTGTGCTGTGTCCATGGCAAGGTTCTCTTTTTTTGCTGTTTTTGTGTATTTAAGTTCAAAATGAATACAAATGTAAAAAAAAGGAAAGAGCTGAATTTGGATTTAGGAGATTCTAGTTCTAAAGCTAGGGCAACTTGGTGGCACAGTGGATACAGTGCCAGGCCAGGAGTCAGAAAAACTCATCTGTGAGAGTTCGTATCTGGCCCCAGACACTTAGTAGAAGTCACTTAACCCTGTTTGCCTGTAGACCTCTCTCCCTTCTCTCCTCACTCCTTGGGATGGTCAGCAATCAGACATAGGTTATATAGGTAAGCAATCAGATATATGCTGGTTTCAAGACATTAGCGGTGTGACCTCTCTGCACCTCAGTTTCCTCTTTTGTATAGTGAGGATAATAACACTTTGGGTGCAAGTGTTCTGTGAATTTGCTCGCAGTTTGGTTGGGAGAAAAACACTCTGTATGTCTTAAATATAGGTTAGTCCAGTTTTGGGATAGATTACTGAAGACTGACTTTCCTTCAGGTGAATTATTTGGTATCTGGATAAATCTACTTTATATCTCCAACAAAGATCTCTGATGGAGTCACAGTAATGTATTCAGTAACTATTCCTAGGATGTCCTCTGTCCAGGTACCCATGCTACTCTGCTTGACCAAGCCTTGGGTTGATAGTTGTTCTTAGACAAATCCCAACTGACTGACTGCTTAATTTCCTGATTATTTAATAACAGTAAATAGTAGCATTTTCCTCCCTTTAAAGTAATGTTGGTCAAATTAGATGGGTAATTTAGAGCATCTGTGTGGGGAGTCTGAGGCCATCTGTCTGTTTTGTCCCCTAATGAATAGGGGAAGAGGTTTTCATTTTGTTTTGTTTTTTAAAGGAAAGTCACTGTCCTCTGTCCACAGCTGGAAGGAATGATGACTGCCGGTATTTTTAGAAGGCTGCTGGGTATGTGGGTGTACATGTGTGTTTTGGCAAAGGCTAGGATCCATAGACAGCAAGCGGCCATTTGGACTACACACGTAGCTTCCTTAATGGTGTACTGTGATCTACTTCTTTGTAGTGAGCAACTTTCCATGGGGATCAGAGCTGTCCTTTACTCCTCTCTAGTGCAGTAAACCTCCCTGATACCCACTTAGACCTTTTTCTGGTAAGCAGGGGCTAGTATTCTTGAGGTTACTGGGTACCATGATAGTGAGAGTAGGAGCTGAGAACATGGGGAAAGAAGTGACGCAAACTCTCTGGGGAAACAAAGTCTGTCTAAATGTCTTGCTTAGAACATTTTCTAAATGGTTATCTTTCCACCCCCTCAAGGTGACTTTTGCTTGTGCCCTAATGGAGAACCTCAAGGCCTAAATGGAACTAAGATCTAGGCAACCAGAAATAGAGTGTTTAAGGAGTTCAAATTTCTGTCCTTCTTCCCTGGGACTGAAGGACCAAAAAATGCTACTGTTAGGCTACTTGACCAGCTTTCTGGAATCTATTTTCCAGGTTTCCCTGTCTTTCACCCCCCATGCTTTCACTTGTAGTATCCTTTTTCACAGTGAGGAAAAATATGGGGAATGGGAGAGGAAGTCAGAGCCACAAAGAGTAGCTTCCAACCCCCACACTTTCAGTGGGAAAAATACTCTTTGGCTAGCTGTGAAAATACGACTCTCTTGACCTTTTGACAGGTCTTTGGGCCAGAGACAAGTGGCCCTGTTGTATCTCTTTCTACTACCCTGAAGGGAAAAAATGACTAGGGAGGAGGAGGACCCAGAAAGAAATGAGAGAATGGGAGAAGACCTTATGAGGTCATCCAGTTCAACCCCTGCCCCTCTGTAGGAACATCAAATCATCCCAGATTATGAGAAGCTATCTTCTTTAAGAGGGAAAAAAGACTCCCTGTGAAGGAGATTTTAACATGTATTATCTTCTAGCCTTTATAAGTAGAGGATGGAAATTATTATATTTTTTTAAGTGGCTGTCAAAATGGGCTGTGTACATCTATAATGACATAGATGTATTATAGCTATAGGCATAATCAGACCAGTCCATTAAAGATTCTTGATGCTTAGGTGGAAGGGAGGCAAAGAGTACTTACTAACTTTATGGGTCTTTTCTTTTAAATCGATGAAAGGCTGGCATTTGGGGTTTGTTGTTGTTGTTATTACTGTTTAGGTTTTCTAAATCCCAAATCTCACTGTCTGTGTACTCTATCTTCCTGCATTTTATCCATGTTTAATTTCCTGGTACCATCATCTCTATCATAGACAGTAAAATGTCCCTAGTTCAGGCTTGGATTCTCATGAGAAAAAGGGGAGGTGGAACCAGGAAATGGCCCACCAGGAGTCTGTTCTCATGACATACATTTTGCGAAAACAGAATAGGATGGACCTATTCTTATTCCAATTTTCAGCTGATTTTCTTCTTTGATGATTTTTCTTCTTCCTGACCTTTCCGCCCACCCTGACTCCTGGCCCAAGGATGGGAAGCAGGATATTTGGACAGGCTTTGTTCTCCTGAGGAATTCAAGTGACTTCTTTTCCCCAGTCTTAGCTCCCATCCTAATTATCTAGGTGCTCTGAGCCCCAGGAAGAATAGATCTAGGTAAAGAAAAAAGGAGACTTTACTCTCAGTGTTTTAATAGAAAGAAACAAATGCACAGCTAAATATTTAATTATTTATCAACAAAAAGTTAAGAGACCAAAAAAAGTGAACAACAAGTAGAATATCATCATCATCATCATCATTATTGTTTGATTCAACAAATATTTATTGAGTACTTATAGCATAAGCACAGTTCTATGGTAAATTTTTAAAAAAAGGAATCACAATACTATACAAATTAGTGGGGCAAAGTAAAATAATTAAATTTATAAAATAAAGTTTATAAGTCTACATATTAAAAAAAACTTTTACTAGGCAACATACTCTTTAGCTACAATCATTTGTTTTATGATTTGGAACTGAATTCACAAGATTTTGATGTGAATCCATTAATTCTTTATCATGAAACCATACTTTTTAATCACATTGGATATTCAGCATGTCTTTGACAAATAGTCCATTTTTTTTTTCCAAGTTTAGGTTTGATTATAGTCCACAGTAGGCCAAAGTAGGAAAACAGAAGTTTTCAATGGAATTTTAATCATATGTGTTCACAGGCCATTGAAACGTGCTTATCTACATCTCTTAGATAAATTTCTTAATCTTTCATGATATGTGGCATTGTATAAGATTGTATTGCAGTATTCCATCTGTATTTGGGAATTTCTGTAATTCCCAAACATTTCTACTTCTCTGTGTATCAATATATTTATTAAAATTTATCAGTCTTTCAATGGGAATTAAACTTCCAGGGACACTGGAAAAAAATCCCCAAATATTTTCTTTGGATGGATATTTTACAGTCTGAAGATGTCCAGGTCTTAGAAGCTCACCTGGACTTCTGAAAGGCATTTGGTATAAGGCTTAAATAAAAAAATGAGTTTCGTCAATAAAATTACCTTTGCCCTGTCTTCAGTACTCTAGTCTTTGAACTGTCATGCCTAATACAAGGAAGTGGTTTTTTTTCTTCACAGTAAGAGTTTACAACTTAAAAAAAATTACTAGCCTTCCTGTACTGTAGAGCAAACACTGAGCACCCCACCATCTGCCAGCTCCCTTTTAAGTGCTTTGCTTGTTTTCTGAGGATTAATTAAACTGTTTTGTGATGGTTTCTCAGTTCTTGGCACTGTTTTTTTTTTTCTTTTCATACCTCATTTTCCTTTGTACTTTAATATGACTGATCTTCTTTCATTGTTAGCTTGAGTGATCCTTGAAATGCTAGAGGTAGCTAGGTTTCACGGTGGACAGAGGACCAGGCCCAGAGTCACCCTATCGTGATCAACACCAACCAATCGATAATGGCTAGGTAGTGTAGTAAATAGAGTTGTAGACATGGAGTCAGAAAGATTCAAGTTCAAATCTTGTCTTAGATACTATTTGTGGTGAAGTCACAATATCTGCCTCAGTTTCCTCATCAACAAAATGAAATGTTAACAGCACCTATCTTTCAGGGTTGTTGCAAGGATAAAATGAGAGAATATTTTAAAAATGTTTTGCAAATCTTAAAGCACTATATAAATGCTAGCTATTATTATTATTGTTAATATATGCTTGACTTCATCTTATCAAGAGCTCTGCAATATCTGTAAGAGTCATTGAAGTGTACTCTTTAAAAGCTATAACTTCTTTTTTCCTGTTGTTTCTCAGAGAAATATCTAGTCCCAAAATCACAGAATTAAAAACATACATTTTGTGCTCCTGTGACTGAGAACTAACTAAAAGTGAAGAAAGCAATTTAATCTTATTTGATCCAGTTATGGTCAAATATTCTGGATAAGTATAGTTTAATAGAAGCACACGAGAATGGCCATTGCTGCTAGAAAATTAAACCATATCAAAATTATTCTTGTCCTAAGTAATTTGCATACCACTTTATAAGATGTCTTACCTGACCTCAAAGAATTTACAGTCTAATTAGGAAGATAAGACATCCACAGAACAACTAAATAACAATGTGAGATGATATTTATTTAAGTGCCAAAATGAATTTTTCATAAAATAATGCTGTAGGATTCAAGGGAAGGAATGAGATTAGTGAGGCTATGTATTGGCCCAGAAAGAACACTAGATGGAGTGTCAGGAGAACTGGAATTCTAGTTCTGGCTAGGACAACAACTAGCTATAGGACCTTGAGCAAATTTCTCTTCTTTAGGCCTTAATTCCCTCATCTGTAAAATGATGGGAAGGGTACACCAGAGGGGAGTGTCTAAGGTCATTTCCAGCTTCACTGGGAGCTGGGTAATTGGAAAGGATTAGACTAATTAGCCCCAAAAGTCTTTTGCTTCTCTCTAATTTGTTGGGGATATTGAAGAAGGGATTCTTATTGAAGAAGGGGTTACTAGATAATCTTGCTGGTTTCCTAATTCAGAAATTCTTGGATGTCTAGGATCTTGAAGGATGGATAAGGTTTGGAGAGGTAGAAAAGGGGTGGGGGAGCACATTCAGGCAGGGGACACAGCATAAATGTGGAAATGGGAAGGGACAAGTCCAGTTCTGGAAACAAAGCCTGCTGCCATAACCAACTGAGTAGGGGGTTAGGTTAAAGAAGACCAGGAATGGAAGTTTTGGAAGGCTGAAAGAGTCAGGTATAGTCTGGGAACTTTAACAGAAGAACATGGCTTGGGGAGGAAAGGAATTGTTATACTAGGGAGAGGAATGTGCTCATATGAGTTCAGAAAGTAGGACAGAAACCAAAACACCAAAAAGTGGCATCCAAGTAATGTTAACCAAAATTTAAATCAAGTCCTAAATCTAGAATACTAGTGTGGCAGGGTAGGGGGCAGGTTCCTAGGGTAGGAACAGGCAGTCAGTGAAGCTCTATTTAGGCAGGTGACATCAAGAAGATATGGCAAAATGGAGTCAGGTACTCAGTCACTTTAAAACTGGGGCTCAAAGGCAGAAAGTTCAGGGTCATCAGGTAGAAAACTCATCTATTTGGTGCCATGACTGACCTGGCTTCTTGATGTATATCTTTCCATCCCCCTATACCCTCTGCCAACTTTAGCTGTACCCCATGTCTTGTTACCAATTTAGCCCCTAGGCCAGGGAAATATAAAGACCAATAAATAAATCTGTATCTTATAGAATCATGGAATCTGGAATCTCAGAGTTGAAGGGGGCCTCAGAGATTACATAGTCTACCCACATCTTAATAGGAATGTCCCCATAATACCCATAAAAAGCAATTATCCATACTACAATAAGACTCCCAGTGATGAGGAAGCCCCTAATTCCCAAGGCAACTCAATCTACATCTGGATAATTCAACTATTAGGAAGTTTCCATTTCAATCAAGGCTAAATCTGCAACTTCTACCTGTTGTACCCAGCCTTGTCTAAAGGGGTCAAGAAAATTAAGTCTTCATGTGGCAGTCATGTGACCAGCTACTTAAAGGTAGCTGTCATGTTCCCATATGTCAGAGAGCTTGCTATCATCATAGTTGGGGCTGGTGAGACTTGTTCTATATGCATCTAGAAATGGAGCTCTTCTTGCCATGTCTATGTGGAATAATTCTCTCACTTTGTCCTTTAGTCTCAGTCTTGGGACCCTATCTTTTTATTCCCTCTCTAGAGCATCTCTCTGATTTCCACCTCATCCCCTATTCTACTGGGACTGAATCCCTGTCTTGCTTTCTTCAGACAGATGTTGTTTCAGGCTGATAGTTGTTCCCAGTCACCTAAAGGTAAATGCTAGAATGCCAAGAAAATTTTCCTAAAGGATTCCAGTACATTTCACTACACAATTAACAGCACTGAAGTAGAAAAAGATCATCACTCCCTTTATAGATATCCATAGCACAGAGGTTGCTGGGTTGGTATTTACACTGAGTTCAAGAGAATTATCCTTAAGAAAGTGAAGGGCTGAGATCTCATCTTCTAGGAGAGACTGATGAGCAGGGATGGCAGTCATTTTCTGGAATAAAAAACAAGCTACATCAGTTGGGTAAGGCATTGTTCTGGGTTTTGCTAGGTAGCTATACCTATTCCGGGTCTCTGTCATTCTTTTAGACAGAGTGATTCACTGACTATGCTGAGCTATGGCTAACTCATTTTTTCTATGACTTGACTTGTAAGTAATTGCCCCTTACTATGGTAGAAAGCACCCCATATCTTGCCTAGTTATTCTAATATAACTAGACTAGAGTGCCGGACTTGGAAACAGAAGAAGCCTGGATTAAAATCCTGCCTCTGATCCTTCGGTATAAGGTGGGCATTCTCTGTACCCCAAATTTTACATTTTTTCAATAGACTAAATAGCATATATAGTATCTACCACACAGAGTTGTGAAGTATTATGTGTGCAATGGTAGCTAAGTGGTGCAGCGATAGAGTGCCAGGCCTGGAGTCAGGGAGACCTGAGTTCAAATCTGTCCTCAGACACTTACTAGCTGTTTGACCCTGGGCAAGTCACTTAACCTTTCTTTGCCTTAATCTACTGGAGAAGGAAATGGCAAACCACTCCAGTATCTCTGTCAAGAAAACCCCATGCACAGAATTGACGTGCTGTGGTCCACAGGGTCACAAAGAATCAGAAACAACCACTGCTTAGAGAAGTCCACTAGAGACCAAGATGACATTGAAGAATCTTCTCTTCCACTGGGCAGATGGTACAACTGAGTCCTATGTGGAAACTCGATATTCCAGATCAAGATATCTCCCTTCCCCTGGTTCCATGCCCCTTTACACATTTAAACCTGACTGGAAAAAAAAAATTAAAAAAGTGCTATTTGCTTCCCCTCTTCCATTCTACATAAGCGTAATCATAACATAAGAATGTGCTGGCTCATATTCCTTCTTGAACTGTATGAATAAGGCAGGGTTTGCCCAACCAGATCAACTGGAATGCCACAGAAAGGGACAAGCTATTGTTAATTTGCTTTAGCTTTATAACAGGCCTGGGATTTCCTCCAATCACAGATGATTACTGTGAGAATATAACTACTGGTTCTGAGGGGCTTTATCATCTTGTAAAATGTTATCAACCAATGTACAGGTGCAGAGTAAGGAAATGGTAAGTGCCCTTACTTTAGGCAAGATAAGCTTTGCAGGAAAGGTTCTTGAAAGAACAGTCCCTAAAAAAAATTCTTTCAGTCCCTATTTTTTTTCCCCATTTTCCTCTAGAAACTTAAAGAAGAATGGAGAGAGAAAAATGGCCTGTCTTTGAATTCTCTAAGAATCCTTGACTTTCTTCCTTCTACATTTTCTTCTCTAACCACAACCTGTGAGCCCATCATATAAACCCAAGCCAACTGTGGCATAGATTTTTTTCTTTTAACCTGGAAATAAAAGAAAGAAAGGAACTTGAGAATAATTGTCACCATAAAAAATCTCCAAGAAAAATTTCATATAGGTATTGATTTAACTTTTCCCCCAAATAAGGAGGGTTTTTGCAGAAATGATTCCTCATGTCTCCCAATAAAAATATATCCACTGATCCAAACCAGATGCCATTGCTTCCCCCAAACCAATTCTTATAAAATGAGTAGATGTTGTTAATAATGGTATGAATCATGGAATGATTTCAGGATTTTACAATGGGAGAAAGAGAGTCATGAGTCTTGGGGCTGGAGAGGCTATGAAACATACCTCAGGCACTCGTTGGAAAGGCTCAGACGTTTTCAGAGGTAATGTTAGAAGCAGGGACTGTTTGATCTGGGAGGTGGTGTAGGAGGTAGTGCAGAGGGAAAAGCGAAAAGCCACTGGGCTGGAATTCATCAGACCCACGATTTAGTTTGGGAATTGCCACTAACTACCTGTACGGCCTTAGGCAAGTCATTTAACCACTCTAGTCCTTAATTCTGTGATCTGTAAAATGAGACGGCTAGACTAGATGACCCCTGAGGCTTCATCCAGATTGGAGATTTTATCATGAAGTTTCCATAGAAGTGTAGGCTATTCAAAATGAATGGAACCTTGAGTGGGGAGAGGGGGGAGTTAAGGTCATTCTTTCCAACTCAGACCCGAAGTGTGAATCCCTCCTTACAACAGCCCAGATAAGTGACCATCCTACCTTCTGACAGAAGACTTCCAATATCAAGAACTCACTGTCTCCAGAGGTACAGCCAACTCCATCTGGGGATAGCTATAAGTGTTAGGAAATCCTCCCACACATTGAGTTAAAATCTGGCTCATCATGGTTCCCATCAATTGGTCAGTCTTCAAAAGCCAAGCAGAATTCTTTGACTTCTTCGATCTATTATCCATGATAGTGGAGTGTGTTCTTTGCTATTTTCAATTAATCCTCAGTAAGTATTTACTGTGCAGTGCCAACAGCGGTGGGAAACCCACAGCCTTGAGGTCACATGTGACCCTCTAGGTCCTCAAGGGCAGCCCTTTGACTGAATTCAAACTTCACAGAACAAATTCCCTTCTGTGAAGTTTTGATTCAGTCAAAGGGCCACCTTTAAGGACCTAGATGGGATTTGTCCTGGGAAGTTTGGATTCAAAGGGCTGCCCTTAAGGACCTAGAGGGCCATGTGTGGTCTTGAGGCCTCAGGTTTCCCACCCCTATGCCAGACACTGTGCTAGGTTCTGAAGATTTTTATCTTTGTGTTTTTACACAAAGAATGAAATGATCCCTACACTCAAGGAGTTTGCATTCTAGCTGGGGAAGCAACAAGTAAAATATAAATATGTACAAAACAAATAAAAACGAATGCAAATACAAAGTTGTTAAATAAAAATTGGTTAAGGGAGAAAGGACACTCTCAATGCTGGGGTCAGAGAGAGCTTCCTGTTGAAGGTGGTGCTTTGAGGTCTTTTCCAACTCAATGTTTCTGCAGTTCTGCAAATTCTGTACCCCTCCTATTCTGTACTCTTCATTGGCATTTATCATTCAATGCCATGTTTTAGTTTTTTCCTCTTTTCATGGGTTTTGTCTCCATCTATATTTTAAGTACCTTGAAAGCAGGGGCTTAAGTTTTGTACTGTATGTAGTACTTAGCAATGGCAGGCACATAGTAGCTTGTCAGTTCTTGATTCTTGGTTGTTGATTATAGACTTCAAGCCGACGACTATGTTTTCAGCCTGGACCATTGAGTTCCATATGTATTCTTAGTGTCCACACCCACCCCTTCTTGTCTTTCTCTTTTGTATAGACTATTGTGACCATGGCTGGCAGTCCAGTGCTCTCTCCACCTGACACATCTTCCTCTATCCTAGCTTTTATTTCTGTGTCATCACTTAACTGAAAACATTTTTGGCAGGTGGCCAGAAAAACAAAGGACTAGACTTGTAGGAGCAGGTCAAACCCAGGGTGAATTGGGAGGGAAATAAGAGAGAGGGCTTGCTCATCAGCATCTGGGCCACAGCAGGCACCTCTTCCCTCTCCTAGAGTCTGCAGCTCTCATTAAGATTAATGAAAGTGGCGGGTGTTTTGATGTGCGGCTATATCCCTTGTTCTGGTGGCTCACTCAGTGCCATGAATCTGTTTCATGAATGTTCATGAATGTAATTTGCAAATAAAGAAACAACTTGTATTCATAATTGTCATCATATTTTATTTATAACCCAAACAGCCTCCACCCCAAATTCCCCTTACTTACCCTAGAGAGTAATTTAGTTGCTGAGGGAGGTAAGAGATTACTTAAGCTATCTAATAAAAAAAAAAAAAAAGCAAAAGTTTTGGAAAGAATTCTCTGAAATAGAATTATCTATACAATCAAACTCTTATGACCTAGACCAATAGATAAATCAACCAGTACCATTGTTGTTGTTCAGTTGTATCCGATTCTTCGTGATCCCACGGACCATGGCACACTAATACTGTCCATAGGGTTTTCTTGGAAAAGATACTGGAGTGGTTTGCCATTTCCTTCATCAATAGATTAAGGGAAACAGAGGTTAAGTGATTTGCCCTAGGTCATACAGCTACTAATTATCTGAGACTGGATTTGAACTCAGGTCTTCCTGACTCCAGGTCCAGTGCTCTATCCCTTGAGCCACCTAGCTACCTCAGCCAATAATACAGTAGGTATTTAATAAATTGTTGTTGTTTCTCAGTTGTGTCTGTCTCCCTATGACCCATTTTAGGATTTTCTTGGCAAAGATACTGTAGTGGTTTGTTTCCTTCTCTAGCTCATTTTATAGATGAGGAAACTGAGACAAGTAGAGTTAAGTGACTTGCTCAGGGTCACACAGCTAGTAAGTATCTGAGACCAGATTTGAACTCACAAAGATGAGTCTTCCTGATTCCAGGCACAATCCTCTATCCACTGAACCACCTAGTTTCTTGTTTGAATAATATACTCTTATTGCATCCTATACATATTCCAGGACTCATAATAATGTTTAATTGTGTGTGAGTATGTAAAAAAAATCACGTCTTAAAACTGGAAGAGATATGTATGCATTAGACCAGGGCTGGGGAACTTGCAACCTCAAGGCCACATGTGGTCCTCTAGGTCCTCAAGTGCAACACTTTGACTGAATCCAAACTTCACAGAACAAATTCCCTTAATAAAAGGAATTGTTCTGTAAAACTTGGACTCAGTCAAAAGGCTGCACCCAAGGACCTAGAAGGCCGCATGTGGCCTCAAGGCCGCGGGTCCCCACCCCTGTATTAGATTCATTTTTTGGGTAAGAAGCATAGATCACAAGACAAACCATTGGCAAAGCAACAAGGAACAATTCCAAGTTGTTCTTCTCTGTAGTTCAACGAGATCTTGACTTCTTATGGTGAATCATCATGGTATAGCAGGAAAAGCCCCCAGACTGGGATTCAGAAAACCTTGGTGTTGGTTCCTACACTTTTAATTGTGTGATCTTGGGCAAAGATCTTCCTCTTTCTGGACCTCAGTTTACTTATCTATAAAATGGAGAGGTTGGCTGGATGTCTTCCAAGGTCCTGCATAGTTCTTATGGTTTTCTCTCTGATAAAAAAGCTGTCACTGACCCTTAAAGTACTATCCACAGAATTATAGATTTCAACCTGTAAAGGACCTCAAAGTTTTTGTTTTCTGTTTGCTTTAACTTCAAATCCCTTATTTTAAAAGTGAAGGAACCAAGATACTGATTAGGGAAGTGATTGGCTCTAATTCACACAGAGAGGATATGATTCAAGTAGGATTTGAACTCAGGTCCTTTTGACTCCACAACCAATACTTTCTCCACTGTACTAAATGGTTGTTAATGATACTCATACCTTTCATGATCTTGACCAGCTGCTGTCTGAATTCAAGGAAACATTCATCTCTTTTCTCCAGATCCCAAAAGTGACATCCCTGGAAAGTCTTAAAGTATCTAGGAATTTTCAAATCCTAATACAGTAGAGAAGAGTAATCAACTTTTAAGCCAAACCTGAAGTCATGGGACCAAAGTTCAAATCCAGGATTTTTGCACTTCATACCTTTGTGACATTGGGTAAGTGACGACTTCCCCAGGTCTCAGTTTCCTTATCTGTAAAATGAGTGTTAGACTAGATGGTCTTTGAGTCCCCTTCCTACTCTACATGTGTGCTCCTCTGCATGAGATGGGGGAATGATTGCTGGAACAAAATTATGGAAGAGATTGATTCAAGGATACATGGGCAGAAGGTTAGCCTTGGCAAGGAGGAAAGTCACCTTAATGATTAAGATTGGAGGGAAGGAAGATGGATAAGTGATAACATACAAAAGATTAGAAATATTAAAGAAGAGAACTGAGGTTCAAATTAGAAAATGGAGGCTCTGATTTATAGATTATATCATTTATAAACCTGTATACATAGCCAGTAACTTGTTAAGGACAGATAGGAATTAGGAAGCTTGATAATTTGAACTAGAAAGCAGATCTACAGCAGAATGGCGTTCCAGTTTTAACTGATGAATTGCGGCAGAGTTGATCAAGACGAAGTTTGTAATTATACCACAGAAGTCAGATGAGAATGACTGATTTACTTTGGGGGTTTAGATCATCTGAAGAGCTCCTCTGCCTGAAGTAGAGGAATACTTGGAGCCCAAAGACCAAGATTCATGTCCCAGTCCCCTCATTTTCTGGATACATAACGTTGGACACCTCATCTAAACACTCTGGATCTGTTTTCCCATCTCCACAATGAGGATAATGCTCTCCACTCATTCTATTGTCTTGACTGGTGAGTGCATGTGTATCCCTTCCTTCATTACTCTCTGCCCCCCAGCCCCTTTCCTGTTCTGGAACCAGGATCAAACTCTATCATCCCCTCTGGAAGACCCATGTTAATCTACTTCCCAATTGCTCCCTTGTAAGTTTATAACTCTCTAGAACAAAGTACCCCATCCTGGCCTCTACTTCCCCATGGGTGTTATCTTCCCCACTAGAAAAGTGGGAAATTACTGTCCTTGAGGGCAATGAATCTCATGGCTTCTGTAAGGTGCATAGTTAGCATTTAGCACAGTGTTAAGCATGGGGCAAATAAATGAGTTTTTTATTTCTTCATATTTCTACATTACAGGCTTATTGAAAGAGTCAGAATAACGTTTGGAAAGCACTTTGCAAGTTTTAACCCATTAGACAATTATTGTCAGGGAATGGGGTAATAGTCACAAATTAAAGGCTTTTAAAATGATTTTCGTGACATCAAAATTTGTATAACTGTTGTTGTTATTGTTCTGGGAAAATGGGAGTGGAAATTCCCTTCACTGGTGCAAAGTAGCGCCTCTTCTCTAATTTACAAACTGAGAGGCAGTTGGATGTACTATGGAGTTAAGTGACTTTCCTTTGGCCACATAGTATGTGTCAGATACCAAATCTGAACCCACCTTTTTCTGACTCTAAGGTTAGCCCACTCTGCTGCAATGCCAATTTAATTCTTTCTAGTAATTTACACATGGTAGGCCCTCAAGAAATATTTTTGACCCACTGTTAAATTAATTATTGAATCTCTATGTTAAGTGAAGTAGAGCTCTAGCTCAATGAGAATTATGCAACATAGGCCCTTACTCCCTTCCTCTACCCCACCTTTGATTAAGAAGGGTTTGGCCATCAAATGTGACAAAGTACAAATCATTACTCTGAGTCCTAAATGTCTGAATTAGACTTTTAACCCATCCACATTCTTCTCCATAAAGCTCCTTAGAATAAATTCTTCTCCAAAAAGCTGGAAAGCACCCAGTTGCCTAATCCTCCTTCAAAGCTGAGCTTGGCTTTTAAAACAGGAATCTGAGAGGCAAAGTTGACTGCCCCTCCCTTTTCAAGATCAAACAAGGTAATTCGACTTTCAGTATTTTTGAACTCCGGGCCTTAATCACCCTGAAAATAGAGGCAGCTGATGTTAGTCATGTCTAATTAAAATTGTTCTGTGCCATTTAGTTTCTAATGACTGCCATAGTGCAGTTTCCTACATAGTGGTTGGTCAATTTGCCTCAATCTATCATCAGGGTTTCTCAATTAGTAGTCGTAATTATAACTCCAAAGTCAATAGCAGTATGAAAGCAAGGTTAAGTAAACACCATAAAGTTATTAGGGATGAAAAAAACAACACCACTACAGTCTTATTCACAGGCACGGTAGAGGAGAATCAGGCTGTAACAGGAATCTTAAGGGGAGAGGAACGAGAAGGTTTGGGCCAGTTTAAGGGGGTTAGAGAGAGGAGGGGCTGCTAAAAGGTCCTAGGGCTGTTTGCTTCAAGGTCATAGGTTCAAACCTAGCCCTTGTGGGTGGTGATGAAATATTCCTGAAGGATTCCAAATGATGTACTAATGAGCTGCTCTCAACACCATCCACATTGGGCCCCCTTGGAAACAAGTCCCATTCAACGTTGGGAACTGAACCAGACTCTGGCTGTGGGTGGCACAAAATGCTTTCCCAGTGATGACCTTGCATTAGAAACAAGGGCTAAGGACAGAATAGGCCCTGTTAACCCAGCCTTCCTTTGCTATTGGATTTTTTCTTGGGTAACCAGACAAAGGGTCACACCCTGTGGAAGGGTGAGGAAAGACTCCCTGTCTAAATGCCTTTTGGGAGGAGGGGAATTGGCTGAGAATGTCCTCTTTCGGGGCTGCTGATCACTCTAACACCATTCATCTAAAATTATGGAAATAATACCAGTGTCCATTCAAATTGTTTGACCTTGAGCTAAATTTCTTTCTCTATTCAATAATTAGGATTGTTTCAATGTGTATTTTGCCCCCTTCCCATCATAGACAAACCTAATCTGGTTATTTGAATCAATGCTATCTTTTCAGAGTCCAGTTTCCAGTAAAATATAAAAATGATTTTTAAATGATTTTTAAACTTTCTCCCCTGTTGTTCTCATTTTCTAACTCCTTGCGGGGTCTGCTTGATAGCTCGTAACAAACGCTGAAATCAGCCTTGCTAAGAGGCACAATGGCCAGTCACCCATTGGTGAGATTCAAAGGGTTTCAGGTAGCAGAATTCTAACTAGGAATTCTTTCATCATTAGGCAAAACTACTTGCTTTTTCACTGACTGTCCCCCATGCCTAGAAGGCTTTTGCAACTCACCCCTGACTTCTGGCTGCCCTGGCTTATTTCAACTTTCAGCTCAAATCCCATCTTCCACAGTAGCCTTTCCCAATTCCCTCCCTCCATCCCCACTCTGCCCTAATGTATTCCTTCTGAGATGACCTACTGTCTACTCTGAATGTATCTTATATGTCTATGGCTATTTACATGTTGTCTCCCCCAATAGACTGTAGTAAGCCCCTTGAGGGCAGGGATGATGTTTTTGCCTTTATTTCTATCCCCAGCATGCAACATAGTGCTTGGTATACACTAAACACTTAAATACTTATTGATGATGATGATGGTGGTGGTGGTGGTGATGATGATAACAGCTGAGCTTCAGAGGATGGCATAGATTGCAGTAGCAGCACCTGTATCATTGGTGCAGAAATTTTGGTCACAGAACAATTGTGGTGGGAGAACTTCCAAAAAGTCTATTCAGAAGAGCCTAGGGAAGAAGATGAATCCCAAGAGAAGGTTTCCACAGTGAAGGGACCCTTGTCACTCTGAGTCACAGAATCCCAGATATATAATTGGAAAGGACCTCAAGTCATCTAGTACAATCCCCTCATTTATCAGGAACTAAGGCATCGAAGGAGACTTAGATGCGAGTAATACATGACAGAACTGGGATTCCAACCCAGGTCCTCTGACTTCAAACTCAATACTCTTTCTAATACATGCTCCCCCACCTCCCTGGAATTGGGATTGTTTTGTATAACATAAGTCAATAGAGTCCCATAAGGCATGGAGATGACAATGTATGGACCACAATATAGGGGAAGCATATCATTTCTCTCTACCCTACATGTCAGTTCCCAGAGAGCAGCCTGCTTATCCTGCTCTAGTTACTTCACTGCCACTCTGGCTGTGTGACTGCAACATATCTCTCCCCTCAGTTTCTGACATTGGTTAAAATTTCAAAGTTCTAGCGGTTTTGCATTCTTCAAGATTCCTTTATTTAAATGAGTATGCCCATGAGAAAGGTAACATTCTAAGTCCTTAGCTAACCCCTAAAAGTGGATTATTTTTTAAATAAAGTCTTAACTTCTAGCATGACATAATAAATGGAGAGCTGGCATTGGAGCCAGGTAGTTCAAATTGTACCTCCAACATACACTGACTACATGGCCATGGGCAAATCATGTAGCTTCTCAATGCTCTAGACAATTCTCTAAGGCTGTAACAACAACAGACAAACAAACAACAAGTTGCAGAGAAGATAACAACTTGTATTGGTAGAATAAGTTCCCTCATCCAGATGTTCTTATGCCATCTTAAGTCTGGTCCCTTATCTCTAAAACTTAAGAGCAAAGCCCTTGGGATGGCTAACATGGAATGATAGTGACCCAGGCATGGAGGTGAGGGAGAAAGTAGAGGAGGGACTTCAAGAGAAGGGAAGACATGGTGAAAGAGGAGGTGGAAGGGCTCCAAAGAAAAATGTCTTCATCATTTTGCAGTGGATTGGCCCTGCTCTCTTGGCCTTTACCTTGGGAGTAGAAGAATCTTGTGTGTGGCCTGCTGTACGCAGTATGCTGGTAACATGATCCCAGCAGAATCTGAGCAGGAAGGGATTTTCCTTCATTCCTCAGCAATCTCAAAGCAGAATGCACATGTGCAACAACTGTTGGCTTGTCACTGAAATTTCTTGGACCCCTATTCATAGTTGTGGACAGCTTTAAGGAGGATGGCTGATTAAAACCACTTGCTCTCTCTTTGCCCAATATTCTCTTAACTGACAGTGAGTGCTTGTGTTTTACACTGTTGGGATTATCCATAGACTCAAATGGAATTTTTGGAGCTACAAGGAACCTTAGAGATCAATTTGTCCAACCTTGTCATTTTACAGAAGAAGAAATGGATGCTGAGAGGGGTGAGGTGATTTGTCCAAGGTCATACAGCAACATATTGGCAGAACTGGTGTTAAAATGCAAATGTCTTGACTTTTCAAGAGTTTATATGTTATTTTTTCTATGAATAGTGTAAAATACTGGGGACATTTTGCATATGGGAGATGCATAGCTTATCAGACTTTTGCATGCTGCTATGGGCCCTGAGTTCTTAGTTATCAATGGTGGGGAGACAAAGAAGAACCTCAGACAGTTCATGGAGCAATAGTTCTAGAACCCAAATGTGTCCAGCCCCTGTGTAATAAAAATCTGCTAGATGGAAGACCATTGCTAAGGTGCTTCCACACAAAGAATTCAGAAAGAGGTGTCCTAGTTTGAATTCATAAGATTATAAATTTGGAATTAAAAGGAACTTTAAGATCCTCTACTTGAGAAGTTTCTTAGCTTTTTTTGTGTCCTGGACCCCTTACATGATCTGGTGAAGTCTATGGACCTCTTCTCAGGGTAATGTTTTTAAATGCATAAAATAAAATACAGAGGATGACAAAGGAAACAATTGTATTGAAATATACTTGTCAAAATATTAGAAATGAACAAGTTTATGGGTCCAGGTTAAGAACCTCTCCTACTATTCAATTCTCTCATTTTATAGAAATAGAAAGTGAAGCTCAGAAACTTAAGCTCACTACGTGAGACAGTCTATGACAGAGATGGGATCTGTCCCCCTGATTCCTCTACACCAAGATGGTGACTTCAAAGAAGAGGAAACAGAAGTTCTGTCTGTGCAGAAAGAAGGTTCTGGTCAAATACCTGGCTCTTAGGCACATTAACTTTTACTTGACTGGAAAGAGGTTGGAGTGGAATTCTAAATTCTTGCATAAGCTCAAAAGTGATGTTAATATTTTTGGTTGTTTGCACATCTAACTGAGAAGATTAAAGTCCATTCATTTCCTTTAAAATCCTGGATAGGTCCTGGTTGTACACTGGTTAAAGTTCCTTCCAAGAAGCCTTAGCTTTTTCATCTTCTATTTTTATGATTCACACCTAAATCTAACCTGGAGCTGAGGCCTCTACTTGTGAAAGAAGAAATGATTTATGACTTTATTAGCATTAGGTTCCAATCATCCAACACCATCTTCTCCTCCCCTTCTCTCCTAAGCCTTCCTTATGATTACTGACTTGTAACAAGGGAAAAGAGGCATACATCTGCCTTCTGTTTAGGTTGACCAAAGGCATCTTTACCAAGCACAACTAGGATGTGAAATACAAAGGTCATTAATTTCAATTTTGTGTTTATGTTTTAAATGCAGCCATCACTTCAGATTTTGCTTGTGAACCAACCCATTAAAATACTATTGTTTCTTTTTCATCACCAATATTTCCCACCATAACCCTAACCTTACCTCCAGCAGTGCTGACCCTTCCAGAGATCCATCCCTTATAATAAAGTTTGAAAAGAGGAAAAAGTTCCACAAAACAAGCAAAATTAATCAATAAACATTTATTAAGTACCTACAAAAATTCTAAAACTTCGTTATGTGCACTATTCCATACTAATGGTCTCTTGCTTTTGCAAAGGAACATAGGGAGGATTTTTCTTATAGTTCTTCTTTTGGTTCAAGATTGGATACTATAATTTTGAAATAGTCAATGAGCCCAACATCTTGTCTCTCTCAGCAGAATTTAGTCAGACATGAGATTAGAAATACATGGCCCTGTGCAGTGCCTAGCCTTTAGTGTAGTGTTTCCTATTACTTGTAGAGCAGATAACTTTTTATGAATGTCATAAGAGGTCATTATGCTATCATGGAAAGAGGACTGGGCTTAGTCAGAAGGCCTGTGTGAGAATACCGTGTGACGTTGGACAAGTCACTTAACCTCTCTCAACTCAGTTACATCACCTATAAAATGGGGATAATAATGTGAGCACCATCTACTCCAGAAGATTGTTATATCCTGTTGATTGTAATTTTGTAAAATCCACACCCTTCTGTCCTCTGATGCTACCACCAGCCTGGTGTGGGTCCTCATCACCTCACACCTACACTAGTGCAATAACCTGTTAGTTGGTCTCCCAGCCAGAAGTCTCTCTCCTCTCTCCAGTCCTCCAGTCAGTTTCCAAAGGGATCATCAGATCTGAACATGTCACCTCCCCACCCAATAAATTCCAGTGCCCCCCTGTAATGGTAATTTAAATGGGAAGATCTTTCCCATTCATTAATAAGTCCATGTGACCTGCTTAAATCACATGCAAGCCTAAGACTCACATGGTGGGAGGAGCTTGCTGAACGGGTGGAACAGGAAGGGTAGAACAGATCTGGGAGGAAATCTGGTCATGAGAGCAGTCAGAGCTGGAAAGGATGCAGTCAAGCAGGCAACTGGCTAGCATGAGTGAAAAAGCTTGTTTGTGATTTTGTTTAAGGGGCCTGCTTGTGATCTGTTTAATGGACCTGGTTTGTGGCAAGTCTAGCAGGGGGAAGGCTTGGGGATGGTGTTGTTCTCTGCATTGTTATTGTATATAGATTTTTATTACTATGGTGGATTTGGCTTTTTGGTGTCTGAATAAATGTTTTGGTTCTGTCTTCCATGTGGAGAATCTGTGGTATTTCAGGATTCAGAATTGTGCTGGGATATACATGGCTGCTGTGAGTGCTGTGAATATCGCATTGACAATACCCCCCCCCCCCATTACCTCTAACATCAAGTATAAAATTCTCAGTTTAGCTTTTAAAGTCATGTATAACCTAGTACCTTCCTAGTTTCCCAGTCTTATATATTACTTCCCTCTGTGTACTCTTTGATCCAATGACACTGACCTCCTTGTTGCACCTTATACATGACCCTCCATATCCAAAATATGTACATCTTCCGTGGCTGTCCCTCATGTCTAGAATGTTCTCCTTCCTCATTTCTCCTTTCTGGTTTCCCTGGATTTTTTTTAATGTTTCAGCTAAAATCTTTCATTCTGCAAGAAGCCTCTCTAAGTCTCTCTTAATGCTTATGATTTCCCTTTGAGATTACATCAAATTTATACTACGTGCATCTTGTATATGACTAATTGTTCACATGTTATCTCCTCTATTAGAATGTAAGTTGTATCCCCAACACTCGGCACAGTGACCTGCATGTAGTAAGTGCTTGATAAATTCTTGTGGATTGACATTATCAGCAAGATGGAAGAAGTTTTTGTGAGGAGTGAGAGAAGACAGAAGTAGAGTAGCTAGGAACTGGATTTTGACTGAGACCCCCTTGCAGACAACTAATGGGGTAGTTTATTTCACTGGGGCTTTGGCTGGTAGGAAACTACTAACTGCCAATCAAAGAGAAATAAGCAAACCACTATTATCAAGAGACAAAAGGCATTTTGAGCACAAGCCCTCATGACAAGCTCTTCAGTAGCAACTAAACAAGTTATCATGAAATTGAGCCACAAGAGCTCCAAGGAGGAAAATCTCCCCTATCACTTAAAGTCCTTCACAAACTAGCTGTGGCTTGCCTTTACAGGTTTATTACACATTACTCTATTTCACACACACACTGTTCCTATCAAATTAACCTTCTTATTCCTTATATGTGACGTGTCATCTTCTACCTCCATACTTTCAGTTTTCAATTATTTTCAGTTTTTCTTTGACAAATGCCAAAGGCATGAACAGACAAAGAAGGAAGATTTCATATGAAATTGTAAATGCCCCCAAAGTCCAGTTTAATTAAAATAATGTATAAATTCAACACCTAAGTTTCAAAACTGTCCTATTTGTTTTTCTTCTGAACTTCCTTCTCTTCTCTTCTGTGAATTTCTTTATTATTTTTCTACAATGATAAATAATTTATTTTCCCTTTCACTTCCTTCTACGTAATGAAAAGAAATGAAGGAAGAAAGAAAGGGAAATATAGAACCTTTATATTATATAAGCAAAATAAATTTCCCAACTGTTTTGCTATATTCAAAAAATGTATTTCTTATTCTTTCCTTTTTAGAAAGCATTCCTTTTAATACTTCCTAGAGCAAACTACATCTTCACAGGCACACATCTGAATGAAATGTATTCATACAAGAAAATTCTATTGTATTTATTGCTTTTAAAAAGACATCATTTTCTGGATAGATGAAAAATTCACTCTCAATCTTTTTCCTTGACTAAGATAGCTCCCAGGTATGTGTCAAAATTGTATATGAACAAATGGAAGATATAGCTACAAAGATGATCTGGCTTAGTAATCTACTGAATATTGACATCAAAGTACAAAACAGGGAAACTTACAGTGACTTAAGGTAAGTAAGATACTTACTAGTATCATGACAGATGGCCATGTTGAGCTTGAGCAAAAGCGGTTTCACTATTGATGGTGAGATTCTCTGACTGCTCGAACTTTGCAAATGATATTATACTAATTGGAAAGAATTATAGAATTCTAGAAAACCTCTTCCATGAATCCCATAGTGATGCAAAAGCTATTCATCATAAAATAATAGATTTAGAGCTATAAGGTAGCTTAAAGAGGCCATTGGATTGAACCTTCTAATTTTACAGATAAGAAAACTGAGATATAAAAACATTAAGTGAATTGTCTGAGGTCACACAGTTAATGTCTGTGGCAGGGTTTGAACTCAGGACTTTCTAACTCTAAGTTTCATTCTGTATCTCTGGTATAATTATCAGCACTAAGGGAACAAAGTAGATAAAAACCACTTATTGCTCAGATTATGGCATGTAACTGGACAAACAACCTATTAAATTAGTCTTTAGACACGTTCATATGGGTATATACATAAATATACATAAACTGACACACACACACACACACACACATATATATACATACATAGACACATATTAGCATGTATACCTCACTATGTATATTTTTGCAGATGGACAATGAGATGGGTTTAGAATTGTGTAATAGGAAAAACATTGAGCTGCATTTCATTTAAGAAATGATGTGGTGCTTTTGATGATCCCAAACAGCTAGTTACTGAAAAAATCTGTTTCTTCAATACCAGTATCCTTGGGATATATGACCACTAACTATGGAATACTAGGATTTTGGAAGAATCAGAATTACACAGAGTCCAAATTAGTGGAAGGAATCATGGCAGCTGTAAGCAGGCTGTAGTATATCACCAAAAATGACTTACATAGGAGATGGGGCATAAAAGGCATCATTGAAGAAATGGGTAGCTAGAAAAAAAGTGGATAGATCATGTAGAAAGAGTGAGAGACAAGAAATGGCCAACCAATATGATAGACTTGTGGGGATAGGGACTTCACCTATTACCTAGATTCTCTAGGGAATTCCCTGGTTGAAGAAACTTTTCCCTCCAATACAGGTTGGAACCTTCTCTTCAGCTTCTCAACAATTCTCTTCAAGAGAGTTGACTGGGCAATAAGAGGTGAATTGACTTGGCCAGGGTCACAAAGCCATTTGAATCCAGATCTTGGCTCTTTAGCTAGCTCTCTATTCACTATACTCAGCTGCGTCTCTCAGATATATACCTTCTAGAAGAATTGTGACAAAATATAAATAAAAGTGATACAAGATAAGAAAGCTTAGGCAGTGAAAGTCATAGATGGGGGATTACCCAAGAGACTACTAGTCAATATCGGTATCATAATGAAGTTCAAAGAATAATCCTCTCATGCTGCAAAATCTCTCTGGACAAGATCCCATCTTTGAAATCCCTGAAGCATAATCAAAGGGAAATCAAATGGGATAAAGCTGATATTCTTTTATTTCAAGGCTAAGTTCTACTGCTGCAATGACAGTTTTCTTCAATTTTCTACTGGTTATTTTCAACGCATGGACTACCAGACACAATAGTTTCTTACACTAGGTTGTCATGCTCATTCTGTGTTGAAGCTGATTTTTTTTTCTTGAAATTAGTTGATCTGAATGGAATTTTTGGAGTAGATGTAGTGTAAATTGAATTTTGGATAGGGTGATATGGCAGCCTAAAGGTGGCACTGGAAATTTTGATTCTCATTTTTATTATTTTTTTCTATTCAGACTCTGATGTATTGAAATTATCTAGGATTTTCCTGAATTCTTTTGGAGAGTTCAACCTCTGTTGATGAATTCCCATGACAAAGACTTCATTAACATATGTTATGATGCCCGGAATCGTAGAAACCAAGGTCTCTGAGGAGAAACAAATTCCTGGGGTGACAGAATTTTTATAACTCTTGCCATTAGACTTTAGGACTACCATAATTCGGGTAACCTGATGGATTAGCATGCCTGGGTTGGGTAAAGCTTGATTTTGTTTAACATCTTTATTGCTTTCCCAAGAACAAAAGATACAGTCAGCTTTCAAGTGAATCAGTATAGTTGGCTAAATTCAGACACAATACTGTCTCTTCCTCTAAGCTCTTAGTTCTGTGGAGAACTAGAAATCTCTTAACAACTTCGTATAATTGTACTGTTCTGTTGGAATGAATACCTTTGAAACAGATTCCTTGTAATGTCAAAGATTTTGCATCATCCTCTTGCAATGACAAATGGAATATTCTCCATGCAGGAGATATATAGTACATTTAGGAAAGGGTTCCCAGAAATACCAGCTAGGTGATCATTATAATTTTGAAGGATACATACTGGCCTCAGCAACTTTGGCAGTGGGCCTTGTGAGAAATATATTGTAGAAAATACCTTTCCTGATTATTGATATACCACACCTGGAACAGATGTCTGTGCTGCACTCATTTATTGTTCATTTATTTCTGGTGTTGTAAAAATAGCAGTATCTTGAGACCAAGTGCCCCAAACCATAGGAATATGATACAATTTCATGGTTCTACTATTGTCAAACAGATCAAGATCACCTGAAGCCAGGTGATGTGAACTACTATAGTGATATCTGTGCTTGCTTCTGATTGGTTGTACCTAAAAGAGACTTTGTACAAACTCTAATGGTGACTCTTCCTCTTGGAGAGCCTAAACTTGAACTCATAAGCCTATCATTAGTGATACCTTCTACAGCACAGACAGACATTAGATTGTTTGGACTTCTCTGCAGAGATTGTAGATAGGGGCTCTTAACTTTTTTTGTGTCATGGATTCTTTTGGTAGATTTGTGAAGCTGATAGATCTCTTCACAGAATAATATTTGTAAGCGCATAAAATAAAATATGTAGAATTGAAAAGGAAATCAATTGGATTAAAATATATCAAAATATATTTTAAAACTCACAAGCCCCTTGAAATATATACATGGACCCCTAATGGATTTGTGAACCTCAGGTTAAGTACCTCATCAGTAGAAATATATTTCCTGTGTTGTGCTGATCCTGTTGGCAAGAGCTTTCTGTTCATGCTATGGAGAGTATTGATATTAGATCCTACTCTTTTGATTTGTAATGACCCACTCTCACTAGATGATACCTTTCATGATGGGAATGCCAAATTACAACCATTTAAGACACACCTTTCAAGGGCTTCACTGTGAACTCAAAGGCAAGGTAATATTGCAACATGGTATCTACAAAATCACTCAAATTGCAATATTGAGGCAGTATGCATGATTTTGTAATATTAACTATCAAACTCTTTCCATGCTGTCTTCCATTTGTGCAACAAACCTCTGAACAATTACTGAAAATATTGGTGAATTGAGGCTGGCAAATAAAGTTAAAGACAACCAAAAGTGATTTTTTAAAGTTATACTTGGGGGAAGGAGAGGGATTATAAAGAAAGTGATAGAAGTGTCTCTTGTGGAGGGGTAGAGGGACATAGAACAATGAGAGCAAATAGAGAAAAGACAAAGCTGTTAAACTTTCATTTTAGTTCTATTTATTTCTGTCAACAGGATCTTTGACCAATATAGGATGGACCAAAAACTGGCTAACTGATAATTGGTATGCAAGATAAGTAAGAATAAAAAGGAAACTAGGAACAAATCATTTAGCTGCCCCTGAATTCAAATCATCAGGACCAGATAAACTACAAATGTCCTCAGGTACTGAACTCACTGAAGGATGTGATTGTTGAATCAGTGTGAGTAGAGAGTGAGCTTCTGAAGTGGTGGACAATGATGAATACGATCTCATTTTTTTTAATGGAAAGAAAATAGAATGTTCAAACTCGTCAATAGGCTTAACTACAATTACTGTAAAAATTCTAGAATATTATTAAAGTAATGACCAATAAACATCTAGAAAAGCTTAATTAGATTTTAGCAAAGGAACTAAGAAAGTCTTTTCAGTAGATGTATACTTGGTTGTATGACTATATCCCAAAGAAAGAGTCATTACCAGATCTCTGACAACTTAGAGTGGAGTCTTGATTATAGAGTCCATGTCCTGTACTATTTCACATTTTTGTCTGTGACCTGTAAAAAGACATAGATGGCCTCCTTATCCAATTTACAGATGACTGAGAGCTGAGAGGAATACAAAACATGTTTGATAACAACATGAGGCTCCAAAAACAGGGTGAAAAGATTAATTAAGCCTAATAAACTGAAATAAAATAGTGATAAATATAAAATTTTAAGAAATCAACTTCACAAGTTAAGATGGGGGAAGCATGGTTAGATACTTGTTCATCTGAAAAAAGTTTTGAAGCTTTTTGTGTACTCTAAGCCAATGTAAGTCAATAATGTGATATATGGGCTATAAAAAGTGATGTGATTTCAGGATTCATTATAAGAAAATTGTATCTAGAATGTACAAGATAATACTCCTGTACTTTACCCTGGTCAGATCACATCCCATCTAGAATATCTTATTCAGTTCTGTATGCTAAATTTTAAGAAGTACGCTGATATTCTTGCAAGTGTCTATAATATTGTGATTAAGGTTATGAAGGTTCTCAATTTCATTGTATATGAAGATTTGTTGGAGGAACTATGGAAGTGTAACCTGGAGAATAATATCCTTAATGCCTCCAAAACAGGCAGCCAGTTAACAGACATTTATTAAATGCTTGCTATATGCCAGGCACTATCCTAAGTAATGGGGATACAAATATAATAAAAAAGAAAGTGTCTGCTTTCAAGGAGCTTATATTCTAATGGGAGAAGATCACACATAAAAAGAAGACTGAAAATGCTGGGAACCTACTCAAGGACATGACAATTAAGTCCAGAGAATCAGGGTTGGTTGTATTTGAGTCCTTCCCAAAATGGAGGTTCCATTAAGAACTCACCAAAGTGAGAAAGAAGTGAAATCAGGAGGCAGTCAAAGCATGGTGCCTAAGTCTGGGGAATGAGGGCTGATTGGTCTTTAAGTATTTGGAGAACTACCATATGGAAGTGACATTAAATTTATTATGCTTGGTTATGAAGGGCAGAAATAATTTCTGAGAGCTTCAGAGAGAGGCTGATTTAGGCTCAGTGTAAGGAAAAACTTTTTAATAGTCAGAACAGTTTAAAAGTCAAGTGGATTGTCTCAAAAGGTTACAGCTCCTCTCTCCCCTTCAAAAGTAGAGTGACAACTTCTCATGGATGTTGTAAACAGCATTTTTCAGAACCAGGTTGGACTTGAGGTCCTTTCTGATTCTGAGATTCTGTTATTCTGTAAATATCTCTATGCATCAATTTGTATTTAAATTAATAATGATAGGTTTCTTGGAGCCATACTTACTCTCTTGCTTCATCTCTTTCTGATTAGACACATTTTTAAAGTGGGTGAGAGATTTGAAAGTGGCTATAGAATTGAAATTTACTCTATGTGAAGTTAAAGTTGAATTTACAGGGATAGAGTTGGCAACTCTTTTATTATACCATAACTTAATCAGTTCAAATAACAAGAGTAATAATGCCAAGATATTTAGTTCTTATGCCCCCTCTTCTAATGACTGGTAAAATGTCCAGGACGTCATAACATATCTTATCATTTGGGTTGCAGAGAACAATTATACAGGAGTATGCCCTGGAGCAAACAATATTTGAGAAAGTGAATGTAAAGAAAGGCTTACAAGTTCTTTTCTGATCCATTCTTTTTTTACTTCTGCAAACACCATTATCAGTCTTTCATTCCATTTAGGTACAACAACAACTAAAATGATTGTTAAGCTATTTTTAAAACTTGGGACTTTTTAGTTCTACAAATGTTATGTTCATATCATATTTACCTCTTTCTCAATTGTTTCTGATTAGTTCTGTCTTGCTCTGCATTTACCCCCTTTTTTCACATTATTTTCTTCACCCACAATTCTTTCTTTTTCTACTGATAATTTGAAAGGAGTTGAACCTAAAAACAGATGATAGGAGCCATCTAAGAAAATTATAGATTTCTGAAACTTTTACTTTAATGAGAACTCAAGTTTGAAGGAATATTCATTTCATTTTAGCAAACTTTTACCCACTGCCTACTGGAGGAAAGAGAAATTATATGAAGGTTATTAAGACATGGTCTTTGCATTTAAGGTGCCTGCAAGATATGTAACAAACAAGCAAACAAAAATCCTACAATGCAATCTATACTATACGTCCCTTTCTAGTTTCCCAAAACAAATAGCTTTGTGATTCTGATAGAATGTTATCTAACAAAAACAAAGTTTTTTGCCCTTAATTCATCTGCTGCTTAGCCTCAGATGGCCAAGAGACTAATTCAGTTCTCAATTTCCACTTGTTAGTAGTATTTATTATTGTCTACACTTTTCTATCTTATTTTGTTTTAATTTTTAAAAATTTTAAATATTCTCCCCTTAATAGTATTTTATTTTGTCCAAATGCATGTGAAGATAGTTTTCAACACTCAATTTTATAAGATTTTGAGTTCCAAATTCTTTTCACCCTCCCCTCTAAGACATCAAGCAATCTGATATAGGCTATACATGCACAATCATATTAAACATATTTCCATGTAAGTCGTTGTGAAAGAAGATGCAGAACAAAAGGGAAAAACCACCAGAAAAAAACCCAAACAAGCAAAGAGAAAATAGTATGCTTTGATCTGCATTCAGATTCCATAGTCCTTTCTCTGGATGTGGACAGCATTTTCCATCTTGAGATTTTTGAAATTGTCTTAGATCATAGTATTGCTTAGAAGAGCTAAGTCTATATAAGCTGATCATTGCACAATGTTGCTAGTACCATGTACAATGTTCTCTTTGTTCTTCTCTTTTCACTTAGCATCAGTTCATGTAAGTCTTTCCAGGTTTTTTTGAAGTGTACCTGCTCATCATTTCTGATAGCACAATCATATTCCATTACATTCATATACCACAACTTGTTTAGCTATTCACCAATTGATGGGCATCCCCTCAGATTCCAATTCTTTCCACCACAAAACAAGCTGCCATAAATATTTTCTTATATGTGGGTCCTTTTCCCTTTTCTGTGATCTCTTTGGGATACAGACCAAGTAATGATATTGCTGGATCAAGGATATGCACAGTTTTATAATAACCCTTTGAGATTAGTTCCAAATTGCTCTCCAGAATGGTTAGATCAGTTCACAACTCCGCTAACAATGCATTAGTGTTCCAATTTTCCCACATCTTCTCCAAATTTATCATTTTCCTTTTTGTCTTATTAGCCATTAGGTATAAGGTGGTACCTCAGCATTATTTTAATTTGTATTTCTCTAATCAATAGTGATTTAGGGCATTTTTCATATGGCTATAGATAGCTTTAATTTCTTCATCTGAAAACTGCCTGTTCATATCTTTTGATCATTTATCAATTGGGGAATGACTTGTATTTTATAAGTTCAATACAATTCTCTCTCTCTCTGTATACATATTTATCATTAAAAATTGTTTCCCAGATTTCTGCTTTCCTTCTAATCTCATTTCCATTGGCTTTGTTTGTACAAAAACTTTTTAATTTAATGTAATGAAAATTATCCATTTTGTATTTCAAAATGTCCTCTATCTCTTGTTTGGTCATAAATTCTTCCCTTCTACATTGTTGTTGTTGTTGTGTTTGTCCTTCCTTCTCAAAGAGGACCATGACATCAAGATGATAACATGACTTGCACTTGACTTTGATTTGAATGAGGGAGGGTCTGTGCAAGGTCACCAGCCTTACTTTCCCCTCCAGAGCCATCTACATATATCTAACCAGTAAACCATTCCTTACTTTCCTAATTTGCTTGTGGTATCACACTTTATGTCTAAATCATGTATCCATCTTGACCTTATTTTGGTATATGGTGTAAGATGTTGGTCTGTGCCTAGCTTCTGCTATACTATTTTCTAGTTTTCCCAGCAGTTTTTGTCATATAGTGAGTTCTTATCCCAGAAGCTAGAGTCTTTAGGTTTATCAATAAGTAGATTACTATTGTCATTGACTACTGTGTCTTGTGTATCTAACCTATTCCACTGATCCACCACTCTGTTTCTTAGCCAGTACCAAGTAGTTTTCAATGATTGCTGCTTTATAACAATTGTTGTTTATGTCTGTCATTCTTAAACGTAAAGTGCTTGATGAGCTTCAGCTCATCAGCACCTTAAAACAAACCAAGTCATACTACACAAACAACTTTCACCAGAATGCCTGTTAATAGTCTCCTTAGAATGCTCGTTACCATCTAGCAGATGAATAAAAGTGACCAAAAAAAGGAAAATGAAAATAGTCTAAGGGACTGCAGAAGGAAAGGGTGTTGTGAGTTAGTTCAACCATTATAGAAAGCAATTCACACCAACTCTTATAAGAGTAGCTTAAAGACTTCTGCCTAAAATGATTACATGAAAGAAGACAGATCATTTACCCCCCACAATCCTAATCTAGCCAAAACCTAAATTTACACAATACCAAATAATGATTGAGAAATCCACTAAAAAAGCACGTCACTTTTTAAGAACTTCACAACTAATAAGTCAGAAGCATAAAGGGACACCATTAAAACCAGTGCCAACACAAGTAGACAAGCTGGCAGGCTCCCAATGTTACCAGAGAAAGGCTAGACCATATGAAGCCTAGAAAACTTTAGGTCTGAAAAAGTGGGGGGCTTCCCCCTAAAATCCCCAAAGTTAATAATAATTAGGTAAAAAATAAGTGAAACAAAGGAGACTCATTGAAAAATTTTGAAGAATTCACAGAAGAGAACAAAGAGAAGTTCAGAGGGAAGCACAGAAAAACAAGACAGTTTTGAAAGTAACACATTGAATTTATTATATATTTTTAAAAATAAAAAATGGGATGCACTTGAATAGCATTTAGGTTCATTTAAATAGAAAATAAAAGTATAAATGGAGGTTCATAGTCTCATAACAATCCTCTTTTTGTCTTCTGGTATGTATGTGGAAACACACTTTTTCTGGTGTTTAAGTTCAAAACAAAAAATAATTTAAAAAAGCAATTTGGAGATACATCCCCAAAGTCATTAAGCAATACCACAATTGGGTCAAAACCTAAGGAGATCAAAGAAAGTGGGAAGGGATCCATATGTACAAAAATATTTATAGCAGCACTTTTTATTATAGGAAAGAACTGGAAACAAAGAGGGTGCCTATTAATCACAAAATGACTGAGCAAATCATGGTATATGAATATAGTGAGATAACTGTGCCCTATAAGAAACAATTTGAAAGTGATATAATAAATTTAATAAGATTTGCAGGAATTGATGCAGAGTAAAGTAAGCAGAATCAGGAAAAATAAATTTATTTGATACTACAATATTGTAAAGGAAAGCAACTTTGAGAGACTTAACAATTTTGTTTAATTTCAATGAACAACTACAACTCTACAGAATGAATCATTCTTTCGACTTCTTGACAGAAAGACAATGGGCTAGAGGTATAGAATAAGACGTATATTTTCTGAAATGGCCAATGTGGAGTACTTATTTGTTATAAGGGAGGTTATTATTTAGTGGGGAAAGAGTCAGTTAGGTGACACAGTAAATAGAACACTGGGCATGGGGTCAGGAAGACCTGAGTTCAAATCTGGCCTCAGACTCTTACTAGCTGTGTTTGCCTCAGTTTCCTCATCTGTAAAGTGAGCTGTAGAAGGAAATGGTAAACCACTCTAGCATCTTTGCCATGAAAAATCCACATGGAGTCATGAAGACCTGAGCAAGAAGAATGGGTTTGGGAAAAGGTACTAGTAATAGTGATTTTTAAAAAAGAGTATTAATGAAATGTTAATAAAATGCACAGAAGAGAGAAAGACACAGACAAACAGGACAAAATTTCTGAATGTAATCAACAATAATTGTTATCCTCTTACAAGTACATATCAACATTCACAGTTTTTCTGATCCTTTTAAAGACACAGCATCTGTAAGCAGTCTGTGATTCTGATCTCAGTAACCTGAGGCTGTGAATATACTGACAAAATGATCAGAACTCCAAGGAATAAGTCAACAGAGATTTCACTGGTGAGTTATAATTTGTTTAATGATAGCTTGGAATGCAGGTGCACATCCCTTTATGTGTTACAGGTGTTTATGAGCAGCTGTTTGTAAAGGGAATTTCTACATCTCAGCTCCCGTTCTGTTACTGATTTTCATTTCAAAATTGTACTTGTATTCCTCTAGGAAAATGTTGGGTCCCAAAGGAAATAAAATCATATTAATTTGGCTTATATTTTGAAAGTCATATATTTAAAGAGAACAGAGGGAATATTTTGATAAAATGATATAGTAGAAATAGAAAATAAGTAGAATTTTTCAGAGGTATGAAAGGAAAACTTCAATTGAGGAGAATACATCAGACTAAAAACAGAATTAAAAAATGTTTATCATACTGTTCCATGGATATTAATTTACTCAATTTCCCCTCAGATACAAGAATGGAAATCTCTTTTGCTGCAAGAGGCAATTTTGGTTGCAGTGACCTTCACAGTTTTGTCTAGAAAAATCCTAAACTTCTCTTGGTAAAACCAGGTGGTCTGTCGGTCCTAAATAATGAATAACTTCTGTCAGCCATAGGAGCTATGTCAATTGGTTTTTACTAATATTTTGTTTCTTTTGTGACAAGGGATAGTCCTATGGAGACAGTGTTGTGGGGAGGGAATATTAGAGCATGTCTGTGTTAAAAAGAAGTTATCAATGAAATATCAAAAAAAAAGAGAAAATAATGAGTTTTTATAATGAAACAAAAATTAATCTTCGACTATTAGAGCCAGAAGGGAGCTTAGAGACAACTTAGGCCAATTTTCTGATTTACATATGAAAAAATCAGAGGCTCACAGAAATTAAGTGACTTGTGTAGAGCCATACTAAAATTAATGAAATGAATGGAATTAGAACACCAGTCTTGATTCTGAATCCTGTGATTTTCCCCTGCCCCAAAGTTATCAGTTCCCATGGAATCAATTATGATTTCTTTGCTAATGATTATAAAATCTATTTATTCATCCCTAACCTCTCTGCTGACCTCCAATTTCCTATCTCCAATTGCTCATTGGACATCTCAACGAGATATCCTATAGGTATCTTAAATTCAACATTCCCCAAACTGAACTCATTATCTTTTCCCTACTGAACCTCAAAGAAAGAGATAGCTTGGGCACAAGTGCAACTAGAATTCCTAAAAGAGATCAAAAGAAAGAGTTTTAGAAAGCTAAAAGTGATTTTATAAATGAAGTGAGAGTGCTAAAAGAAAATGGAAATCAAATGATAGTGCTAGGGAAAACATTGGGGAAAAGTGAGAGTATGGAATAAATAATTGGCAAGAAAGAATTGGTACCTTGGTACAAGAGGTACAAAATCTTACCCAAGCAACAAACTCCCTGAAAATTAGAATGGACTAAGTAGAAATGAATTATTTCATGAAACAACAAAAAAGATTTAAATTGTCAAAAGACTGAAAAAGAATAGAAGTCAATTTAAGATATCTCATGTTGAAAACAACTAACCTTAAAAACAGATCAGAGAGAGATCATTTAAGACCATGACCACAGGAAATGGCCTACATACCATATTTTTTAAAAAAAAATCTTAAAACAAAACAGCCCACCTCTCTTAGGATCAAAGAACAAAATGAAAATAGAAAGAATTCTCTGATCACCTCTTGAAAGAAATCTGAACACAACAACCTCAGTAATATTATATTCAAAATCTAGAGTTTCCAAGAAAAAGAAAAAGATAAGGAGCCAGAAAGAAAGAATTCCTGCAATAATGAAGTATAGAGAAGATTATGCAAGATTTATCAGTTACCACCATAAAGAGAGGACAGATAGGAATATGATATTTCAGAAGGCAATTCTTGGATTATAGTCAAGAGTAACAACCAATAAAAGAGTATAATTCTATAAGGAAAAAATAAATCTTTAATGTAATAGCAGATTCCCAAATATTTCTGATGAAAAGACCAGAGTTACATAGAGACTTTGAAAAACAAATACAGAAAACATAAGAAGGAACACAAGAACAAAAGAAACATAAAAAGATAAAAATGAGAGATTAAACATAACAGATTAAACAAGGAAAAACTACTTACAGTCTGACAACTATTTACAGTCTAATACATGTGTCTCCTCTGAACCACAACATGAACAGTGGTCATAGAGGAAGTCTAATAACAGATGGCCTGAGTGTGATTTTCATGTTTTGAAACATCATTGCTGTTTGTCCTTCATTTTTGAAGAAGACCATAACATCAGGGAGGTGATGACATGGCATGCAAGTCAATTGGATTTAAGTGAGGAAGACTGTGCAAAGTCACCTCATTTTTTTCTCGGAAGCCATCTGGGTCTCAGTTTGATTGAGGCAACAGCCAGTCAGTGATTGAGGTTTAATAAGAATTGACTCAGAGAATGATCTATTTACCTAATCAAAAATTAATTAATTAAATGAATGAATAATTGATGTGGGAGGGGAAGACATATGAGTTTCTCAGAATGATGATCCTGAAACAAGAAAGGAAAGAAAGAGGGAAAGGAATGAACTGGAGAGGGCAGGGAAGGGAGAGAAAAGATGAGAAAGATTATATCACATAATTTGGATGTATGATTAGAAAATTATGCAAATAAGGAGGAAAAGATGGGGAGAGTAAGTGACACTTGAAGCTCACTTTCATTTGAACTTGTCATAGGAGGGAAGAATATATGTGCTTACACACAATTAGGAAGAGAGAGATTAATATGGAAGGTAGATTAATGGAGGGATTACTCCTAAGCAAAAATAAGTAAATAAAAGCTTTAACCACAGAAGGAGGATCACCAAGAAAGGTTTAGAAGGAAATAATGAAAGGATAAAAATGTATGATTTAGTTATGGGGTGATGGAAAGAGGAAGGCAGAGGAGCAGAAAAGATTGCACCAAATCTAAAGCACTGGTGCTGAAAAACCTCTCTCTCACCACTCTCTTCTTTACATAGAGTAGGCAGGAAACTGATAAATAAGGCCAACCATAATTCCACAGGGTTCATGATAGAACATGCTCTCTACCTCTTGACAGAGAGGTGATAGACTTAGAATACAGATTGAGACATACACACATATGTACTCATGTGAGTGTGTGTGTATGTGTGTGTACTGGAATGTGACCAATGGGTGAATTTGTTTCACTTGACTACAACTATTTTTAGAAGGTTTTTTATTTTTTATTTATTTTTATTTTTTTATTATTATTTTTTAATGTTTAACAATCACTGCCATACAATTGAGATTTTATCCCCCCCACACCTACCCCCCTCTACCCCCCTCCCTCCCCACGACTGCATACAATTCTGTATAGGTTCTACATATACTTTCCTATTGAGTATATTTTCACTACAGTCATGCTACGTAGTCAGACTAAAATAAATGGAAGAAATCATATAACAAATCAAAACATGATACACAAAAACGTACACATACACAAACATGATCTGCTACATTCTGCGAATGACTTCCATATTTCTTTCTCTGAGTGTAGAAGGCATTTTGCCTTAGAAAACCACCACTGGGATTTTTTTTTTTTTTAAAGAAGTTCTTGCGTTATTACGAAATTCCAAGTCTACCAGAAAAAACTCTCGCACACTGTGGTCGTTGCTGTGCTAGAAGGTTTTTTAAAAATTTTAATGGGAGGGGTGGAGAAGCAGGTAGAAGGAGAGAAGGTAGACTGATAAATTGAAAAAAATTAACTTAAGTTTTAAAAAAAGTTTGTAGATTGAATGAACTAAGATTAGTTAACTTGGGGAAAAGTCATTACAGCAAGTTTTTCTTATAATGGTCTGATTTTCAATATATAAAAGGAGTTGATTCAAATTTATAAAAGTAAGAAGCATTTCTCTGTTGATAAATGGTCAAAAGACATTCACAAGAAGTTTTCAAAGGAAATCTTACTTATCAATAGCCATATTAAAGACATGATCCAAATCACTAACTGGAAATGAAAATTAAAGCAACTCTGAAATTTCATTTCACATCCTTGAGATCGACAAAATGAGAAAATGACAATGTTAGAGAAGCAGTGAGGAGAGAGACACTTAAATGCACTACTGGTAAAGCTATGGATTGGTTGAGCTATTCTGGAAACAATTTGGAACTATGCCCCAAAAGCTACTAAACTGCACATCCTGTGACACATATGAAGACTATATCCCACCCATCCCCCATAAAATCAAAGAAAGAAGAAAAGAAGTCATATGTACAAAAATATTTATAGCAGCTCTTTTTGTAGTGTCAAAGAATGAGAAACAGAGGTGATGTCCATCAACTGGGAAATGTCTTGAAAAGTTGTGATATGCACATGCAAAGGAGCATCATTTTACCATAAAAATGATGAAAAAGATTGTAATCAATTAGATCTTAATCTTTTTAACCATACTGTTTTCTAGAACCCATCTTTCCATCTTCTCGACAAGAATAGTATGAGAAACTTTATCAAATGCTTTGCTAAAATCTAAGTAAACGAGATCTATGACATTCCCCACATTGACCAGGTTAACAACCCAGTCCTTGTCTATTTATCCACCTCCTGTATTTATTCATATTTATCCAAAAAAGGAAGAAAGCAAGCAAGCAGAGAGAAAGAAAGAAAGAAAGAAAAAAGAAAGAAAGAAAGAAAGAAAGAAAGAAAGAAAGGAAGGAAGAAAGGAAGGAAGAAAGAAAGAAAGAAAGAAAAAGAGAAAGAAAGAAACAAACAACTAAGCTTTGGAGACCTGACTCCTCATTGGGAATAAGAGCTGGGATAAAGATATTATTGGGCTATTGTACATCACAACACTTCATGAACTCCAAGCTTTAATTAATCTAGTTTACTACTTGTTCTTTGAATTCAACATGCCATTTCCTATCTTCATGCATTTGCTAGGAAATTTCCCTCTATTCCTGGATTACCTTTCTTCCTCATCTTACCTTTCAGAACTTTTCCCTTCTTCAAGGCCCAGCTCATATACCACCTCTTCCATGAAGCCAACTGAAGGTGTCCATTCCCTTTTCAATTTTTCCCAGATCACTTTCACTTGATCCTTACTTTGCCCTTACCACACTCTACTTTGTATTGTATTTATCTAGGTAGATATTATAGAATCATAGGTTTAGAGTTGGGAGGGACCGTAGATATCCTGTAGTTCATCCCTATCATTTTACATATAGGAAAAGTGAGGCCCAGAGATTTAAGTGATTTATTTGGCCAAAGACAGATTTTTGTTGTTTAGTCATTTTTCAGTCATGTCAAAATCTTCATGCCCTTAATTGGGACTTTTTTGGTAAAGATACTGAGGTAGTTTGCTTTTTCTTTCTCCAGCTCATTTTACAGGTGAGGAACATAAGATAAACAAAGTTAAGTGACTTCCTTAAATCACATAATTGGTAAGTGTCGGAGAGCAGATTTGAACTCACATACATGAGTCTTCCTGACTTTATGAGCACTCTCTCCACTGTGCCATCTAGCTGCCTTTGCTGACACATGTAAGAATAATCAGATTCAGGATTTAGACTCTGGTTCTCTTACTCAAAATTCAGTTTTCTTTTCACTTTAACACAATGCTTCTCATTTATTTCCCAGAAGGCTACTTTTAAAGACAAGAGTTAATTTTATTTTTACAGCATCCAGCACCTGTCTTAGGCACAACATTTGTAGAATTGAATTGAACTTACAAGTCATGTGGCCTAACTCAGAAAATCCCTGAGTCTTTTGTTATAAAAAGGTGGTGTGGCATAGCAGAATAAATATTCGCCTGACTGTCAAATGTTTGGGGTTCTAATTCAAACTCTACTACCACACTATAGTATGATGTATGGTTTAATTTCTTTGGCTCCTTATAAGATTAGAGATAAACATAAACTAGTGGATCTCTATGGTTCCCTCTAACTCTAAAATTCTTTCATTCTAGTTTTGGCACACTGA
Source organism: Notamacropus eugenii (assembly GCF_028372415.1). Classification (NCBI taxonomy): domain Eukaryota; kingdom Metazoa; phylum Chordata; class Mammalia; order Diprotodontia; family Macropodidae; genus Notamacropus; species Notamacropus eugenii. The sequence continues at coordinate 171,326,841 of NC_092875.1, read as the reverse complement.
GGCAAAATTTCATGCAAATTATCTTGAATGCATTTATGAATAAGTGAAAAAAGTACTGTTTAGTTGATTATGCCTTTGGTTTTTGAGGTTAATCAGACGTAAAGTAGTTTTTGTTCTTAAATCATATTGCACTTAAGGCTAGAATGAGTTTTTGCTGCTCCTCAAATCTGAAAACTAATTGTTAATTTAAGCAAACTATTTTGATTAGAGGTGTCACCAAACTCAATTGTTGACTGAACTTGGTTTCCTGATGTAGAACAAAAAATGTACTTGGTATTGTCCCAAAAGAGAAGAACAATTAGAAAATCTAATAGCTATGTCCCTATTTATACTCCCAAGATAACAACAATTACTGGTTTAAGTAAATATATTTTGCTTGAATTTGAAGTGTAAACAAATACATTATTTTTCTTCTGGGATTGGATGCCTCCTTATGAAATGAAAAGCTTCAGGAATTCTCATAAAAGGAAAACAATTTTAAATATGAATGGCTGTAATTATGCTATAAATCTTTATTTAAAAAAATAGTGAGAATTTATTCTACAAATATAAACAGAAGCACAATCTGCAAATTTCAGTATTATTCTTCTCTGCAGGGACATTATCAGCATTTGGTCTCTTGGAAGTGACCCATCTTCCTTTCCATTTTTTTCATTATATAAATATGTATATGTGCACATGTGGCCTTTAGTTAAATTGTCTGCCTTAGATGTTGAAGAAGGCGAGTTAATTCAGTTGATAAGTATTAATGAGGTCAAGTCATATGGTTGATTCCTGAGAGGGCCAATTAGCTTTGCAGTATTCTATTCCTCCAGACCATAGCCTTAACACAGAGCAGACATCTTTTAACTATGGGAAGTTGTATAATGGAGGTGGAGCCAAGATGGCAGAGTAACAGCACAGACTTGCTAGAGCTCTCCCTACAATTCCAGCCAAATACCTGTAAAAAAATGACTCTAAACAAGTTCTGGAACTGCATAAAACTTCACAGGAGTGAAGCAAATCTGTAGCCCAAGACAGCCTGGAAAATCAACAGGAAGCTTCTATTGCTCTATTGCTCTGTGTTGGGAGCAGAGTGCAGTCCAACGTGGGCTGCATCAGCATGGAGGGGACCTGAGCAGGCCTTGGGACACTGAGTCTCTCTGGCAGTTGTGGTTTCCAGATGGTGGCAGGAGCAGCAGGGGCAGAGGCAGTGACTGTTCCTGGAGCTCTAGGCCCACAGATTGTGGGGGGACATAGGAGCTGATATTACAACCCCTGCCCCCACTGGAAGCAGAGAACTACCTCAACAAAGAGCTTAAAAGTCAAGTAAATGGCTGGGGGAAATGAGTAAAAAACAGAAAGAGAATCAGACTACAGAATCTTAATTTGGTGACAAGGAAGATCAGAACATACAACCAGAAGGAGACAACAAAGCTCCTACATCCAAAGCCTCCGAGAAAGATATGAATTGGTCTCAGGCTATGGAAGAGCTCAAAAAGGATTTTGAAAATCAAGTAAGAGAAGTAGAGCAAAAAGTGGGAGGAGAAATTAGAGCCATACAAGAAAATCATGAAAAACCAGTCAACTGCTTGCTAAAGGAAACACAAAAAGTGCTGAAGAAAATAACACTTTAAAAAAGAGGAAGTGGATAAGAAAATATTGATAGATTAAGCATGCAGCACATTGCACTTTAAAGGTATACACACACACACACACACACACACACATTTAAAATCTTTCATTGCTCCTCTGTTGAGACTTGATTTTGAGTTCATGCAGAAGGGTGGAGGCATATATACAATTTTTTGTATATTGTGGCCTTTCTTAAAATGTAAGTGCCTTGAGGGCAGGACCACATTTTTGCCTTTTTCTCTCTCCTCACTTCTTGGCACAGTTGTTGGCATATAGTAAGTTAAATAAATGCTGGTTGACAAACTAAAGAAAGTTATTCTCTTTAGTGGAACCACAGAGGCAGGGCGTTTATGAGATACCAGGACAAACTAGATCTCACATGCAATCCCATGAGTCTGATTTGTCCCAGTAAGGCTTCTTGGCTCTGAAAATGACAGGGACCCAAGGAGCAGGAGATCTTGGACCTTACAGAGCCATCTTCCTGTGTTAGAGCACAGTATGGCATTTATCAGTAGGGCTGGTAACACTATACTGACAAATAGAACAGAAAATGCCTTTTAAAAGTAGAATCTTGGAAAACCTAATGAAAGTGCTGCCCAGAGACAAAATCAAGACAGGCTTTTTAAAAAAAAAAAAAAAGAAGCCTGATGATTTTGCCCAGGTTCCTTCATACGCATTATCTATTCCATCTCTTGCTTGTCATTTCTTATTAGGAACGGAGGCTATTGTGTAAGCAGCTGCTTGGAGGGACACACATATTGTTTTAAATTTGGTTAGGATTTAGACTGGTATGACTGATATTTTCACTAATGTTAGTATTTAATTGAAAATAGTTTATTGGCGAGAGGTAACCCAAGTTATTTTTTCCTAGTTAAGAGACATGCCAAAAGCTATAATTTGGTAATTTTTTTTTACATGAACCAAAATAGATTTTGGCTTCAAGATGGGGGGAAGGGCAAAGACTTTATTCCCTTTCAGAACTGGCTTGACAGTTTAATAAGCAAAGCTAACAGAAAAGAGGAGAGAGACATTTAATAGGTGGAAAAAATCCTCTATTAAAGTTCTGTGATGCTTTCATAAACCTGACTGGGGACAGCTGTCTGAAGTGAACTGAATTTCTTTGGTTATGATCCTCTCTGGGTAGTACTGTTCACACTCATCTGACCTTCAAACTGTTGATAAGGTGGTACTCAGTGGCAACCAGAACATTGGGAAGGGGGATTGGACTTTGGACCAGAACAGGACTCTGTAGAAATCATCGAATCCATTAAGTGAATGTTTGTGTGGACAGAATAGAAGCTCCATTTTCCAGATAAGACTCAAATGGACAGAGAGAAAAATGACAAAGCTTGCTGGGCTTGGTTACCTGCTGCCTCCTATACACTAACTATAAACATTATCCATGGTTCTCTTCAACTATTCTGGGCAGTTGTCAGGAATGGGCAGGGAATAATTTTTTTTCTATTAGCTATTATATAACTGCTGCCTTTCATGCCTATCATTTATTCATTCATCAAGTAAATACTGAGGATCTACTATGTGCCTTGCCTTGTGCTTAAATGTTAGAGGGATATACAGATAAGTAAAACACCTTTCCTGACTTCAAGAGCATTTTATTCTAGTTAAGAAAATGGCATAAGGACATTAAAAGTTGAATAATTCAAGACTGCAATGCATCTAGGTTCAATTAAGCACAAAATGGGTGCAACAGATGACATATATATGCATATATATGTACATACATACACACATATATTAGATTGGACAGGGGAGAAATTGGGGAAAGGGAAACCAATTAGGAGCCCATTGAAAAAAACCACTGGGCTTCTTGATTTCCAACCAATGCCTACCTTAGGGAAGATCTCTCTGGACAAAACTATCTACTTCTCTGAAAATGGTAGGAGATGCTCAGGAAGGCACTTTCCCCCTGGAATGGAATCAATGGTGGTAATACAAGACTAGGAAGCTTTACTGTCACCATCACCATCATCATCTCCATCACCAAAAAACACAAGCCAAGCAAAATCCCACATTTACCGAATACCTATTTGCATAGACATTGTATTGAGCTCAGTACAGAAAGTTGGATGTCATTTCACGTAGCTTGGGATGATTGGTGTCTATCTATCCAGGCTTTCAGTGTCACTTGACTGAGCCATTATTTTAGGGTCAGAATTTAGGATCTATGACATTGTTTTCTGGATTCAAATTCTGCCTTTTTCACTAACTGACTATGTATTCTTATATGAGACATTTTCTTAGTTTTCACTCTGGTGAAATAAAACAACGGCGATACTTTCTCCTTTTCTACATCAATCAAATAAAGGAACATTGTGGGCAATAATGAGATGATGTCTGCGAAGTGTTTGGAGTTCCTTAGTATAAAGGCACTCTATAAACACAAAACATTATTATTCTCAGTAATCCTAGGGTTTTATAATTTTTCAGAAACTTGCCATAAAGTACAGAGAGTACTTTTATCAAAAGAGCTTTTTATTCTAATTAAATGAATCAAAAATGTTCAATTAAAGAACCCAGCCAATAAATTGCTACACTTTCCAATGAAAATGCTTTATGTTTCTACATGAATAAGAGGGTATGGTGACTGAGTGGGTGGCCCACAACTTGGGGCTCCTCCCTTTATGTACTAAAATACTGGAGTCAGCATTTTATCTAAGCTTTACTTATATGGGAAGGCTTTTTGATGGAGGAAGAGGGAGGGAATTAAGGTTAACTACTGGATTCCTGAAAAAGAACCAGAATTTTCCTAATCTTTGCAAATGTCCTGGAAAACATTAGAGTTTCTTGTTATGCAGTTAGGGAGCCTAACAAGTAGCAACTTACCTATTACCAATTGCAATGTATAGTGGGACATCTCTTACTTAAATCAATGAATAGATCTGTGGTCTTATTAATATGAGTCCTTCCTCCATTAGTTTATATAACACCCTGTCCATATCTTAGCATCCTTTGTGATTTCTGCCCACTTATTTCCATAATTCTTCCATAGTTGAACCACTCAATGTGTTGGAGACCTTCTTTTGGCTAATTTAATATCTTGAAAGTATCTCCCAATATTGTACCTAGGCTGTCTTATTATCTACTGCTTCATTCTAGTGGTGTGACTAGCCTGCCTCTTTTGTTGGTTCAAAATTTTTTGTACGATGCCTCATGCCATTTCTCACTTGCACGTCATCTTTGGTAGCATGCTGCCACCCAGCATGCATCTTCCCACTGCTCTCTGGGTTGCTTGCCATTTTTATTATTCTGAGATGATATTCACAGTCATACAGCATTACTAGGAGAATAATGCAATAGATGGACTTTTACTTCAGTGAACAACCTGGGATCATTGAAGGTTAGCCACACAGCCAACATGCATCAGATGAGGAATTTGAACTTATGTCTTCCTGACTCAAAAGCTAGTTCTCTATCCACTACTCTATGCTGCCTTTTAGGGACCATATCATATTATATAAATTATATATATTTAATAGAAATGGGTATGTGGGTTTGAAATTTGTCTCTTATTTATTAACATTATATATGTATGTGTGTGCATATATATGTATATTGTATATACACACATATATGCATATGTAGAGAGAGAGAGAGAGAGAGAGAGAGAGAGAGAGACAGACAGACAGACAGACAGACAGACAGACAGAGACAGGGATAGAGACAGAGAGAAAATAAGACCATAGGAATCCTTTTGTCAGAAGAAAGTTTTAGATGATCTGAGGATGGTGAAGGATGCTAAAGACAATCAATATAAAAGATTTTCCTAAATGCTACTTAAAGGACAAAAGATTTTTCAAAAAAGTGTAGGCACATTGCTTAGAGTGAAATGAGATGAGGTTAGTGAATAATGAATATGAACTTTACCTTCTATTTGAATTGTCAAATTCAAAAGTTGGTATAGGAAAAGACAACAATATAAAAATGTACCAGATAAATACACTTTAGGGATAAATAAAGAGAGAGGTAAAAGACATAAACTAAATGGAAGCCTAACATTTTTATATCATAAATACATTCTTCAAAAAAAAATTGAAACCTATCAGTCATGGCCAGCACAAAAAAGAGCACAATGAAATCTATTATATTTTAAAGATAGGAAGCAACCCATTACTGTTGTGGAGTCATATCTGAATTAGCTGTCAATACGCAATTAGACAATCAACTTGTTAGAGCAAAAATTAAAATTTATCCAAAACTAGAAGAAAAAATAAAAATAGAGAAAGTGATATTGTACATTTAAACCAACTCCAACTAGACCCATTTAAATGATCTGTTGATACTTAAAATGGGAAATGGATACAAGAATAGATATTTTATTGACCATTAAGGGAGATAGGAACTGGACTGTGATTTCATTGAATAGGGAGTTTCTTGGAGAGGTAATTCCCACTACCAATGCAGGTCAATACCTACTCTTAAACTTGTAGTCTTAGAGAATTGCCTAGAACATTAAGAACTTAAGTGACTTATTCAGAGAGGTAGGAATTGAATGCAGGTCTTTCTGGCTCCAAGGCAAGCTGGCTAGCTACTATGGGACACTTCATTTCAGAGGACTTAGGTTCTAATCTCACCTCTGACATATACTATCTGTGTGATCTTGGGCATGTCACTTAGGCACCCTGGTCCTTAGTTTCTTCTTCTATAAAATGTACCACATTGCCTGTGAGATCTCCTTCAGCTCCAGCTCTATGGTCCCATGAATGTACCAGTGAAAATCAATTGCCTTAATGAGGAAACTAAAAGAAAATCAAAACTAGTAAAAACTTTTGATCTCCTTACAAAGTGGAGAAATATGTAAGCCAAAGGGAACAGTGCTTTGGAATATGAACTAATTTGTAAAATTTTACAAAGAAAGATGATGGAAAATGATGAATAATATAACCTCATTAATAAAGAGAGAGGGCAAAGAGAAAAATCAGTTTGAAAGAAAGTTTGACAAGCAACCCAATTCAGAAAAGTCATCCTAAAGAAATATAAAGATAAAACTGGAAAAAGGACAAAAGAATGAAAATGGAAAATATTTGTCAAGATTTTTACAACAAATCTTTTTAATTGTCCAAACAGTGGAGTCAGCATATTTGAAAGATATTCACATTACATTCCTGGATGTACTGATGAAGGAAATGGAAAGAAACTGAATGAAACAAAAATGAGAAAAAGCAGTTTGACTAGACTGAGTAGACATAAAGGAATTTCAGGCTTGAGGAGATACAATTTTGAGGGCATAGTGGGATCAATTTCTCAAGATTCGAGAAAGTAAGAAAAAAAAGAGATGTGAAGAAAAATCTTTGACTTTGTTACTGTCACACCCCCCTCCATCTATCTTCCCTCCCCCAACAGACACACCAAGTGATTGAAAGAATATCAGGGACCCCTTATGCTTATTTTCTAATTTATGTAAAATTTGCAAGAGAATAATCTTATATCAATCAAGGTATTCTTGATGAGCATATTAGAAAGGAACAAGTGGATTTATCAAGTAATATTACTTAGTCAATCATATCTTTACAATCATAGAACTGATTTAAAGGTGAAGAGAATGCAAAGTTCTACTGTGCTCATTGTGTGTTGATTTTTTATACATGCATATGTTTTACACACACACACACACATGCATTTGATTCAGTATAATACAATGCTACCTTAAATATTGTTCTCCAACAAGGTCTCCCATACCTATATCAGAATTATACAAAATACCGTGAAATGTTGGACAGCAGAGACAACTTAATTTGACAACTCTTTGAAGATGAATACCAAGTAAGGCATAAAATAAGGTATCATCTGGTCACAAAGATATTTGTTAATGTCATAGAGGAGTACAATGTAGAGTTTGAGTTGAAAAAAAAACCCAGTATCAATAACTACTTCCTCTATTCACTACTTTTTGTTATATGTTTTCATATTAAACCCTGTAATATCAGGCAACCTGCTAAATAATCTCTATAATCACTCAGAAGTTCTTGACCTAACTATCCACATATGAGAAAAACAAGTGGAGGAAAATTTAATATTATCTAGACCAGAGGTGCCAAACAGCTCCTGAGTTAGATTAAAATGTAATTGGAAAAAATATTTAACAAAATAAATAAAAATACAATAGAACATAGATAATGTTAAAATGTACTTTTCTAAGTCTATATGCAGCCAGCAGGGATCCTGATGTATGGTTAAGTGATCTCTGTTTCTATTTGAATTTTACATCAGTGGTTAAGATAATGATACCCAGTTAGATGGACAACTAATAGTTTGTCCATTAGTGCATATATTTGAGTTAGTCACTGCAAAAGAACAATGATCTTGGCCCTAGGATTACTGGCTATATTGCCTTTGAAGATTGCACAGTTCTTTAATGACCTTCAGACTTTTCCCTCAAAATCCCAACTTTGTAGCACCAGTATATTTTTTTATACATATATAATCTTTTTATTTTTAAAAAAAAGATAGATGGTAAACATTTACAAATCCCTCAGCAGTTTTTAACAAAGTTATAAATGAAATCAGCAGTTGTATGGGTATTCACTCATCATCCCTAAATACTAGAGGAGTTATTATTACCTAGTAACTAGAACTTGCTTAGGTATTGAAATTTACGTAGGTCGGTTTCTTACACTTTAAAAATATTTAACAGTGATAGCTTAGAACACTGGGGCTTCTATAACTTAAGACAATTTGAGAAAATCAAATACTTATTTCCTATTTAGAAAACAAGAATACTTTATAGTCATTATTCAGTATCAAAAATATTTCATAGTTTGATTTACCTTTATCTAAGGCTAAATTTGGGCAGCTAGGTGGTACAGTGGATAGGGCACCCAGTCTGGAGATAAGAAAACTCATCTTTGTGAGTTCAAATTTGGCCTTAGACACTTATTAGCTGTGTCACCCTGGATAAGTCACTTAATCCTGTTTACCTTAGTTTTCTCATCTGTAAATTGAACTGGAGAAAGGAAGTGGCAAATCACTTCCATTATCTTTGCCAAGAAAACCTCACATGGGGTCATGAAGAGTCAGAAATGACTGAATAACAATCTTCAAAATGCTAATGTTGAAGCTCACTCTAGACTATGAAGAAATCTTGAATTTACTGCAACACATTACAGATATATAATTTTATTGAAGAAATGGTGTAAAGTATGTCATCAGAGTATTTATGACTAGAAAAAAAGATAAGGCAAATCATATCATGAATGTAAGAGATGACCAATGGAGAACTCAGATATCCCATTCCTATTTCTCTAATATCAAGAAAATTTGAAATAGGTGAGATCATTAATCTATTTAAATATTAGAGTGTTTTTTTTATTCTTTCTTATTTTATTTTTCTTAAAGGTCTGGATTTTGAAGTGAGTGGAATGTCACCTTTTTTGACAAGGGTTTCTTGCTTTTGAAATTATATGTGTCTATGCATATATGTATACACACATATATACATACATACCTCTATACATACTTAATGCATACACATACAATCTCACACACAATGTTCTTTGGAATGGTTGGACTAGTTTATAATTCCACGAACAGTGCCTTCCTATCCCACTTTTTCCACACACCCTCCACCATTTGTCATTTCTTTTTCTGTCATGTTAGTCAATGTGACAGATATGAGGTGGTATCTCAGAGTTGTTTTAATTTACATTTAAATAATCAGTAGTCATTTAGAGTATTATTATATGACTATTGATAACTTTGACTATTTTTTTCTAAAACTGCCTATTTATGTCCTTTGACAATTTGTCCCTGAGGAAACGCCTTTAATTTTTTTTGAATAAAGTCTTCACAATTTTCTATACTTTTGAGAAATAAGGCCTTTATGAGAGATATTACTTGTAAAAATTTTCCCAGCTTCATGTTTTCCTGCTAATTATAGCTTGATAAGTTTTAGTTCTGCAAAAATTTTTTAAAAAATTGTATGTAATCAAAATTCTCCATTTTACATTCTCTGTTGCTCTCTATCTCTTGTCTGATCATAAACTCATGCCTTATCTAGAGATCTAAAAGATAAATTTTTCCATACTACCCCAATTTACTTATGATATCATGCTTCACATGGAAATAATTCATCTATTTTGACCTTATCATGCTGCACAATGTGAGATATTGATCTATATTTAGTTTCTGCCAAACTTCCTTCCAGGTTTCCCAACAAATTTGGTCAAATGTTGAGTTTTTCTCCTAAAGCCTGGGTCTCTGGGTTTATCAAACAGTAGATTACTATGGTCAATTACTACTGTGTATTGTGTACCTAATCTCTTTTTACTATTGTATTCACTCTGGAGCTCACAGATTAGACAATAAGTCCCTGCCCACCTAGCACAGAGTGAATGTAAATACTAAATAGTAACTGTTTCTCTTTTACCCAGGAAACCTGAGAATCTTCACCTCCCAGTTCGATTTTTTTGTTATTTTTATTTTTTTCTTTATTAAAAGGCACCATCCCATGAGTAACTACTTAACGAGGCCTATTCATTGAATTGATGTATCTCACAAAGTGAGAATTTGATAAGACCTTAGCCTAAAAGGGCCAGAGTCACACAGTGCACCCTAGGCCATCTCCAGTCCTCCTGATGAATATCAGGACACTGGACCCAGATGACTCAGAAAAAGAAAGTGAGGCTAGTGACCTTGCACAGCCCTCCCTCACTCAAATCAAAGTCAAATGCAAGTCATGTCATCCCCTTGACATTATGGTCCTCTTGGAGAAGAAAGGACGAACACAACAACCTAATCTACTCCACTGATTTACCACTTAGTCATTACCAGATTGTTTTGAAGATTACCACTTTGCCCTATTTTGTTTTGACACATTTAAAATAAATTTATTTCAACTTCTTGCAACAGATATTTTTGATCATTCCTACAATTAATTCTATGATTATACTCTGGTAACACTAATCTATGTCAATTAAAAACAAACCAAAAAAAACCCTTCCCCATTATCTGAAAAAGGAAGTAAAGGCTTCCTTGCTTCCTAAACTCCTATGAATATCTCCATGTGCTGAAAGAAATAAATAAAACAGATATGAAATAACATCATGATTTAGTGGTTAATTTTTGTGACCATCTTCAGTATAACTAGGAAGATATGTTAACAGGCAGGTCCTGTGAAAATATATTGTCAAAACCTAGACAAAGGGCAAACCCTTCTTTGCTCCACTCTTTTCTCCCCGTGTACAAATACAGATCTAATTTATTTATTTATTTTTAAATTTTATTTATTTAGTTTTAGATTCTACCATTCATTTCCACAAAATTTTGAGTTCCAGTTTTTCTCCCCATCTCTCCTTCCCCATAATACCTTGTATTCTGATTACCCCTTCCCTCAATGTATCCTTCTTTCTATCACACCCTACCCTTCCCTTATCCCCATCTTCTCTCTTTTCTTGTGGGGCAAGATAAATTTCTATACCCCATTACCTGTGTTTTTTATTTCCCAGTTATATGTAATAAGAATTCTCAACATTCGTTTCTAATATTTTGAATTCCAACTTCTCTCCCTCACTCCCTCCCTACCCATTCCCACTGAGAAGGCAAGCAATTCAATATAGGCTATATATGTGTTGTTTTGTAAATGACTTCCATAATAATCATGTTGTGTAATACTAACTACATTGCCCTCTATCTTGCCTATCCCCCTCTTGTTTTTATTCTCTCATTTGACCTTGTCCCTTCCCAAAAGTGTTTACTTCTACTTACTTCCTGTTCTCATTTGCCCTCCCTTCTGTCAACCCCTTCACCTTACTTGTCCCCTCCTCCTCTACTTTTCTATAGTGTAAGATAGATTTTCATACCAAATTTGGTGAGCATGTTATTCTCTCCTTAAGCCATATGTGAAGAGAGTAAGCTTCACTTTTCCCCCTCACTTTCTCCCTTTTCTCCTCCATTGAACAAGATTTTTCTTATCTCTTTTATGAGTTATAGCCTGCCCTCTTCCATTTTTCCCTTTCTCTTCCCAGAATTTTCCTCCCTCACCCCTTAATTTTCATTTTATTATTATTTTTTATGGATATCATCTCTTCTGATTCAACTCAACCTGTACTCTCTGTCTGTACATGTGTGTGTGTGTGTATAATCCCTCCACCTACCCAAACACTGAGAAAAGTCTCAAGAGTTACAAATATTATCTTCCCATGTAGGAATGTAAATGGTTCAGCTTTAGAAAGTCTTTTATGAGTTCTCTTTCCTGTTTACCTTTTCATACTTCTCTTGGTTCTTGTGTTTGAAAGTTAAATTTTCTCTTCGGTTCTGGTCTTTTCATCATGAATGCTTGAAAGTTCTCTATGTCATTGAATGACCATTTATTCCCTTAAAGTATTATACTCAGTTTTGCTGGTAGGTGATTCTTGGTTTTAATCCTAGTTCCTTTGACTTCCAGAATATCCTATTAAAAAGCCCTTCGATTCCTTAATGTTGAAGCTGCCAGATTCTGTGTTATCCTGACTGTATTTCCACAATACTTGAATTGTTTCTTTCTAGCTGCTTGCAGTATTTTCTTCTTGATCTGGGAACTCCAAAATTTAGCCACAATATTCCTAAGAGTTTCTCTTTTTGCATCTCTTTCAGGAGGTGATAGGTGGATTCTTTCAATATCTATTTTGCCCTCTGGTTCTAGAATATCAGGGCAGTTTTCCTTGATAATTTCATGGATGATAATGTCTAGGCTCTTTTTTTGATCATGGCTTTCAGGTAGTCTCATAATTTTTAAATGGTCTCTCCTGGATCTATTTTCCAGGTCAGTTGCTTTTCCTATGAGATGTTTCACATTATCTTCTATTTTTTCAAACTTTTGGTTTTGTTTTCTGACTGCTTGGTTTATCTCATAGTCATTAGCTTCCCTGAATCTGATTCCCTATTTTAAAGAACTATTTTGTTCAGTGAGCTTTTGAACCTTGTTTTGCATTTGGCTAACTCTGCTTTTTAAAGCCTCCTTCTTCTCACGAGCTTTTTGGACCTCTTTTTCCAACTGAGTTAGCCTCATTTTAAAGGTGTTATTTTCCTCAGCAGTTTTTTGATTCTCCTTTAGCAGGCTGCTGACATGCTTTCAAACTCTTCTATGGCCTGAGTCCATTTCATATTCATTTTGGGGGTACTGGAGTCACAAGCCTTGACTTCCTCTGACAGTATGCCTTGTTCTTCCTCATCTGAAAGGATGGAGACACCTGTTCACTGAAAAAGTAACCTTGTATGGTCTTATTTTTTTCCCTTTTTTTGGGCACTTTCCCAGCCAGTTACTTGCCTTTTGAATCCTTTGCCAAGAGGAGAGTCCTAGTGCTTCTCCTCTCCCCAGCATAAGGCTGAGATTCAAATAAGCTGCTCAATTTCCCTGGGGCTTTGGGTGGGAATGGGGCCCCCACTGAGGGCTGAGGTTTGGATCAGCTGCTCCATTCCTCCAGAGACTTTAATCTGAGCTGCTTGGACAATGGACCCAGGCTACTTTCTCAGCCCTTGTAGCTGCCTGCCTCCTACTACTGCTGCCACCTCTGCCACCACCTTGGGCCAGTGCTGTGGAAACCCCATTCCCCTCTTGCCCAGCTGGGAAAGCCCTTCCACACTGATCTTTGAAGCTTTCTTTGTAACTTGTGGGTTGAGGAATCTGGGACCCTCCCTGCTGAGAATTCTGCCCCGAAGGTCTGTTCAGGTCGTGTCCCTCCCAGGGGCATGTGACCAGGGCTGGGCTCCACTCTGCTTAGTGTCCTGTGAGATAGACCTTTCCTGTTGGCCTTCCACGTTACCCTTGGCTGGAAACCTCTTTCACTCTGTTGTTCTGTGGCTTCTGCTGCTTTAGAATTCATTGAGAGTCATTTTTACAGGTATTTTGTGGGCTGTGGGGGAAGTGCTAGAGTATATGCATCTTTCTACTCCACCATCTTGGCTCTGCCCCTCTAGAGTATTTTTTCTAACACAGAGATTAATACTAAGACTAAGAAATATAGAACAAAGCTGTTATCATGGAATTGAAACCCAGGAGAAGCTGTTGCTCATTTTTTCTTTTTGAAGAGGACCAATGGCATTGCAGGATGATGTCTTGACTTGTATGTGAATTTGATTTGAGTGAGGCTGAGCAACACAAAGTTGTCATCCTTAGTCCGTCTTTAAGAGTCATCAAAATCCAGCAGTGAGACAAAAGTCAAAATGACTGACTATGGCCTGGAATTCAGTGGATGACCTTGATGTCTGAGCTCTGAGCACTCCACAGTACCTGCTTCAGTCGCATGAAGTTCATGGCCTTTGGAACAAATTGTTCTCATCTGCTCATTCTGTGGAGGAAGTCTTTATGTACTTGGGCTAGACATTTACCTAATTCACCAACAAGTTTGAGACCTATTGGTTACCTTCAAGTAGGTTTAGCCTGTCTGCCAAAATGGTTTTACTGGGGTGTGATTGCTTTGATGTTAATAGAACATCTAGCCACCCTTGATGAGCTCAAGTCATGAAGTCCAGAAGAATTATATCCTTGGGTGTTGAAAAACTTGGCAGATGGGGTTACTGAGCTATTTTTGGTGCTTTAAAAAAAAATCAAGTATGGGAGGGAGTGACACAGTGCTGGAAAAAAATCAAGTATGGGAGGGAGTGACACAGTGTTGGAACTGGAGAAATATCTCAATTTTCAAGAAATCATAATAAGATTTGATGGTAGGAACTTTAGAAATCTTGCCCCTTAACTTTGAAGATGAGGAAACAAAGGCTCCCAGGTCACAGGGAATAAATAGAAGTGCTACAATCTGAAGCCACACATTGTTCTTTTGACCCTAAAAGCACCTAGCTGTCTTTAACAGAGGGCTGATTCTTCAAATTATAGTCTAAAGTGTGATGGGTGTGAGTCCTAGAATAAAATATCTAGAATGTCTTTTCAAAAGGATGATTTGTGAGTATTTAGGAAGGGGAGTGGTTATCATTAAGAGCCACCTGGTTCTCAATGTGTTCAAAGATATGCTTAGGAATGGCCTCCACAGAAAAATAATAGTCCATAGGTGCTGTCAAGTTGTAATCTATGTCAGTGGTTCTTGGAGTGTGGTTTAGGGATTCCAGAAACTCTTCCAAAGGGTCCCGGAGGTCAAAAGTGTTTTCATAATAATACTTTTGTTGTTGTTCGGTTGTATCCCACTCTTTGTGACTCCTCTTTGGTGGTGGTGTTTGTTTGTTTGTTTGTTTTTTGACAAAGATACTGGAATGGCTTACCATTTCCTTCTCCAGTTTATTTTAAGGATGAGGAAACGGAGGCAAACAGGGTAAAAGTGACTTGCCCAGGATCACACAGCTATTAAGTGTCTGAGGTGAGATTTGAAGTCAGGTCTTCCTGACTTTAGGTCCAGTGGTTTATCCATTGTGCCACCTAGCTGTCTTAATAATTTTATGATGTTTTAATTTCTAATATAGTAATTATTGATAGATATAATTCACATAGACAAAAACTCTACAGGATCTTCAATAATTTTTAAAAATGTAAAGAGGTTCTACAACCAAAAATTTGAGATCTACTATTCCAGGGAAAGACCCCTTTCAAGTCTGATCATCTTGGGCAATGGAGGGATGAGACTACCTGTTCTTCTCTTTTTCCTAAGTACTAATATAGAATTGACAGATTAATGTCCATAGTCTGGGGAGTTTTCATGGTGGATGGAAGAGCCTAACCTATTAAATTGTGGTGAAACAAATGGAAGTCTATGAATCATGATATCAATAAAACCCTAGTTGGTTTTTGATGTCATTTAACTGATAAACATATTGGGCAGGTGAATATACTGCATCTGTGTATGCCATTATTCAGGGCTTAAAATGAAAATTTCTTGTATCCTTTTCTATGGTTTTCACTAAAAGTAAGAGAGAACTTTTTCTCCTTTATAAATTAAATATTGCACCTGGAGAAACCCCTAATAAATTCTAATATCCAGACAAAGAGGATTTGAAGTATTAAAATTCTCCATGGGATGGGTCTCTTCATCCAGATGTTAGTGTATTTATTATAAACACCAATGTGGCTGAGAGAAACATTCTACATATGGGGATAGAGACTTGTGTACCCAGGTACCTCTGGTGTATAAAGTACAAGGGTCAAATGGTCATGTGGTGTGCTGGGTCGCATAGAGAGATTGGAGGAAGGAGGAAGATGACACCAGCTGGTTGCATCTTGCTAAAGATTTAGGCTAAGGGTAAAAGACAAGATGATAAATAAGTAATCCAGTGTTCAGATTGTTATAAAAGGATAGTCATATGTATATACATACATACATACATGCATACATACATGCATAATTGTTCTCTGCATTCAATTTTGACATATTTTATGGTATTAAATAGGAGAGCCTTCTTATTGAAATTTTGAGACGGCAGCTTTGCCTTTTTGCAGGGACACCTGTCTATATGAAAGTCCGTAAACGCTTTTAAACAGGTCCCTAGGTGAATAAAGGAGCACAGCTGCTGAAGAGAATGGGTGGACGAGACAGCTGTTTGGCTGCCAGAATTGGAACCAGTGTGGGACATGTGCTAGGACTGTAAACAGGAATGAATTTTCCTAAACCTTTACGAGTAAAATATTTATTTTTGGAATATTAACAAAATCAAAAGAATTATGGTGCTCTTTTAATTTTAAATCAAAACATAATGACGTGCAGCTTTTAAAGAAATTTTATTTTATAGGCCAATCTTAAACTGAAACAGAAACAAATTTAGAAATACCGGGAATTTCTTATACAGTATATACAATACTGTAGCATTTTTTTAAAGCATTTAATGTGCTATAAAAGAGGTAATGAAATCCCTCTTTCCATAAACTGTGCATCAGATATTGATGGTCACCTTGAGAACTGCCAAGCCTGCTATGGAGAGAAAGCTCTTAGTGTGTGGTGAATGTGCTCGTGTGTATGTGTGTGCTTGTTTGCATATGTGCCAACACTTTGAGGTGAAGCTTGAGATGGTGCTTGGGAATAGATATTTGATAAAGAGGATTTTCCCTCCTGGGAGGTCCATAACTGGCAAAAAATAATAGCCTTCCTTCTCAGCGTATACCTTATACATTATTAGCCTGGCCCTAGAATAAAAATCGGCCCTTTCCTTTACTGTGATTTTTACTAAAAACTGAAAAGCACCTTTCCTGCTTCTTTATAAGTTAAATATAGCCCCCAGTCCATGTCCCCACCCCACACAACGTGGAGCACATTGAACTGCGACTGCAACAGACATAGTGCCTCATTTTGGCCCGTAATCCGTGTGCCTTTTTATTTCATTTGTTTTGCAATAATTGAGTTTCACGGAGGAGTTTTCGGAAGGCTAATCTTTCTCATGCCAGAATTATGTGTCAATAAGGTTGTCATCTATGGAGAATATCTATTAAGGTCCAGAGCTACACTCTGAAATGAAGCATCAGCATTTACCAAGGTGATGCCTTAAACAGGCTTTAATTCAAGGGTTCTTCACTTTTTCCATATCATGACAGGTAGGTAGTCTGATGAAGCTAGAGACTCCTCTTAAGAAAAGTGTTCTTAATGCATAAAACAAAATACATAGGACTACAAAGGAATCCAATTATATTGAAATACAGCCATCAAAATATTAAATAATTAAGTTCACAGACCTCAGGTCAAGAACTTCTGTTTAATTGGAGCTTGAAATTAAGTTCAACTTCTTTCCAATGAAAAAATCAAAACAATTGACAGTCATATGAAAAAATGCTCTAAATCATTATTATTAATTAGAGAAATACAAATAAAACAACTTGAGATAGCATTTTGTATCTATCAGACTGGCTAAAATGATTGGAGGGAAAGGTGACAAATGTTGGAGGGGATGTGGAAAAATTGGGACACTACTTCATTGTTGATGAAATTGTGAACTAATCCAACCATTCTGGAGAGCAATCTGAAATTAGAGGTTGTTGTTCAACTGTTTAAGTTGTGCCTGATTTTTTGTGACCTCATTTGGGGTTTTCTTGGCAAAGATATTGGAATGATTTGCCATTTCCATCTCTAGCTCATTTTTTACAGATGAGGAAACTGAGACAATCAGGGTTAAGTGACTTGCCCAGGGTCACATAGCTAGTGAGTGTCTGAGGCTGAATTTGAACTCAGGAGGAGGGGTCTTCCTCACTCCAGGCCAGGTACCCTATCTACTGCTCCATAGAGCTGCCCAAAAAACCAGAGTATTGGGGTCCAAATCATATTTCAATCACTTAGTGCTGGTATGATCCTGGGCAAGTCACTTAACCTCTCTGGAACTCAGTTTCTTCATCTGTAAGATAAATGGATTGGGAAAGATGATCACTAATGTCTTCTCTCTGTGCTCTATGATCCAGAGACCCTGGCCTTCACCATCTTCCTCAAACACAAATCTCCTTCTCCCACTTCTCTGCTTTTCCATTGCCTATCGGCTATGCCGGGAGTACGCTACATCCACATCTCCATATCCTGGATTCCCTGCGTTCCTTCATGATAGCTCACATCTCCTCTCATATAAAAATCCCCTGGCATCTTCTGTCTCTCCCACTTTAATTTCTTTCTTTGAGTGTAAAATTCCCAGTTTACCCTGTATATATCTTGTTTGCACATAAGTGCTTGCTCTTTGTTTCCCTTGTTAGAACATGAGTTCCTTAAGAACAGGGAATGTTTTTGCCCTTTGTATCACCAGCACATAGCTCAGATACAGTAAGTACTTAATAAATGCTTGTTGACTGACTGGTATTATTATCATAATATTTGCAATTTATACAATAAATCTCCATTTATCCAGATTTCAAACTATCAGAAAGCTCAAATAGTCAGCCAACAAGGTCTTGGAGTGAAGTCCGAGTCATCAAAGATTGCAGTATAACATACTTACTTTTAATGTGTTTCATTGTATTTGAATTTTAAAAAAATACATCTGGTGGGTATAACAATCTGGTGGGTTAAACAGAATATCAAATTAATCTTACACCTCTCACTTACCTATTTTAGGTAAATGTAGCTGATTGAAATCACTAGTACCGATCTTTGCATTAATATACTACTGAGCAAAGAGGAAGGTAACTTTTTATGACAATTGTTGAAATAAACAAAGTCCTCTTTCTCTCCTATTTGAAAGGATAAAAGAAAATATTCAAAGAGAAAACACCTACTTTTTTCCTGAAGCCACTAGTACCTAAAATGGTTTCTGGGATCAGAAAACAGAAGAGTGTTCTTTAATCTTTGCCACAAAACATGGCCAATCAAAGAAGCCAATTTAGAAAGTAAACAAAGATCTAACAGTCCCCCCTGCAGCTTAAAATGAATGCCTTAAGACAGGAGAAGGAGTACGTCCCGTCACACTGACATCACCGTCATTGTAGCCTGCCCTATGGGCAGACAAAATAGTCTATGGGACCCGAGGATCCTGTCTGAATGTGTCCTATTGAGCCAAAGCAGTGAGTCACTTATTCCTGTAAGGAAGATTGCTTCCTGAAACACATGCTACAATAGACGAATTTGAATAGTATCTTTCATACAAATAGTATCATAAAATTTTGAGTGAAATAGAGGATGTAAACCAGAGCATGAAATAAACATGAAAAACAAAAGGATGCGAAGAAGAATATCAGTCTTCATACAATGGAAGTCTCAACCCTGAGTAGTCTTGGGGGTCTATATTTTTGGGTACAGAGATTGAAACTGATACAACCTAGGCAATCATTGTTACTTGACTCATCCTTAATTGTCCAAGACAAAGCTCAGCAGAGATGAAACACAATTATGAACAAATGGATGGTCTTCCTAATTTCTCCAACACAAACACACATTTTAGCAATTATTTGATAGAATAATAGAATTTAGAATGAGGAAAAACTGTAGAGATAACCTAGTCCAAATTCCTCATTTTCTAGAAAAGTGAGACTTAGAAGTGATACCTAACATCAGATGAGTAGTAAATCGTAGTCAAGTACCATGAATCTAAAAACAATGTTCTTTTCTTTATTTCAGACAACCCTCTAACCCTTTCCTTCTGAGCCTTGTCTCTGGCTTTTCCTTGGTACTTTCTTTGAGAAAAACAATTATCCTGAAAACTGATATGAAAAAAACACACATATGATAATTTGAGATTAAATTTTCTTTGCATTGGTGAAGCCAGGGGCAAGTAAAGGCAATTAGAAACATCTTCACTAAAAGTGCTGATTTATCAGGAGATAATAAATTGGGTAAAATCTTGGCATCATTAGAAACCATCCAGTTTAGCTCCCTCATTTTACACATAGAAAAATGGAGACTGAGGGAAGGAAAGGGAAGGGAAATGATTTGTTTAAAGTCCTACAACCAATTAAAGATAGAGGTGGGACTCAAATCCTAGTCCCCTGTATTTTCCAGCCCTTTCTATTCTAGGGTATTCTATACCCATTCTTAAAGGGTGGTTTTTGAACTCCAAGAGTCCCTGAAGTCAATTTAGGTAGGGGATTAGGAAGATCAAGACTATTTTCACAATAATTGTAAGAAGTGATTTACCTACTTAAAACACTCCTGCCTTTTCCAATTACATATTTATATAAGACCAAATTATTTTCATATTCTTCAGCTGGAATAATATTTTGAAACAAATTGAATGGGGCAACTAGGTGGCATGGTGGATAGAGAACGAGTCCTGGAGTCAGGAGGATGCATCTTCATGAGTCCAAATCCAGCCTTAGATATTTCCTAGGGCAAGTCACTTGACTCTATTTGCCTCAGTTTCCTCATCTGTAAAATGAAGATAAGGAAATGGCAAACCACTCCAGTATCTTTTCAAGAAATCCTAACTTGGGTCAAAAAGAGTTGGACACGACTGGACACAACTGGGATTACTGAAAAACAAAAAACAGATTGAGTGCAGTAGCAGATATGCAGTTGTTTTCTATTAAACCAAATATTAAAGAGTTGCAAAAATATATAAAACAATGCCATATTTCTCACTCCTTTTTTTGGAAAATATTATTTTCATAAAGTATGTTATGGCAACATATAATGGATTCATTTTTGTTATTTTAAATGAATTAGTAAATATTTTTGAATTATCAGTTTTAATTTTGAATATGGTAAATATTGATAGATAGAACTCACCTAAACCAAAAGTCTTTGGACCTCCAAAGGGTAATTTTTAGCAGGGTAAAGAAGTCCTGAGGCCAATAAGTTTGAGAACCACTGTTTTATGTTCCTTGTTACAATCCAAAGGACCTGATTAGCAGAACATAGGCTATTCTTTTATCTTTCTATGTTTACAAATGTAGAGGTTATGGTATCTAATTTCCCTGTAAAAATTGGCCAGACCTTAATGTTTTATCTATAATTTCTCATGATGCAATTCTTAATTCTTATTGGACCATTTCTTGACATTATGGCTTCCACCTGAAAATTCCACACATATTCACCAGGGTCACTGTCAGTCCTGGCTTGGCCACCTCCTCTGATGAATATTTTGATGACATTTGTGCTGCTACATGTGACACAATTAAGGAATCTTTAGATCCAGGGCAGACTTCTGATTCAGGAATTCTAGGATCCACATGACCACATGTCTTATGGACCTACTTTTGCATTCTTTGCCCAACAAATAGCTTTATTTTATTTTTTTAAATTTATTTTTAACACAGTTTATAACAGATAAAGCAATTCAAACCTTTGGTCAGGTGATACATCTTTTTAAAGATTTTACAATATGGACCACAAAAGAATTTTTTTTTAAACATTAATCATCTGAGACACAGATAATATATATGTTGCTAACTTAACAAGCTCTTGACCTAATTGTCTCTACAGTATTACTAAGAATTAAAGGACCCTAACTTAATGTTGTTGGTCTAAAGTCCTATGCCTAAAAGCTTAATTTTAGACAACCTGGGATGTTCCCCTATCCATAATCTATAATTGAATAGATCTGGTATTAAGCTTACAAACCTTTTGACTATAGGAAATTGCCACCAATAGTAAGGACATTGCAGGGATACAATATCTCCCCTACTTCATGTCAGTTCCAGGCAGGATTAGATTATCCACTTGCATTCAGTCAGGCTTAAAGTCTGCCAGGTGTCAGTGGGGAAATTGAGCCAGGAGAATCCCACCTCAGCCCTGGCTGAACAGCTGCTCTCCCACCCTTCCCTTGAGATCACCTATGCAGTTCATACCAGCATCTCATCAGCTTACTGGCATCATGGATTGGAGACTCAGGTAGCCTTTCTTGCTACCCATACCTGGAGTTAGACTCAGAAGAACAGTCACTTAATAGTCCCACAGCATCTAAAAATGGCAAGTTCCAATAACCAGGTTTCAAGTATGATTATAGTTTCACTTTGGCTAAGGAACATCTTTTGAGGCAAGTCTTAAGTGGCTTACATGTCTTTCTATACATGTGCTAGTTCCTGGTTAAATGGCAATCATAAAATCAAATTTACCATTAAAACCTTGACTTTTCCATCAATGCCAAATTTTACCTGAAGCTACCTTCCTCTAGGAAATTTAGACTGAAATTCTTTTCTCCAAACTAAAGATGTCATTGACCACAGTAGTTAATTCAGTCTGTTGTTTTAATACTAATTGCTTTTACCTCACTTTGTAACATGTCCAATTTTTCTCCCCATCATTCCCCTCCCCCTGCTTCCTAATACATTGCATTCTGATAACTCCTTCCCTCAATGTACCCTCCCCTCCATCACACCCCACCCCTCTCCTATCCCCATCTTCTTTCTTTTCTTGCAGGGCAAGATAAATTTCCATACCCCTATCCCTGTAGTTCTTATTTCCCGATTATATGCAATAAAAATTCTCAGCATTTGTTTCTAATACTTTGAATTCCAACTTCTCTCCTTTCCCCCCTTCCTCCCCAGCCCCATTGAGAAGGGAAGCAATTCAATATAGACTAAATATGTGTTGTTTTGCAAAAGACTCCCATAGTAATCATGTTTTGTAATACTGATTATATAGCCCTCTGACCTACCCTATCCCCCCTTATTATTTCCCCCTACAATTGATCTTGTCCCTTCTTGAAAATGTTTATTTCTAGTGACTCCCTTCTTCCATTTGCCCTCCCTTCTAACATTCCCCTAGCTCCACTTGTCACCTCCTCTCCTCCTTTCTTGTGGTATATATAAATTTTCATATCAAATTTAGTGAGCATGTTATTCCCTCCTTCAGCCACATGTGGGGAGAGTAGCTTTATTCCCCGCCCCCTTCTCCCTTATCTCCTCCAATGAATAAGATTTTTCTTATCTCTTTTATGAGTTATAGCCTGCCCCATTCCATTATTCCTTTTCTCTTCCAGGAATTTTCCTCCTTCACTCCTTAATTTTTATTTCATTCATTCATTCATTCATTCATTCATTCATTCATTTATTTATTTATCTATCTATCTATCTATCTATTTGTTTATTTGTGTGTGGATATCATCTCTTCTGATATAACACACCCTATACTCTCTATCTATCTCTGTGGATGTGTGTGTGTGTGTGTGTGTGTGTGTGTGTATGTGTGTATGCACAATCCCTCCAACTACCCAAATACTGAGAAAATATTCAAGAGTTAAAAATATTTTCTTTCCATGTAGTAATATAAACAGTTCAGCTTTAGAGAGTCTTTTATGATTTTTCTTTTCTGTTTACCTTTTCATGCTTCTCCTGATTGCTGTCTTGGGAAGTCAAATTTTTAAATACAGATCTGGTCTTTTCTTCAACATGAAATCTTCAAATTCAACTATATCACTGAATGACCATCTTTTCCCCTGAAACACTACATTCAGATTTGCTGGGTAGGTGATTTCTGGCTTCAATCCCAGCTCCCCTGACCTCTGAAACATCCCACTCCAAGCCCTTTGATCCCTCAACGTTGAAGCTGCCAGATCCCATGCTATCCTGATTGCACCTCCAGAGCACTCAAACCACTTCCCTCTAGCTTCCTGCAGCATCCTCTCCTTGATCCAGGAACTCCAAAATCCGGCCACAATATTCCCAGGAGCCCCTCTGTTTGGGCCTCTTTCAGGAGGTGAATGATGAATTCCTTCAATATCCACCTTGCCCTCTGATTCTATAACATCAGGGCAGTTTTCCTTGATAACATCACAGAAGGTAATGTCCAGGCTCCTTGTTTGATCATGGCCTTCAGGCAGTCCAATAATTTTAAAATTATTTCTCCTGGATCTATTTTCCAGGTCAGTTGTTTTTCCAATGAGTTGCTTCACATTATCTTCTATTTTTTCAAACTTTGGGCCCTGTTTACTAGCTTCCTGATTTAACTCATAGTCATTCATTTCCCTGGACTCAATTCTCTGTTTCAATGAATTGTTTTGTTCAGTGAGATTTTGAACTTTCTCCTCCATCTGGCCAGTTCTGCTTCTCAAAACCTCCCTCTCCTTGTTGGCTTTCCAGACCTCCCTTTCTATTTGAGTCAGCCTCCTTCCAAAGGTGTTATTTTCCTCAGCGTTCCCTTGGTTCTCCTTTAGTAAGCTGCTAACTTGCTTTTTAAGGTCTTCTATTGCCTGAGCCAAGTTTAAGTCCCCTTTGGAGGCATGGGCCTTGACTTCCTCTGACCATATGCCTTGTTCTTCCTCATCTGAAGGGATGGGAGGAGACACCTGTTCCCCAAGAAAGTAACCTTCTATGGTCTTTTTTTTTTTTCCCTTTTCTATGCATTTTCCCAGCCAGTTACTTGACTTCTGAGTTTCCTCTCCACAACCACCTCATCTCCAGTTCCACCCAGTCAGAGCTTGGGTGCTGAGATTCAAATGCTGCTTCCAAGCCTCCAGGGCTTTCAGCGGAGATGGGGCTGCTTTTCAGTGTGAGATAAAGTTCAGCTGCTCAGGTTGGGGCACGGCCGCCACCTGGGGCTTAGTTCCCTCAGTGGGTTTACAAGGAGACCTTCCACCATGAGGGCCACTGCCTGCTTTGGGAGCCCTTGTCTGCTGCCGCCTCTGCTGCTGCCTCCTCTGCTGCTGCCTCGTGAGGGGGCCTGAGTTATGGGAACACCCTGCCCCCCTCTCGGCCAGCCACAAAGACCCTCTCACTGACCTTTGGCGCCTGTGGGTTGAGAAACTTGTGCTGCCACTGGAGATTCTGTCCCTAAAGCCTACTTGGATCTGCTCCCCTTGGTGCTGCGTGGTCAAGGCAGGGCTGGGCTCTGCTCTGGGTCCAGTGCGCAACAGACCTTTCAAGTCAGTTTTTCAGGTCTCACTGGAACAGAAATCTCCACTCCATTGTTCTGTGGCTTCTGCTGCTCTAGAATTTGTTGAGAGTTCTTCTTTACAGGTGTTTTGTGGTCTGTGGGGTAAGAGCTAAGTGTCTGTGTATCTTTCTACTCCATCATCTTGGCTCCTCCCAAATAGCTTTATTTCACTTGTTAGCAGTAAGCATGACTCTTCTGTGATACTTGAGAGCCACATAGGATAGATTCAGCCAAAATATTCTTCACCATATTCTAGCCATACAGTTAATATATTTAATACTCTATTGGTAGTCTACAAATCCATATACACATTTTATCACTGATGGCCTAGTCTGGTCAAGCCCCAGAATGATTCATTAAGATCATCTCATAAGAAGGTACTATTTTGACCTTAAATTTGAGATTTGGAAGGTAGGTACCCTGTTAATACAACATGAAGCCTTACACAAGATAACCAATTGAAGTACTTTTCTTTCTTCTAAACTTACTTATTCACCTAGAGGAAATCACTTGATCTAAGGATGAATAACTTTTTTTTTTCTTTTTTATCCCAGGACTTCAAAGTGCTTTTCAGAAGATATGTAATCTATGACCTAGTTGAGATTTCCAAATAATACTTGTTTCTGCTCTCTAGAATATTCATGGGATCATTAATTTAGAGCAAGAAGGGACCTCAAAAATTACTCACACTGAAATCCTTTATTTTCTAGATTAGGCAAACCTGAGAGGTTTTCAGATGATTTGCCTAAATTCTCATAGGAAAGAGATATTAGAGCTGGGATTTTATGTGTAAGTGTTAATTTCAAATCTTGGTCTACTACTTGCTACTTGGGTCACCCTGGCAAGTTGCTTAATTTCTTTGGCCTTCAGTGCCTCATGAGTAAAAAGAGATTAGATTAGAAAGTCTCTAAAATTCACTCCAGTTCTAAATTTATTAGCCTATAAAAATAATCTTTTTCAATGAATCACTCCGTCTCTCAATTAATTATGTAACAGTGGTTTAACAGCAATCTGAAATAAAATAAAGAGAAATTGTTATCATTATCACAGATCTAGAACTGAAAGTAGCATCATTTTGCTATGAGACAATATGCAAGAATTCTATAATAATAAGACTTCAAACATATTCCAAATGGAATACTATGGTGGAGAAGTGGGATAAGGAATGTCATCTGAGAAAATATGGCTGGAGTGGGTAGAAATCCAGGACTGACTGTGATATGAAAACATGTATCATTACAACTTTTCTTCATGTTTTTAAACATTTTTACTTAAAGTTTTGAGTTCCAAATTCTATCCTTTCCTCCCTCTTTCTCTCTGAGTTGGTAAACAATAGTTATATGTGTGCAATAATGAAAAACATTTCCATATTAATCATTTTGTGCAAGAAGATTTAAATAAAAAATGAAGGAAAGAGAAAAATAGTATGCTTTGGTCTGTATTCAAAGAAAATCAGTTCTTTCTCGGGAGGCAGATGGTATGCTTGATCATTAATCCTTTGAGACTGTCTTAGATCATTGTTTTGCTGAGAATAGTTAAGTCATTTACAATTCTTCTTCATACAATATTGCTGCTACTGTGTGCAACACTCTCCTGGTTCTGTTCACTTCACTAGCTCCTGTAAGTCTTTCCAGGTTTTTCTGAAATCATTCTGATTGTCATTTCTTATAGCATTAAAATTAAATTAAATTAAAATTAAATTAAATTAAAATCTTATTCCATTAAAATCATATACCACAGTTTGTTTAGCCTTTCCCCAGTTAATAGGCATCCAATTCTTTGCCACCACAAAAGGAGCTGCTACAAATATTTTTTAGAAATAGGTTCTTCCCCTCCCCCTAACTTTTTTTGGATGTCTTTAGGATATATCCAAAACACCTAGCAGTGGTACTGCTGGATCAAAAGGTATGCACAGTTTTATAGTCTTTTGGGCATAGTTCCAAATTGTTCTCCAGAACAGCTGGATCAGTTCACAATTCCACCAACAGTGCATTCATGTCTCAGTTTTCCCACGTCCCCTCCAACATTTATCATTTTTCTTTTTTGTCATATTGGTCTCTCTGATAGGTAGGAGGTGGTACTTCAGAGTTGTTTTAATTTGTATTTCTCTAATCAATAATGACTTAGAGCATTTTTTCATGATGATAGATAGCTTTGATTTCTTTGTCTGAAAACTGCCTGTTCATATTCTTTGACTATAAATTGGGGAATGATTTTTACCTTTTGTAAATTTGATTCAGTTCTTGATATATTTGAGGAATGAGGCCTTAATCAGAGATATTCCTTTTAAATCTGCAAGGTTTCTGCTTTCCTCATAATTTTGTTTGTTTAAAACCTTTTTAATTTTATGTAATCAAGACTATTTTATATTTTGCAAAATGTACTGTTTATATCTTCTTTGGTCCTAATTCTTTCCTCATCCATGAATCTGACAGATAAACTGTTTCATACTCTCTTAATTTGCGTATAGTATCACCCTTTATGTATAAATTGTGCTCATTTTGACCTTATTTTGGTATATGGTGTGAGATGTTGGTCTATGCCTAGTTTCTGTTATATTGTTATCCAGTTTTCCCAGCATTTTTTGTCAAATAATGAGTTTTTGTTCCAAAAACTTGGATCTTTGGGTTTATCATATATTAAATTACTAGGGTCGTTTATCATAATGTAATTTGTACTTAATCTATTCCACTGATCCACCACTCTATTTTTTAGTCAATACTCAATTGTTTTGGTAATTTCTGCTTTATAATATGCTTAGAAATCTGGTATATCTGTCTAGACCATCTTCTTTTGCTTTTTTTCATTAATTCCCTTGATATCCTTGAGCTTTTGTTCTTCCAGATGAATTTTCTTATTATTTTTTCTAGTTCAACAAAATTTTTTTTGATAGTTTGATTAGTATGACACTGAATAAATAGATTGATTTATTTAGAGTTGTTATTTTTATTATTTTGACGTGGTCTACCCATGAGCAATTAATATTTTTCCAGTTGTTTAGATCTGACTTTATTTGTGTGGAAAAAATGTTTTTATAGTTGTGTTCATGTAGTTCCTGACTTTGTCTTGGCAGGTAGACCCCCAAGTATTTTATATTGTCTACAGTTATTTTAAATGGAATTTCTCTTTTTATCTCATGCTACTGGACTTTGTTGGTAATATATAGAAATGCTGATGATTTATGTAAGTTTATTTCATGTCCTTTGACTTTGCTAAAGTTGCTAATAATGTCAAGTAGTTTTTAGTTGGTTCTCCAGGATTTTCCAAGTAGAACATCATATCATCTGCAAAGAGTGATAGTTTTGTTTTCTCATTGCCTATTTTAATTTCTTTTTCTTCTCATTGCTATAGTCAACATTGCTAGTACAATATTAAGTAAAAGAAGTAATAATAGCCATGCTTACTTTACCCTTGATTGTACATGGAAGGCTTGTACCTTTTCCCCATTATGGACAATGCTTGCTGATAGTTTTAGATAAACATTACTTATCATTTTAATGTAAACTCCATTTATTCCTATACTCTCTAGTGCTTTTAATAAGAATGAATGCTGTGTTTTGTTGAAAACTTGTTCTGCATCTATTGAGATATCTATAATAGTAAAAGTATGACTCCAACAAAAACTAAGTCCCTGCTCTGTGCCAAACACTAGACTGAGTGCTAGGGATACCAAAAAACAAACAAAACATAGTTCCTTCTCTCAATCACCTGATTTCTGTTGGTTTTGTTATTGATATCTTCACTTGTGCTGATAGTTTTACCAATATTGAACCAGTCATGTATTGCTGGCATAAATCCTGTCTGATAGTAATATATGATCCTTGTGATGTCTTCCTATAATCTCTTTGCTAGTATTTAATTTAAAATTTTTGAATCAATATTCATTGGGGAAATTGGTTTATAATTTTCTTTCTCTGTTTTGGCTCTTCATGTTTTGGGTATTATTACCATATTTATGACATAAGAGAATGTGGTTGGATTTCTTCTTTGTCCATTTTCCCAAATTGTTTATATAGTAGGAATGAATTATTCTTGAAATAGAATTCGCTTGCAAATCCATGGTGCTGCAAATTTTTTCTTAGGGAATTCACTGATAGCTTTTTACATTTCTTTTCCTAAGACTGGGTTTTTAAGGTATTTTATTTCTTCTTCCATTAATCTGGATAATTTATGTTTTTTGTAGATATTCATCCACTTCATTTAGATTTACAAATTTATTGACACATTATTGGGCAAAATACTTCCTAATAATTGTTATAATTTCCTCTTTATTGGTGGTAAATTTGCTCCTTTTGTTTTTGATATTAGTGATTTATTTTTCTTCTTTCCTTTTCAAAATCAAATTGACTATTGGTTTATCTGTTTTGTTGACTTTCCCCCCTAAAACCAGCTTCTAGTTTTATTTGTTAGTTCAATGATTTTCTTACTTTCAATTTTATTAATCTTTCTTTTAATTTTCAGGATTTCCAATTTGGTATTTAACTGAGGATTTTTAATTTGTTCTTCTTCTAATTTTTTAGTTGCATGCCCAATTCTTTGATCTGCTTTTTCTCTATTGTGTTGATGTAAGAGATTAGAGATATCAATTTTGCCCTAAATACCACTTTGGATGGATTGTCTCATTGTTGTCATTTTCTTTAAAGAAAATTTTGATTTTTTCTATGATTTGTTTTTTCACCCACTTTTTTAAAGGATTAGATTATTTCATTTCTAATGAGTCTTTAATCTCTTTATGAAAAAGATATGTTTGCTTTTTCTTCTTTTTTGCATTTGGTTCTGAGGTTTTTATGTCCTAATATATGGTCAGTTTGGGGGTAGGTGCCATGTTCTTCTTAGAAAAAGATATATTCCTTTTTATTTCCAGTCAGTTGTCTCTAGAGATCTATAATCTCTAACTTTTCCAGAACTTTATTCACCTCCTTAGCTTCTTTCTTATTTATTTTTTTGGTTAGATTTATCTAGTTCTGAGAGGGGAAAGTCAAGATACCTTACCAGTATAGTTTTATTATTTATTTCCTCCTGTAACTCATTCAACTTTTCCTTCAGAAATAATTGTCTATGATACCTTTCAGCAAGATAGAGTTGCCTTCTTTATCTCTTGTAATTAAATCTATTTTTCTTTTGCCTCTTGCGACTTCTGTTTTCTTTGCTTCACCTGAAGCATAGCAGATTCTGCTCCAGCCCCTTAACTTTACCCTGTGTGTATTTCTCTGGTTTAAATGTGTTTCTTGCTATCTTCTTATGCTTTATGGGCCAGTTCATACAATTCACACTTATAGTTATAACTAATTGTATATTTCCCTTTGAGTTATTTTCCCCTTATTTATCTCCCTGTGTCTCTTACTCCCACCCTTTCCCTCTTCAGAAGTGCTTTACTTTTGATTACTGCCTTTCCCAATTTGCTCTCTCTTTTATCAGTCCCTCCTACCCCTTCTGTTATCCCAGTTCCTTTTAACTTCCTTATAGGGTAAAATAGACATCTGTGTCCAAATGAGTGTGTATGTTATTCCTCTTTTAAGACAATTTTGATGGCAGTAAGGTTTGAGCTTTGCCTGCTACCCCCACCCAACTTCCCCTCCATTACAATTGCTCTTTCATGCCTCTTTTATATAGGATAATTTACTCCCATTCAATTTCCCCCCCTCCTTTTATTAGTGCAATTTTATTTCTCATCCCTTTATTTTGGTGGAGTTTTTTTTGCGTTTTTGCAGGGATACTGTCCCATCAAAATCACCTTATATCCACACATTTACTCCTACTTTGTCTTATAATAATCAATTTAATAGTTACAAATATTATCTTGCCATATAGAAATATAAACAATCTAACCTTATTGAATTTCTTATGTTTTCTCTTTCTTGTTTCTTTTTTACCTTTTTATGTTTCCCTTGAATTTTGTATTTGGAAGTCAAATTCTTTATTCAGCTTTGATCTTTTAACTAGAAATGCTTAAAAGTCCTCTATTTCATCAAATATCAATTTTTACCCCTAAAAGATTATATTCAATTTTGCTGGGTAGGTGATTCTTGATTATAATCCTAACTCTTTTGCATTCCAGCATATCATATTCCAAGCCCTCCAGTTTTTTAATGTGGAAGCTGCCTAATTCTTTGTAATAGTGACTGCAGCTCCATGAAACATGAATTGTTTCTTTTTGTCTGCTTTCAGTACTTTCTCCCTGATTTGTGAGCTCTGGAATTTGGGTTGTGATGTTCTTGGGAGTTTTTATTTTGGGATCTCTTTCCAGTGGATTGGTGGATTCTTTCAATTTCTGCTTTACCTTCTGGTTCTAATAGATCAGGACAATTTTCTTTGATAGATTTTTAAAAGATTTTATTCAGGTTTTTTTTTTTCTTTTTGATCATGGTTTTCAGATTGTCCAATAATTTTTATATTATCTCTCTTGGATCTATTTTCCAGTTTAGTTGTTTTTCCAAAATGAGAAATTTCACATTTTTTTTCTATTTTTTTTTACTTTTTTGATTTTGTTTTATCCTATCTTAATGTCTCATAGAATCATTAGTTTCCATTTGTTCAATTCTAATTTTTAAGGAGTTATTTTCTGCAGTGAACTTTTGTATTTCCTTTTCCATTTGAACAATTGTATTTTCTTCAATAAATTTTTGTATGTCTTTTCCCATGCTATTGACTCTTTTTTTCATGATTCTCTTTCATTACTCTAATTTATTTTCCCAATTTTTCTTCTATTTCTCTAATTTGCTTTTTAAAATCCTTTTCGAGCTCTTCCAGGAATTCTTTTTGGGTCTGAGACCAAATTACATTTTCTTTGAGGCTTCACATGACACTATTGTCCTCTTTTAAATTTGCCCCTTTATCTCTCCTATCACCATAATAACTTTCTATAGTTAAGCTTTTGGGGGGGGGGCTCATTTTTTCTGCCTTTTTTTGTGACTTGGCATTTTTATGTGAGAGTTGGGATCTGGTCCTGCACTGTCCCAAGCTTTTTCTTCTGAGTTTCTGGGTCTTTCTTTTGGCATTCACTGGATTTAGGGCTTAACTGCTTGCTTTCTCTGGAGAGGAGGTTTACCTTTTGACTTGTATGGGGGAGGACCTCCTTGTTGGTCTCCTTTGGGTTTGGGGTTTAGCTGCTGGCCTGCTTCAGGGTTGAGACCTTGCTGCTGGGTTGCTATAGAAACAGGGCCTCTCTGCTGAAAAGGTGTAGGGGTGGGCCAGCCCTGGGGCAGGACTTCACTACCAGTCAGCAATAGGTTCAAGGCCTCACTGGTGGCTTGTGTGAGGGATAAGTTTGCTGGGGCAGGACTTTGCTGTGTTGTACAAACATGTGTGTTGTGTGTGTTGCACTCACTTGTCTAGGGGGCTGCTGACTTGTAGGAAGGTGGGGCTTTCCCTGGTGGATTGCCCCAGGCTTGGAGCCTTGCTGTTAGCCCCCTACTGTGAGGCTGGTGCTGTAGCTGCTACTTCTCTCCTGCCAAAGGCTTACCTGACTGGCAAGCTACTTCCCTGCTCCTAGATCAATTATGAGGCAGTTTTCCAGTTATTTGGAGGGGAATTTGGGAGGATTTCAGAGGGTTTCTTTATCACTTTGGATCTTGGTACCAGAAAACCAATGATCAATCTTCAAAACTTTTTTAAAGAAGCATTGTATCACCAGAAAATGTATGGATTGGTCATGTAGCAAGAGTGAGTGACAGTCACTGGACAGCCCACTTTCCTGTGCTCCACTGGTATCCACGTAGTATTAAAATAATGTGATGAAGTCCTACCCCACACACCCTCATGCTGACCATTCTATTGATTGTTCCTCTTATGATAAATTTGTGAGAAGACATGGACGAGAGCTGGACAGAACTGGTAGACGTAGATCGGTTGAGATCTGTGTCATTGGAAGTGATATCCACATTAGTGAGATCACAGATGCTTTGAAGGATTAGAGAGGTCCAGGACTAGCTAAAAGACACAAACATCATATACCTAAAAAATAACTAGTAAAAGGTGAACTTCCAGTGAGGCCAAAATGGAGCAATGCTCCCAAATGTCCTGAAAAGACTTCAGAAGAAACAGAAGCAGAGAGTAAATTGTAGCTGGTTGTATAGCACATGATAGAGAGAAGGGCTAGGCAGAGTAATTTTACAAATCATTTAAAAAATACTTCATTAGTTACAAGCAGTTCTACTGCTATTATGCAGGAACAGCTAAGTGATGTCTGGAGCCAACATCATTAATATTTTTAATGCTTCTTCCATCATGTAAATCTATCTGTTTTGCTGTCATTGAACTCATCCCAATGTGACTCCATATAAAAAATGCAATAAATTTCGGCTTCCCTTTTAAGATTCATAACACAACTCTTCAAAGATCATTTTTTTCTTTCATCCTACAAATACTTTTTTTACATGGGTCAAATTCATATTCCTCCCTTATTTATCCATGTTTGATGTCTGAACATGTGGGCTTGATATGACTTCATTTTGCAGGGAGATACAATCTTAGAATTGGTTGTCCCATTTTTTTGAGTCTGTATCCTTAAATACCCTTCGATAGGGTAGGAAAAGACTCTTCTTCCTTTTCCCCTCTCCCCCAAATAGTTTTGTACCCCTCAAGGCCTAGCACCCACAGTGATAACCTATATTCTTGAAATTGTTCTGGTTCCCTTCCTATACTTAGAATATCTGTTCAGGAACCTAATTGTCTGATTTTAATATAAATGTCACAAAAGAGAATCCAAATCTCCTTACTAAAAATCACAATAATAATAATAAGATTCAAATAGTACTTTAAGGTTTGCCAAGCCCTTTAAAAATACCATCTCATTTTATCCTCATAACAACCCTGGTTGGCAAGTGCTATTATCATCTCCATTTTCCGAAGGAGGAAACAGAAGCAGACAGAGGTTAAAGCAACTTGTCCAGCATCACATAGCTAACAAGGGTTTGAGACAAGATTCAAATTCATGTCTTTCTTACTCTAGGTCTTTAGTGGCCCTTTGCTCACCAGGCGTAGTACAGAGGTATATATCAATCTCCCCAATGATCACTTCTGACCTGAGGTGTACCTATAGTAATTCTATTTTACAGTTGACTGGCTTATTTAGGATCTGCCTGGGAAGGCTATATTCTCTTGCCAAGTCAGCTACTGAGACCTTCCCCTTTGACCTTGGACAAAGCACAGGCTAAGCGAATCCACTTTCTTTATGGTTAGAGTACAGAACAATAGGAAAACAAAATTGCCTTGTGGTAAAGACAGCACAAAGGTGCTGGTATGGACTCTACACTGGAGACCAAACTGGGTCCTTTATACTTCAACTTATCTAGGTCAGAGTAGTGAGGTCCATGGATGATTTCATTACAGCACACCTGGGCAGCAGATTAAATGGCCTTGTAATGAAATCTTTACATGAAAGAAATCTAATCTCCTTTCCATCTCTTTTCCTGGTTTTTTTTTTTTTGGGGGGGGTGGCCCTGCCAAAATTACTTCACAGGTAGTGTCCAAGTTTCTCATCTTTTATATGATGGCATAATTAATACTTCTTACGTGCTCTGGGAAGGGAGAGATAAAAGGTGAGAAATGGAAATCATTAGTAAAGTGATCATTGAGATAGCAGACACAGAGGTAATGATAAACTTCAAAATACTTTGGTGTGTGTTCCCTCCACCAACGGGGGTCTTATAACTAACTTTATCACTTAGTAGATGAGCCTCTGTAGTTAGTTTGCCTGAGGCCAATAGATTAAGTGATTTGCTGAGAAGTGTCAGAAGTGGGATTTGACCCCATGATTCTATCCACTATATCACATTGCCTCTCTAAATCAAAGTTTCAAACTAAGGAATCAAAAAAAAATCAAAGGGTGAAGTTGTGTCAGGAGTCTTGTAGTGATACTAATAATCGTCTCTAAAATAATAGTTGATCATGCTTCCATTCATTATCTGATTCCTCACAAACCTCCTGGGAGGTTGGCTGGGAAGGTATTATTAGCTCCATTTTATGAATGGAAAAACTGAAGTATAGAAAAGCTAAATGTTTTGTTCAACGTTATGTAGCACTTCAGCATCTGTGCCTAGACTAGAGCTCATTTCTGAATCCCCCTGGCTTTTTTCACTGTTCATTTAGCTCACTATAGTTCATCCTTCTTTTTCAAAGAGGAACAATGATATCACGGAGTTGACGTCTCAACTTGTGGGTGAATTGAATTTAAGTGAAGCAGAGCTGCACAAAATCATCATCCTCACTCTGTCTTCCAGAATTATGAAGTCCAGCAGTAAGACAAAATGCAGGATGACTAGTCATTGCTTGGGATGCAGCGGATGACCTTGGTGTCTTTGATGTCTGACCAAGCTCTAAACACTCTACAGCGCCTGCTTCAGCCACCTTTATGGCTGTTGAAACAAATTGTTCTTCTCTACCCATTCCTCCAGGGAAAGTCTGTACATGCTTGAGTTAGACATTCCCTTAACTTACTGACAGATTTGAGTCCTATCAGTTTACCCTGTCTGCTGAGATAGTTTACTAGGTTGTGGCTGCTGCACATGCCATAGTTTCTTGGAGCCACAGGTGAGAGTTGAATGCTAGGTAGGTATCAAAAGTGGATGAGCAGAGCCCTCATCCCAGATGTGCTAGTCCTCCTTGAATACCTTGTACATCCAAGTAGAATTAAAGTTGTAAATTTGCTTTCAATTTCAAAACATTGGCAAAGGAATCATATGCTGTAGTGATCATGGCTTGCATAATGCCTCATAAATCATCACATAAGTTCCTTTTTCATATCTTTCCTTCCACATTTCCTTGCACAAAATGATACCTGTTCAGAAAAGGTAGCATTCATCCTTGGTTGACAACATTAAGAAATTTTCTATCTTGATGGATGAGTCATGGAGAAGACATTTATCATTAGAATATTCATCCTTCTGTCTTTCTGTGTTTCCTGTGTCTTCTGTAGTTTTTTAGGAGAAAAAAATGGAGAGGCCTTGTGATATAGTAGTTAAAGAAGTAATCACGAAGACCTCAATTCAAATCCTGTCTCATGCTTATGGATCGTGTGGTCTTGGGTAAAGTATACATCTTCTCTGGACCTCAATGTCCTCATCTTTGAATTAGAGGACCTCTCTGGTCTTACAGCTCTAAATCTAGGAATGAATGGAAGAAAGTTGAATGAGTTTGGAAGTGTGGGATATTGTCCTTCTCCCCAAAGATCTTCAAATTAAAAGTATACCAACTGCCAGGCCACAAGTGGACAAAAGTAGCATTAGATATCTAGGACTATTGTAATCCATTTTATTTAGTTTTTCTCTGTGGGTCAAAACTGACCTTCTGTCTGTATGATTGGAAGATCTGTTTTTGGTGTTCTATCCTGGAACCTAAGTCTGAGTAGGGTATCTTTATGATGTCTATAATGCTCAAGAAATATTACAAGGCTCCAAAGTGAAGTCATCCATTTATCTCTATACTATCACTAACTTTGGAGGATCTCACTTACATAAAGTACGGAAATGAATTATGTAAATATTAGCTTAACCAATGTTGGTAGCACGTACAAATATAGTAAAGGGTTCTAATATGCCACCTGGCTTTTCATTTGCAAACCAAAAAGATTGAGGGAGTGATATATTGAATTATAGCTTTCAATAAGGCATCCTAAATATTTTGTGACTTTTTTGTCAGACTTCAAATTCAATATTGATAGAAAATAATCACTAATTAATAAATGGATGAAATGAAGTATAAATATGTGGAATAATCATTTCCTGGGCTAGGAGGGAGGGAAGGAGAAAGAGAGGAAAACACAGAAGTATAGAGAGAAACAGAGACAAAGAGAGTAATCTTAGACAAAAATATTGTCATAGGTGAAGCTTTTTCCTTTCTTTTATGCTGCTTACTTTTGGAGTTTGCCTGACTTTGCTCAGAAATTGATGGGACAGGGATGGAGGGAAGTCAATGGCAGAAACGTCTCAGCTTTTGAGTATCAAGAAGCAAGAGATACAAGATTTAGAACAGAAAAAATGTTGCAAAAATGATGAGCATGAAATACAAAACAAGTGGGTCCTGGCATAGGAGATGCTGTGTTAGGACTACAATGGTAGACTAGAATGAAGGTGATAATGAGATCTGTGCACAACCCAGAGGAGGTTAGAGTTCAAAGAAATCAGGGTCCAACAAGGATTGAACTTGAATAGACAGCTCAGCATGCTAATGAACCTGAGTGTTTAATTGCAAATCGCTACACCCTCTGGTTCACCTAAAAAGCTTCAGCAATGGACAGCTCCTGGACGTTATTGATATATCCTATGTGGAAAAGAGATGTTAGTAATGATGGAAATTAAATGCAAGATGAAGCTTTGGGACTACTTGTCTACTTCAAATCCTAGTAGTAGCTTTTTACTGCCAGAGCTGGGCTGCTATGATTCCAGACCAAGAGCTAGATCCTGTGTACACTGCCTCCATGCTAAGTATGTCATACATTGAATTGGTAAGTAGGAAAACATGATTTTGTAAGTTGACTGTATTAAGAAAAATTTAAAGGTACAAAGGATGCTACTGTGAGCACCAAAAGTCCTACTTTCAACATTGTACTTTGCTCAGCTTTTGGCAGTAAAAAGCTACTACTAGGATTTGAAGTTGACAAGTAGTCACAAGAAGTTACCAGGGTACATAAACTCGCTGGGCTTCAGTTACTTCAGCTGCAAAATGAGGAGACTGGACTGGGTGGTCTCCCAGATCCCTTCTAGCTCTAATTCTATAATCCAATGCTCTATAGTCCTGTTTTGTAAGGATGAGCTTCACTTACTGGCCTGGGTTATTTATATTTTTTAGATAATTTATGTTAATTTGTGACAGCTGAGATATTGTCCTTCATACTTGGACTGTTGTTATAAGGTGGTTCTTTTGTTTACCTGAGAATGTTTTTGATCTAGCAAAACTAAATAATCAGAGTGATGATATCTTGGTCTATTTAAAATCTCATTTTTCTGCTCATGGCTGCTTGTGGGAAACCTTTCTAGGGGAAACCATTCTTTTTTCTTTTGTTGACATTTGAAATGACAAAAACACTCTATGTTAAATGTAAATAAAGTAATAGCCCCATTGGAGACATAGAAGCAGACAAATATATCTAGACACCTTAAATCAGTGTCAGATTCTGTAGCTTCAATGTAATAAGGATGACTACTATTCCATGAATGTTCTGAGAAAATATAATGCAATGACATATGGCCTCTCTTGTTAATGTTTGTTCAAATATCAATCACTTGCTAATTATTTCCTTTGCCTTGTCATTCTTTCTCTTTGTGAAATAACACAGCAGAAAACTAGCCAGTGGCAAAGACAGAATGAAAGGATTTCCCCATTCATGACTTTGGTTGGAGTTTAGTAGAGACTATTGTGAATACTAATTAACCATGAAAGTTGGTCTGAATCCAACTACTGGTTCAACAAAGGACATATAAAGGATAAATTTGTTTGAAAAATCTGTTAGAATGAAATGTTTTATATAAAAGGGACATTTCAAAACACAAGGTAATTCGTCACTCATTTTGGGCATCATTCCATATTTCAATACAACCAAAGAGTACATATACCCTAACATGATTTTCTCTATAAGCTCTCCTGAGGTTGTAGAGAAGTTAAA
Source organism: Notamacropus eugenii (assembly GCF_028372415.1). Lineage (NCBI taxonomy): Eukaryota > Metazoa > Chordata > Mammalia > Diprotodontia > Macropodidae > Notamacropus > Notamacropus eugenii. The sequence goes on along the minus strand of NC_092875.1, from coordinate 171,288,483 downwards.
ATTGTTAATATGAGTCCATAAATCCTGTCAATATCCTCTTGTTAACTTGATTGGGATAAGCATTCTGCCCAGATGAACACTAATAGAAGGTCATTTTAGTCACTGAGTTATATGCCAATATTATAGGGTGTATCAGCAAGGACCCTGACATACATAGAAGGGCCTGCTGTACAGGTTCTTAGATCTGCTTTTCTAAAGGAAAGGCAGCTTTTGAGGGGTCAATAATCGCTTTAATCAAGCACATACATCATTCACTTAGTTCGGGGGAAAAATTCAGCAACCTGAACTTCAAAGAAAATACAGAGAATAAAGATCAACAGACATGGCTTCCAACTATCTGATTATAAGCAATACATACATCACAGATCAACAGACAGGTACAACTGTTGGACCATTACTTATATACATAATTATCAGAGAGAGAAGCACCAACATCTGGGTTTTCAAAAACAGGGGCTCCTTATTGGCTTTCCTGATTCTCATCTGGCACATGCACCTTATTCCAAGAATAAGCCCCAAAGTAAAACCTCACCTCAGGGTATTTATACACTTTTCAGAGTCAGAGGGCATCATGACCCTTGAGAATTGATGCTGCATTAAAAAATTAACAAAAGGTATTTGAGGCCTTTTAATGAATGGGGAAGATCTAATTAATATTACATAGGGTAGAGGTAGGCCAATCCCAGTAATTTGTATATCAGTAAATCATTTTGAACATAATTTTCATCATTCTTTATAAGGTATACACATGTATTTAAAGGCTTAAGATATATATCATTTATATAACATTCATATTATCCCTATATCTAAATACTCTAACTTAAAATGTTACTACATAATCCTTACATACTGATGGATAAATATTTATAAGCACCTGTTATATCTTCTCTGTTTACTCCAGAAGCAAACATAAAAACAACAACAACAAAACCTTCTTCTGTCAACATTATGGTCAAGTCGAAATGAAAAAGGAATTCCTTACAGATGGAGAGATCATCCTGTTGCTGCTGCTTGCAGATAATATTTTGCTTGTTACACTGAACTTTGAAACAATGAAGAACTTTCTAAATAAGATCCATAATTAGTTAAAAGAGTTCAGCATATCTATATAGAAAAAAAATGTGGATATATTATAATACCTATTTTCCAGACTATGTTATACCTGTGTATATACAATGCTGCACACACACGATGAGTTGGCTGCAAAACCAAATAGGAGGATGTAATGACAATTTAAATGGAAAATCTTTCATATTCTTTAATAGCCCCATGTGACCTCCCTGGGTCACACAGAAACCTGAGTTACATGAATCTGAGTCACATGGAGCCTGTGGTGGGAGGAGTTTGCTGAAAGGCAGAAATGAGGAGAGGCAGAGATATAGCAGAGCTGAGAGGAAGTTAGTCATGACAACAGTAAGAGCTAGGAAGGATGCAGGCTCCTGGGTAGTGTGCATGAAAGAACTTGTTTGTGATTTTGTTTAAGGGAGCAGATTTGTGTTAAGCCTAACAAAGGGAAGTCTTGGGGATGGTAGTGCCCCCTGCATTGTTATTGTGTATAGATTTTTGTTGCTATGATGGATTTTGCTTTCTGGCATCTGAATAAATGTCTTGGTTCTGCCTTCCATGTGGAGAGTCTGTGGCATTTTGCGATTCAGAATTACACTGGTGTAGTCATGGCCATGGTAGGCGCTGTGAATATTGTATTGACACTAAAAAGAAAGAGATGTAACTGGATGGTTTTGGGAACCTGCATAGTTCTTTTAATGACTCCGTTTCTCCATTAAGCAGAGATTTCTTTTTAGAAATATTCTCCAGGTCATCATTTTTATGGGCTGAAAATCATAGAACAGTTTATGAAGAAATAAAATTGAAGGCAACTCAAAAGGCATATGGTAGATGCTAGTATGATGCATGATATTACCAACCAAGCAATAATATGAAAAATGACTGAGAAAGAAGGCTAGCCAGTCATGTGGTGGGAGAATGGGATAGCCAGTGGACAGCTTGGGTGCTCTATTGGTATCTGTACAAGATCAAAAGATTCAGAGGAAGTCCTCAGCATATTGAATATACCTCTATGGAGAATTCCTTGAGGATACAGATGAGTCACTCAGGATGGATTATGATCTGTACTGTTGGTGAGATCACAGATGCATTGAAGTATAGTCAAGTTTTTCCTGTTGCTCCTCTTCTAGAGAAACGAGAAGTTTTTTCTCCTCTCCATTCTCTGAAGCTCTTCTGTCTCTTCAGCATCTTTTCTTGTATGCTTTTCTAATAGTCTTCCCTGATTTTTCAAATAATGTGTTCCAATTTACTCAGGATTTCTTCCCCATTTTCTTCAGAGTGTAATTGTTCACTCTGCTTAAAACTGTTTACCTGTCTTAATCCATCAGCATCATTATCTTTCTAATTGTTGACTTTTTTGTAGGAATTCTTCAAGACTCCGTCATTAAGTTTGCCTTAGTAAAACTGGGCCTCTTGCATAGACAGAAAAGATAATTTCCCATGCAATTTAAGGGAGATGAGAAAAACCTGCTCACTGAATGACTACTTGAAATGTTTCCAATTTTAGATTAATTTGGGCTAACAAGTCTCCTCTTTTAAAATGAGAATACTTCAGGGATTGTTAAAAGGTTCTGTTGTTCATTCATTATTATGGATTGTTTTAATCAGATTGCTTTGCACTTAGCACTTAGCCAAGATAATAAAGACTGGGTTCATGGTAGGGGGCAGAGGAAAGCAATTTTGGAACATGGTGTACACTGGGAGGGCACAGGTCTAAGTGTGGGGCCTGATATGCCAATAGGGAATGGGTTAAGTAGGAGATAGAAGAGGCAGAGAAAGGGAGGTAAGAAGGGACATACAATTATTTTTATTGATTTCCCAATACTCTCTAGGGTTATGTGAGTCTGAGGATATATGAGAAATAAAGTAGAGGTCTAGTTAGTAGTAAGAAATAAGTTTTAAAAATACTTTTTAAGAGGCTTTGAATGTGCCATGCAAAATATGTCACACCTCCCTATTGCCTTCTAAGATAGAAGTCATTATATTAAACCTACAGAAAAATTTGCCAAAAAGTCCAGGTTTTAATAGAGGGTTAATTTTGTGATCTGTTCATGCTGTGTAGAGTGATATCAGGTGGGAAATTGTCAAGAAACTATTCAGGGGCTATTTTACAGCAAATGGTTTTATAGGTTGCTTAATTTATAAAAACTAGACGGTTGTAGGGAAGGTCTTGAAAACGTCACCATTTGGAAGTGTCCAACCAAATCAAGCAATCAACAACAAACATTTATCAGGCAACTATTATATTCTAGGTTCTGTGCATATAGACAAAAATGAAATAATCCCTGTCCTCAAGGAACTTACATTATAGCTGGCAAAACAACATGCTTGCATGTAAATGAATACAGATGTAATGTTGGAGGGATAGGTACTTGGTAAGGTTGTCCAAGAAAAACCCAAGGGGCAAAATGGTGCTGGAGCTGATCTTTAAAAAAAAAAAGTAGGGAACCTAAGAGTCAGGAGTGAGGAGATGAGGAAGGAACGCATTCTAGGCATGGGGGGGTGGTGCAAGGTGGGGGCAAAGAGAGAGACAGAGACAGAGAGAGACAAACACAGAGAGAGAGAGAGAGAGAGAGAGAGAGAGAGAGAGAGAGAGAGAGAGAGAGAGAGAGAAAGAGACAGAGAGAGAAAATTTAGGCAGAAGCCTAAGATTTCACTCTAATTTACAGAGAGAAGTGTCCCTTATGAAGAACAATAAGAGGACTGATTTTCCTGGACCCTATTAGGGAGCATGCAAGAAAGAAATACATATTAAGCCAAACAAGTCAACTGAACACTAATGGCTTTGAGTTCTAGATATAACACAAAAATGCATTGAATTTAAGTCATTTCCATTTCACAGAATAATAATGATATTCATTCATCTTGCATAAATATGTGGAAGAAAAATAAACTATTGAACAAAATGCTAAATTATTTTTGTAAATAAAAAAGTAAAGCTAATAGAAAATCACTGAAGTAGTGGTATCAAAAATAAAAATAATTTAATGTAATCACCATGTAATGTTATTTTAATATTTTGGTGCTGAAACAAGTAATGTAATAAACACAGAGACTGTGCAATATTTTTTGTTGACAAATTTTGGAACTTTATGGGAAGGGAAACAATAATGGCTATGGCATTACAGTCAGGGCCTTTGGTTAAGTTATCTTTTTAAATGCCAAATCTTGAACCAAAATTTACAGTAATCAATGTATTTAAATGTTATCAGCTGCTCTCAGGGCACAAATTCCAATGGAAAACTTTTAGGTACTTACTAATTGTTTCCAGCTCTAATTTATTATTAGAAAGTTGGAGAGATAACTATTGTAAGCTATTTCTAGATTGTATTAAAGGGAGTGATTGGCAAGGTAACAATAAAAGGGACATTTTCAAAGCCAAGAATTACCAGAAAAAAAAAGCTCAGAAGCTATTTGCAGGGGATTTCCTAGCAAAGTCACACAGAAACTGAAAAGCCCAGTTAAAGAATTCTCATATCTTTCTTTGTAAGGTTCCCTTTGACTTCTGCCTAAATTTTACAAGCCCTTTTTATTTTTCTTTTTGGTCACTTTTCTTAATGTCCCACAAATATCTGGGATTAAGAGAAATGGTAAAATTTAGGAGTCCAGAGAAGGTGCTAAGGAATTTCTTCAAAATTGTTGACATTTATATAGCACTCTGTACTCACAAAGGGTTTTATGATTATAAAGCTTTCCCTAAGTTATCTCATATTATACTTCCAACCACCTTGTGAGTAGGTAGAGTCATTATTCAGATTTTATGGAGGAGTAATCTGAGATTCAGAGACTATTCATGACTTACTTAAGGTAACATAATTACGAGAAGGTCAACCCAGGTCTTCTGATTTCAGGTTCAAAGCAATTCCTACTATACTATACTGTATCAAAGAAAACATCTTGCAACTTTTTTTTAAATTCTATAATCTTTCATTGCCATGGGGATTTTAAAAAAAATCATTATTAAAGATCTCAAATCCAAGAAATATAAGGAATTGATTTAAATTTATAAGTATAAGAGCTATTCCCCAATTAATAAATGGTCAAAATACAGAAACAGAAAGGTTTTGGTTTCCTTGTTTGTTTTTAAAGACTATCCTGCTCAGGCTAGAAGTACAGGAGCCATGGGCTGATTTCACTCTAATCGGTACTGTAGCTATGACCTGTTCCATTTCTGACCTGGTCCAGTTTACCCCTCATTAAGCAATCTGGTGCACCCTAGATTCCCTCTCTCTTCTAGAGGGCTCATCATATTGATGTTAGACTTAGTGTGTGAAACCAGCTAGATTGATCCATGGCAGCCCAGGACTTGGAGCTCAAGTAATCTATCTGCCTCTCTTTACCTAGGGTTACAGACATGTGTCACCATGTCTCATTAATCAGGAAGTTTAAAAGCTATCAACAGCCATAGAAAAACTGCTCCAAATCACTAATAATTAAAGAAATGCAAAATAAAACAATTCTAAGGTTTCACCTCATACCCATGAGACTAGAAAAGAGGAAAAAAGGAAAATAAAAAAGTATTGAATGTGCTTTAGGCAATTAGGCACATTGATGGGTTGTTGGTGGAGCTAAAAATTGGTAGTTTTTCTGAAGATAAATTTGAAACTATCCTGAAAAAGAGTACTAAACTGTGCATGCCCTTTGACCCCATGATACTTCTACAAGGCCTATTCCCTAAAGTTCAAAGGAAGAGGAAAAGGACTATATAATAAAAATATTAATAGTAGCTCTTTTTTGTAGTACCAACGAACTGGAAACTGTGTGTACACATTGGCTAGGAAATGGTTAATGAAATTATGACATACGAACATAATATAATGCCAATGTACTATAAGAAATGAGAAAAGGGATAGTGTTAGAGAAACTTGGGAAGATTTAGATGTAGAGTGAAGAGACAAGAACCAGGGGAACAATATTCATATATAAATATATATATATATATATATATATATAAAATGTATGTATATGTATATGTATATATGTGTGTATGTATATGTATGTACATATATACTTGTGTATGTATGTATGTGTATACACACATACATATATACATATATATGTATATACATGCACACACACATAAATACACACGCACACATATAATACCAACAATAGTATAAAGAAAAAGAATGGAAGCCAAGATGGTGGAGTAGAAGCAGGGACCTGCTTGAGCTCTCCCCACAAAGCACTCAAAAAACCTGTAAGAAATGATTATAAACAAATTCTAGAGCAGCAGAAGCCACGAAATGATAGCCTGAAGCAAATTTCCAGCCAAAGACAATGTGGAAGGTAGACAGGAAGAGTCTATTGCATTGGACTGGGAGTGGTGCAGATAGGACTGAATAGCTGGCAGCTGTGGCATTTCCAGACTTCTAAACCCACAAATACCAAAGACAGCTTCAAAGGTCAGTGGGAAGGGTCTCTCAACTGACTGAGAGGGGAGCATGGTCCGGCCCCAGCTCTAGCCCCAGCCCTGGCCTGACCCTAAACTCAGGGTGGCAGCAGCCGTTGGAAAAGCAGCCCTTGTTTCTGGAGCCATCAACTTAACAAAGAGCTCAAAAGACAAGTAACTGGCTGTGAAAATGAGCAAGGTGGGGGCGGGGGGAGGAGAAACCAGACTATAGATTCTTACTTTCTTGGTGAAGAAGATCATTGGTGATGAAGAAGATAAAATCATACAATCAGAAGAAGACAACAAAAGTCAAAGCTCCTGTACCCAAAGCCTCCAATAAAGATATGAATTGGTTTTAGGCTATGGAAGAGGTCAAAAAAGATTTTGAAAATCAAGTAAAAGAAGTAGAAGAAAAATTGAGAAGAGAAATGAGAATGATGTAAGAAAATCATGAAAAATGAGGCAACAGCTTGCTAAGGGAAACTCCAAAAAATGCTGAAGAAAATAACACCTTTAAAATTAGACTATCCCAAATGGCAAAAGAGATCCAAAAAGTCGATGAGGAGAATGCCTTAAAAAGCAGAATGGGCCAAATGGAAAAGGAGGCCCAAAAGCTCACTGAAGAAAATAATTCCTTAAAAATTAGAATGGAGCAAATGGAAGCTAATGACTTTATAAGAAATTAAGAAGTTATAAAACAAAATCAAAAGAATGAAAAACAGAAGATAATGTGAATGATCTCATTGGAAAAACCACTGACCTGGAAAATGGATCCAGAAGAGATAGTTTAAAAATTATTGGACTACCTGATCAAAAGAGCATAGACATCATCTTTTGAGAAATTATCAAGGAAAACTTCCCTGATATTCTAGAAGTAGAGGTAAAATAGAAATGGAAAGAATTCACTGATTGCCTCCTGAAAGAAACCTCCTATGAGTATTAGAACCAAATTCCAAAGTTCCCAGGTCAAGGAGAAAATACTACAAGCTTCCAGAAAGAAACAATTCAAGTATTGTGGAAACGCAATCAGGTTAACACAATATTTAGCAGCTTCTACATGGATCAGAGGGCTGGGAATATGATATTCCAGAGGTCAAAGAACCTATGATTAAACCAAGAATCACCTACCCAGCAAAACTGAGTTTAATACTTCAGGGAAAAAAGTGGAACTTCAATGAAATAGAGGACTTCTAAGCATTCTTGTTGAAAAGACCAGATTTGAATAGAAAATTGTATGTGTGTGTGTGGGTATGTGTATGAATATATATATATATATATATATATATATAAACATATATATGTGCATGTGTATGTGTGTGTGTATAGAGAGATACAGAGACAGAGAGAGACAGGGCACAGGGTGAAATGAATACAAAGGGATGGTATCTAAAAAATAAAATTAAGTGTTGAGAGGAATGTACTGGGAGAAAGAGAAAGGGAGAAGTAGAATGTAGTAAATCATCTCACATAAAAGAGGCAGGAAAGAGATTTTACAATGGAGGGGAAAAAAGGGAAGGTGAAAGGGAATAAGTGAACCTTCCTTTCATCAGATTTAGCTTCAGGAGGGAATAACATAAACACTCAATTAGGTATGGAATTTTATCTTACCCTACAGGAAAGCCAGGGGGAAAGAGGATAAGAGAGGGGGGAATAATAGAAGGAATGGCAGATTGGGGAAAGGGGTAAGTGGCACTAAACATTTTTGTAGTGGGACAGGTCAAAGGAGAGAATAGAATAAATGGAGGGCAGGACAGGATAGAGGGAAATATAGTTAGTCTTTCACAATATGACTGTTATAGAAGTGTTTTGCATGACTACACATGTATAATCTATATCAAATTGCTTGCCTTCTCAATGAGGGTGGGTGGGGAGGGGGTGAAGGGAGAGAATGTGTAACTCAGAGCTTTAAAAATGAATGTTGGAGGTTGTTTTTACATGCAACTAGGAAATTATATATATATAGGCAACGCGGTATAGAAATCTATCTTGCTCTACAGGAAAATAGAAGGGAAGGTGATGGGGGGAGGGGTGAGAAATGGGAGGTCAGATTAGAGGAAAAGGTAATCAAATTACATGCTGTCCTGGAGTGGAGGGAGGATAATGATGGGGAGAAAATTTCAAATTCAAAATGATGTGGAAATGAATATTGAAAACTGAAAATAAATTTAATTAGAAGAAAAAGAACATTGAAAGACTTAAGTCTACTGATTAGTTCAGTGATCATCCTTGATTCCAGAACATTGATGATGGAACATTTTACCCACCTCTTGACAGAGAAGTGAAAGACACAAGATGAAAATTGGGATATTTATTTTTAGAAGTGGCCAATGTGGGAGTTTGCTTTGCTTGACTATGCATATTTCATACAGTAGTTTTTTTTTTCCCTTTTTTTCTTTTCAGTGAAGGATACAAATGATATAGAGATAATCTCAGGATCTCTCTTAAGAACTTTGGATTTTGTTGTGTGACTTGGGAGTCACTGGCACAGGACCATTCAGTATGGCATGCCCTGATCAGAGCAGGTACTGTACTCTGTGAGCAAAGCAGAATTAAAGTAGATCAAAAGATATGTGAGATGTGCAAATTTAGAGAATCCACCCCAATTGTCCAAACAGACTATTTGTGCCCAACTTGTGGTAGAGAACTCTGAGCTCAGATTCATCTGATTAGCCACAGTCTGATGCATTGTAACTTGACTCTAACATAGTCATGTCATTTTGGTCCTCTTTGAGAATGAAGGACAACAACCACTGAGGGTTAGGAGAAAGAGAAAATAATGTTTGTTAATTGAAAAAGATTTTGTTGTTGTTGCTGTTCAATTGTGTCAAACTCTTCATGAAACCACATGGAAACAAAGAACGTTAACTTGGACAGACTTTGAGAGATGGTAGAGGATAGAAGACCATGCTATGGTCTATGGCAGAGGTTCCTAAACTTATTTGGCCTACCACCGCCTTTTCATTTTTTTTTTTTTTCTGGTCCTGAACTCTTTCTTTTTTTTTTAAAAAATTATTTTTTAATGTTTAACAATCACTGCCATACAATTGAGATTTTATCCCCCCCACACCTACCCCCCACTACCCCCCTCCCTCCCCACGACTGCATATAGTTCTGTATAGGTTCTACATATACTTTTCTATTGAGTACATTTTCACTATAGTCATGCTATGTAGTCGGACTAAAATAAATGGAAGAAATCATGTAACAAATCAAAACATGATACACAAAAACATACACATACACAAACATGATCTGCTACATTCTGCGAATGACTTCCATATTTCTTTCTCTGAGTGTGGAAGGCATTTTGCCTTAGAGAACCACCATTGGGATTTTTATTATTTTTTTTTTTTAAGAAGTTCTTGCGTTATTACAAAATTCCAAGTCTACCAGAAAAAACTCTCGCACACTGTGGTCGTTGCTGTGCACAGAGTTCTCCTGGTTCTGCTCCTTTCACTCAGCATCAGGTCATATAAGTCCTTCCAGGCCTCTCTGAAGTCTTTTTGTTCATCATTTCTTATGGCACAATTGTACTCCATTACATTCATATACCATAATTTATTCAGCCATTCCACAATTGATGGACATCCCCTTGACTTCCAGTTTTTGGCAACTACAAAGAGTGCTGCTATAAATATTTTTGTACATGTGGGACCCTTTCCCATTTTTATGATCTCTTGGGGATACAGTCCTAGTAGCGATATTGCTGGGTCAAAGGGTATGCACATTTTTGTAGCCCTTTGGGCATAGTTCCAAATTGCTCTCCAGAATGGTTGGATGCGCTCACAGCTCCACCAACAATGAATTAGTGTTCCAACTCTCCCACATCCTCTCCAGCATTTATCATTTTCTTGTTCTGTCATGTTTGCCAATCTTATAGGTGTGATGTACCACCACCTTTTCAAAAAACAAAGTCACTCAGTGCCCCCCAAAATCTACTCTCTTTAGCCCTTTAATTTTTAAAAAAATTCTGTCATTTCAAAAAAATTTTTTTTAAAAATGATGCATCTTAGCTTTAGTAACTAATTGTAAATATGTGGATTTTTTCCTTCATTGAAATTTTGATAATATAATATTATGTCATGTAACTGTATAATGTCATATTGTAAGCACATATTTCTGCTGATGCATGCTGGTCTTCCTGAGAATGCCAACATTTGCTTATTAAGACCTATCAGTGGACTTGACCACTAGTAATATCTTACATTTTGTGCATTTATTTGGAAAATAATGTAATCACTACAACTTTAACTTTGTTATAAATCATATGAAACATAAACAAACAGTTTTTCAAAATTTCCTTCTCTTCTTTCCTTATGCTTCCACAACCTCCTTATTTTTATTCAATACCCCACAATTGCACCCCAGGATACTACTGCCCCCTTGGATCATCTCAGCATGCCCCAGGTTTCACCCACTTTGGAAACATCTGGATTGTGTCACTAAGGGTCAGATACGACTGAACAACAACAACAATTTTAAAAGATGAAGAAAATTAAAAGTTTCTTAAAAATAAAATAAAAGTCACATTAAAAAAATCATCATCATCATCATCAATCTCACATTTCCTATTGGTAATTTCAAAGTAAATGTCCCATAGCCATCTCAAATTCAATATATTCAAAAGAGAACTCATTTTCTCTCCAAATCTACTCCTCTTTCAAGTGTCAGAATGCAATGAGATACTTGTGAACCACTAAACTATTAAAAAGATAAAAAGAACATAATTCTTAACATTAAAAAGATATTAATTCATATAAAAGTTACTCCTCTCCACCTTCATAATTACCATGACAATGGACCATACTAGATAAGAACAGAACTCCTTCTGGGCTGTAGAAATATCACTGAAACCCTAATTCCCCATAGGCTGGGTCTTTCATGCCTCAGGCTATAAGGAAAGCTAAGAGCTTCTTCACCCACTTAAAGGTGCAGACCAGACTACACAAAGCAGGCACTACTCCCACCAAAAGCTGAATTGTAGAGATTGTAGAGGGTGTGGTTGGAATAATAATCAATCTAAAGCCTTTGTTGCTTAGTCTAGTTTTTCCTTAAAAGGTAGTAAACTATCCTCACTATTTAATTAGCTCTGGGAACTGAGGCTCAGGCTATTTAAATACCTTCAGGACTGCCTGAATATAAAAATAGCCAGAGTTTAAAGGGCTGGAATGCTCAGGCTTCTGACTATTAACTGAGGATGTCCAACACCAGCGAAGAAAAGTTACTCTTAACTGAATAAAGACTGATTTCCATTGAATATCCTTTCACTGTCCTAAATATAGGCACCTAAGTGATGAAGTAGATAAAATGACAGACTTGAAGTCAGGAAAACTCATCTTCTTGAGTTCAAATCTGACCTCAGTATCTTACTAGTTGTGTGACCCTGAGCAAGTCACTTCACCCTATTTGCCTCAGTTTCCTCATCTGTAAAATGAGCTGGAGAAGGAAATGGTAAACTACTCCAGTATCTTTGCCAAGAAAACCCCAAATGAGGTCGCAAAAGTAGGTCATGACTGAACGACAACAATCTAAATATCCTTTCCCCGATAGCATTAAGTAAATTTCCTTTTGTTAACTACTAAATGTTCCATAAATGACTTATTTCTTTTCAATGTCAGACCTAACCCACCAAGCAAGTGACCTGAGTAGTCCTTTCCTAGAGGAGGATTAAGATGTCATAATGCTGAAAAGGTATGAAGGGGCCAGGTTGTGAAGAGATGTAAACACCAAGCATATGAGTCAATATCTGATCCTAAAGGTACTAGGGAGTCATTGAATCTTATTGAACAGGGTAGGGAGAAGAATGAGAGGGGAGGGTGGCATTGTCAGACCAGGGCTTTAGGAAAATCACTCTGTTGGTTGTACTGATAATAAATTGGAATGAGGAGATACTTGAGGCAGGGAAACCATTAGGATACTTTCCTCAATAGACCCAAAGAGAGGTGAGAGTTGCCTGAACCATGTATGGGAAATGGAGAAAAGAAAACTCCAGTGAAGGATGTTCTGGAAGTCAGATTTGGCAATTGATTCAATACTGATTAGATAAATGAGGTTGAGATGGTGAACCTGGGTGATTAGATGGTGGCTCCCCTCAACAGAAATAAGCAAATCTGGAAGAAGGGTAGGTTTAAAGGGAAGGATAATATGTTCTGCTTTGGACACTATGAGATGACTCTGGGACATCCAGTTTGAAAAGGTCCAATGAGGAAGTTGATGAAATGGGTTGGATCTTGAGTGGGAAACTGTCTTGTTATATAGATTTGAAAACTGTCTATATAAAAGATGATAATGGATTTAACATGGGAACTGATGAGATCACAGAATGAAAAACTGGAAAATGAAAAGAGAAAGAGCCCAGAACAGGACCTTGAGGAACATTTATAGTTAAGAGTAGTAGGATATGGATGGTGATGTAGAAAGGAGCCTGAGAAAGTTAAATAGATAATAGGGAAACTGAGAGAGAGAGAGAGAGAGAGACAGAGAGAGAGAGAGACAGAGAGAGACAGAGATAGACAGAGAGACAGGCAGAGATAGAGACAAGGGACAGAGAGACAGAGATGGGGGGGGTGGAGAGTAAATAAGGCACTTAAAGCTAAAAGTAAAATTTCTCTTCAGTTCTAGTCAGAGATAGACATAGAATGAGAGTTTGAAATGATGGTAGCAGGAGATAGAAAAAGCACAATTATTTAAAATAATTCCTTAATAGGGAATGTAGAATTGTATTTGACTTCCCAAGCAACTTCTGAAAATCTCAGTAGCCTTTATCCCAAAGTGGACCAAATAGGCCAACTTTAAAGTCACAACTTGAAGGTAGCACACTGGATAGAGCTTTGGATTTGGAGTCAGAAAAACCCAAATTCGAGTCTGACCTCAAAACCCTTTTCTAGCTGTGAGGCCCTGGGTAAGTCATTAAACCTCTGGATGCCTCAGTTTCATCATCTATCAAATAGAGATGATAACAGTATTTCTTACCTCTCAGGGTTTTGTGACAAAATAATCTTTGTAAAGTGCTTCGTGAACCTTAAAGCACTGTAGAAATAACAAGTCTGATTAATACTCATAGGTTCTACTACCTCCACAAAAGTTATCTAGAGAATGTCATAGGGAATTCTATAATTCTGAAACATGCTGTATTTGACATTCTATACTAACAACTGCTGAATCCTAGGAACTTGTAGCAGTAACTGAGTTATTATTATGAACTGCTCAACTTGTTCTGGGTTAATGATTCATGTGGTTCTAGTCTTAATGGGGGGAAAGTGCAAATGGTCATGGGGAACAAGGGAGAGAGTTGCTACCTGTTGCCTCTGCTTCTTTTTTTTGTAAGAGAATATTAGGTGCTTGTGGTTTAGTGGGAGAAAAAAACCCCCACTGGATTCAGAGTCCAGACAGCAGGGTTTGGACCGTAACTCCCTTATTTCCTATCTGGGTGACTTGGGCAATTCTAGGTCCAATTTCCTCCTATGTAACAAAGGAAAATTGTACTTGATGATGTTTAGGGTCTCTTGCAATGCTACAATTTCATGTAACACTCAGGCAACCCCTTCATTTCAAGAGGGCTAGAAATCAATTTATTTACTATCAGGAGTTAAGTGGGCTCTCTCTCTCTTTCTCTCTCTCTCTCTTTTTTTTTTTTTGCATTTTCCCTAGAATGTCTATCTGCCACTAATTACAGAATTTATGGAGAGCCAAGAAAAATGACATGGATTTCTTGAGCTACTCCCTTCCTAACTTGATTCCCAGAATCAATATGCTTAGAAGATGGTAAGAAAGTCTTCCAAGAAACTAAAGGAGTCTATGTAGTTAATACAGATGCAGACACATAATTTTGAAATGTTAGAGAGATTTAATCCCAGACATAGCCTAAGGGGAAGAAAAATGTGTGATGTTTGGCTTTAGTGAGCTCCCATTCCCATTTTCAGCATGCTTTCCCCACCCCCAACATAAATGCCAGGTGCTGTCACACTGCCCTTTGGCTCCTCTGAGTATGACTCAGGACCTATTGCCTAGGTAAGATCCTGTCTCCCTCTTTCCTCCTGCTATTTGCTTCTCTTATCTCTCATTGCTTCAGTACCTGGCTCTTCTATTGCTGCCAGCAGAAAAGTAGCTAATGAACATATTCAGACTAAGGAATTAATGCTGATAACAGCAAAAATTTGCAGAGCAATTTGCATTTTAAGCTAGGATTCCAGGTATCAACAGTTTTATCCAAAAGGAATACTATCTCTAATGGTAGAAATCCAGACAATGTTCTAGATGGCCTAGAGGAGGAGGAGGATGGTATAATGGAAAGAGCAAATAGTCTGAGAGTCAGGAGATCTGTTTTTCTACCAACTCTCTATGTCATCTTGTCTAAGCCAGTGAACTCCTCTTGACTTGAGGTCAAGCTTCCTTATCCATAAAATGATGGGCTAGGAGTCAATGAGCTCTTTAGAAAAATCTATGATCCCTAGTTAGGAATCATGTGCCTGTGTCCTACCATAAGATCAACTGCCTCCCTAGATACAGTTCAGCTGATTTTTCATCCCATGCCATTTCTCACTTCGTCTATCAGAGTGAGGAACCTGCAGCTTCAAGGTCACATGTGGCCCTCTAGGTCCTCAAGTGTGGCCCTTTGACTGAATCTCATTTGTTCTGTGAAGTTTGGATTCAGTCAAAGGGCTGCACTTGAGAACCTATAGGGTCACATGTGGCCTTGAGGGTGAAGGTTCCCCACCCCTAGATCTCCACTCTATTTAACATGTGTAGCTAGATAGACTTTCACAGTCAAGAAGATCATTGACTTCAAACATGTATTGATCACCTGTGCAAAGAATCTGTGTTATATGATAGAAAGGATACAAAGATATAGAATAATAATTATAATATATAGTGTAAAGACATGCATTTATGTACGTATATGTATGTATATGCATATATATATACATACACGTATATGTATGTATTATATACATTGGGTGGCTGGGTGACTCAGTTGCTAAAGCTCTGGACCTGGAGACAAGAGGATGCATCTTTGTGAATTAAAATCTGGCCTCAGATACTTACTTAGTTGTATGACTCTGGGCAAGTCACTTAACCCTGTTTGCCTCAGTTTCCTCATCTGTAAAATGAGCTGCAGAAGAAAATGGCAAACCACTCCATACTTCCTTTATTACCTGGAAAAGCTATACTCCATTAGAAAGTTGAATTATTATAATAACATTATTTTGAAACATATGGAGAGTTTGTAAACTGTCTCATACATATCATTTTTTGAGAGAACACTTACAAGATATTGTCCCTGTCTTTTAAACATTTACAGTCTAATAGACTTCCATAATTGTTTTTGATAGTTTCAGAGCCCTTAAATAGGAAAGCCAAATGAGATCATGAAGAGTTAAACACAATTGAAAAATGACTCAACAACAATTGTATATGTGTGTATATATGTATGTGTACACACGTATATACAATATATATATACATACTATACACATATAAAATATATACTGTACATATATGTCTGTGTGTATATGTTTTGTGTGTGTGTGTATCATCTACCTCCCAGGGTTATTGTGAGGATCAAATGAGATAATACATGCAAAATGCTTTGTAAGTCTTAAAATGATATATAAATTGTGGTTATTATTTTTGGTGGTGATGTTGATAGTAATAGTAGAAGTAATAATAATATATGATTACAGAACAGTGAGTAGCAAAATATTCTTATGGAATTAAAGAACATTTTATTTTCAGTACTTTGAACATGAGTTCATAAGGTAACTTCCTCTATTACCTGGGAAAGTTATACCCAATTAGAGGACTGAGTTATTATAATAATGTTATGATCAAACATATATAGAGTTTGTAAACTGATTCACACGTTATTTTTTTGGCAGAACACTTACAAGATACTGTTTCTATCTTTGTAAAATGTTTACAATCTAATAGACCTCCATAATTTTCTTTGATAGTTTCAAGGCCCTTGGATAGGAAAGCCAATACCACTATCTTTCCCCTTCCTTCCTCTTTCTTAATGGATGTCATTTCCTTAATGGAGGAAGTTATGAAGAGGCAAATTCAGACTTAATATAAGGAAAAACTTCCTAACAGAGCTTCCTAAAAGTGAAATGGGTTGCTTAGGAAAAGATATGCATTCTAATTGGAGGTCTTTAAATAAAAAAGGGTGGATGACCTCTTATTGGGTGTGTTGGAGTGGGAATTCTTTTTTGGATAGTGGTTTTAGGCTAGATTGCCAATAGTATATCTTCCAACTCTGAAATCTCAGGATTCTGCTGCTTGGGTTGAAAGAGAGTAGGAAAGTAGAATTTAAAGCATGCCATAGTAGAGGAGCCTCCAGCAGGAGGAAGTATTTTTCCACTGACTTCCCCATGGAGTTGGGGACAGGTATACTAGAAGTCAGCATCCCCCCTCTGTAAGGACCAGCTCAAACTCTATACTCTCCACTGGGGCTTGTCATACCAGAGCTCTTATTTCCTTTCCTACCTCTGGCCTGTGCTCAGATCCTATCAAATTAATAAGTTACCATGAAAACTTTTGCCAATATGAATTGAAGTGTAAAACATAATAATGAGTCTACGGTAAATACAGATAACGTTAAAGGAACATTGCTCCAAATTGGGAGACTTTGAACCTTTGATTTGAAGAAATCAGACTTTATGTATAACTGAATTATGATGTCAGACTTTGATTATAGATTGTCTTATAAAAATCCCACACTAGTGGATGTTAAATGGAGTATATGTGAAAGTTGTTCTGAGAAGTAGATATACGTTGTATTTTGTAAATATCTTGTGAATGGGTATGCATATCTTCTGGAGATTTTCTAGAAATAGAAAATAGAATCATGTAATCAATGTTTATGTTAGAAAACAGCTTTGAGATCATCTGGTCTAGCTCCCTCTAATAATATAAAGCCTAAAAAGAAGTTACTGTCAATCCACTTAAATTCTTTCCTAGGACTTGAAAAATCTTAATCGCTGTGTAACATAGCCAGCTGCTTAGCTTACTGCACTCAAACTCACTCCCTCTACTGTCACTTACAGAGTGAAAATATAATAAAGTGATCTATTTAGTTACTGTCTTTTTAATGGCCAAGATTCTACAGAATATTATAGAAAGGACCTTGGAGTGCCAATCAGGAGGCTTGGGTTGTAGTCCCAGTTATGCCATGATGTTTAACATTGGCCAAATCCTTTCCCCACTTTCTAAGACTTATCTTCCTCATTTTAAAGTGAAGGTGTTTTTCTAGAAGGCCTCTTAGACAATTCTGGGTCTGCCATTTTGATTCTGTAACAAACAGAACACCAACATCTTCATCAGGAAACAGATTCCTCTAGTAGGAGCTGAAGAAAGCACCTGTTTGAGAAGATTCTTCAACTGTTAAGATTAATTTAAAGAGAGCAAAAAGACCCTTCACTAGGGTTCATCTGTTGAGACAAGGAAACAATCAATACCTCAGCACTTTTTTGTGGAAACCCAGTTCTTCTTAGAAGAACTTAAAAAAAAATTCAAAACTCTAATAAAAGAGATTGAGAAAAAATTAAGAAAAAAATAAAAGCAATCCAAGAAAATTATGAAAAGAAAGTCAACCAATTGGAAAAAGAGGTCCAAAATCTTAAGGAAGAAAATAACTCTTTGAAAACTAGAAATGGGGGGCAGGTGAAGTCAAGATGATGGAGCAGAAAGATTCACATACTCTAGCTCTTCCCCCACAGTCCATAAAATGCCTGAAGAGAAAGACTCTCAACAAATTCTAGAGGAGCAGAAGCCACAGAATGATGGATTGGAGGAAATTTTCAGCTCTGGGTGACCTGGAAGGTTAGTGGGAAAGGTTTGTCATATCAGATGCAGAGTGGAGCCCAGCCCAGCTTTGGCCACATAGCGCCAGCAGGAGCAGAACTGAAGCAGGCCTTGGGAGCGGAATCCCCAGCAACAGTGGGAGGTTCAAAGATCCCTCAACCCACAGGTGACAAAGATACTTCAAAGGTCAGTGAGAGAGCTTTTTCACCTCTGTGACAAAAGAGCAAGGTCTTCCCCTAGCCCCAGCCCCAGGCGGCAGTGGCAGTGGCAGCAACAGTGGGCAGTGGCTGTGGTGGAGGTGGCCACAGAAGACAGCAGCCAGCTTCCATTGTTGAAGTCCTCACCTTAAAGCCCTTGGGGGAATTGAGCAGCTGACCTGAACCTCAGCCACGAGCCAGGCCAGGGAACAAACTCCTCCTCTCCCTTGATTGTGCCACCTTAGAGGAACTGAGATCTTACAGGTCCCCAGAGTATACCCTATTCTTGAAAAAGGACCCAAAAGTCAAGTAGTGAGGTGGGAAAATGCTCAAAAAAGGGAAAAAAATAAGACTATAGAAGGTTACTTTCTTGGTGAACAGATATTTTCTCCCAACCTTTCAGATGAGGAAGAACAATGCTTACCATCAGGGGATGACATAAAAGTCAAGGCTTCTGCATCCAAAACCTCCAAAATAAATATGCAATGGTCCCAGACCATGGAAGAGCTCAAAAAGGATTTTGAAAATCAAGCAAGAGAGCTGAAGGAAAAACTGGGAAGAGAAATGAGAGCAATGCAAGAAAATCATCAAAAGCAAGTCAACAGCTTGCTAAAGGAGACCCAAAAAAATGCTGAAGAAAACAACATCTTTAAAAATAGGCTAACTCAATTGGCAAAAGAGGTTCAAAAAGTCCACAAGGAGAAGAATGCTTTAAGAAGCAGAATTAGCCAAATGGAAAAGGAGATTCAAAAGCTCACTGAAGAAAATAGTTCTTTAAAAATTAGAATGGAACAGATGGAAGCTAATGACTTTATGAGAAACCAAGAAATTGCAAAAGAAAGCCAAAAGAATGAAAAAATGGAAGATAATGTGAAATATCTCATTGGAAAAACAACTGACCTGGAAAATAGATCCAGAAGAGACAATTTAAAATTATGGGACTACCTGAAAGCCACGATCAAAAAAAGAGCCTAGACATCATCTTTCATGAAATTATCAAGGAAAACTGCCCTGATATTCTAGAACCAGAAGGCAAAATAAATATTGAAAGAATCCACCAATCACCTCCTGAAAGAGATCTGAAAAAAAGAAACTCCTAGGAACAGTGTAGCCAAATTCCAGAGTTTCCAAGTCAAGGAAAAAATATTTCAAGCAGCTAGAAAGAAACAATTCAAGTATTGTGGAAATACAATCAGGATAACACAGGATCTGGCAGCTTCTACTTTAAGGGATCAAAGGGCTTGAGATAGGATATTCCAAAAGTCAAAGAAACTAGGATTAAAACCAAGAATCACCTACCCAGAAAAACTGAGTATAATACTTCAGGGGAAAAAATGGTTATTCAATGAAATAGAAGACTTTCAAACATTCTTGATGAAAAGACCAGAGCTGAAAAGAAAATTTGACTTCCAAACACAAGAATCAAGAGAAGCATGAAAAGATAAACAGGAAAGAGAAATCACAAGGGACTTACTAAAGTCTAACTGTTTACATTCCTACATGAAAAGATAATATTTGTAACTCTTGAAATTTTTCTGAATATCTAGGTAGTTGGAGCAATTACACACACACACACACACACACACACACATATATATATGTATATATATATATATATATATACGCATATATATATATATATATATATATATATATATATATATATATATAGAGAGAGAGAGAGAGAGAGAGAGAGAGAGAGAGAGAGAGAGAGAGAGAGAAAGAGAGAGAGAGCACAAGATGAGTTGAACAGGAAGGGATCATACCTAAAAAAATAAAATTAAGAGATGAGAGAGGAATATATTGGGAGGAGAAAGGGAGAAATGGAATGGGGCAAATTGTCTCTCATAGAAGAGGCAAGAAAAAGCTTTTCCAACATAGGGGAAAGGGGGGGAAGTGAGAGGGAAAAAGTGAAGCTTACTCTTATCATATTTGGCTCAAGGAAGGAATAACATGCACACTCAATTTGGTATGAAAATCTATCTTACACTACAGGAAAGTAGGGGAGAAGAGGATAAGCAGGGTGGGGGCATGATGGAAGGGAGGGCAAATGGGAAGAGGGAGCAATTAGAAGTAAACACTCTTGGGGAAGAACAAGGTCAAAAGAAAGAATAGAAGTGGAAGGCAGGATAGGATGGAGGGAAATATAATTAGTCTTACACAACATGACTATTATGGAAGTCATTTGCAAAACTACACAAATGAAGCCTATATTGAATTACTTGCCTTCTCAGTGGGGATGAGTGGGGAGGGAGGAAGGAAGAGAAGCTGGAATTTAAAGTTTTAGGAACAAATTTTGAGAATTGCTTTTGCATACAACTGGGAAACAAGAAATATAAGTAATGGCGTGTAGAAATTTATCTTGCCCTACAGGACAAGAGAGAAGATAGGGATAAGGGAAGGGAGGGGTGTTAGAAGGGAGGGCACATTGGTGGAAGGGGTAATCAGAGTTCAAGGAGTTTTGGGGTGGGGGGAGGGGAGAGATGGGGAGAAAATTTGGAACTCAAAATTTTGTGGAAATGAATGTTGAAAACTTTAAATAAATAATTTTTTTTAAAAAAAGAAAACTAAAAAAAAAAAAAAGAAAACTAGAAATGGGCAAGAGGAATCCCATGACATTGTAAGACACAAGAAATAAAACTAAAAAAAAAATTCAAGAGAATCTCATGTCATGAGAAAAACTATTGATTTGAGGAACAGATCAAGGAGATACAATGCCAGAACTGTCAGACTACCTCAAAGTTATGTTCAAGAAAAGAATCTGGACACAATATTACAAGAAATAATTAAAGAAACTTACCCTGAAGTTTTAGAACTAGAGGGTAAAATAGAAATAGGAAAAAAAAAACCCACCATTCACCACCTGAAAAAGATCCCAGGAGGAAAACTTCCAGGAATGTCATAGCTAAGTTTTAAAACTCCCAAGTTAAGGAGAAAATATTGCTTGAGCTGAGTCTTGAAGGAAACTAAAAGTTCTAAAAGGTAACATTAGTCAATCCAGTTTCTTCTGAGGTCACTGATTCTTGGAGCCAGGTTTTCTCATAAGAAGAATAACACTGAGGTTAATAATCCTTGTACTTCTTCTTTCCAGGACTGTTGTAAAGTTCTTGGTGAACTACAAAGCACCACCCTCTGTGCCCCTTGTCAAGGGCAGAAAGCAAAAGGGACCACCTAGCAACCAAGCAAAATCCAAACAGTTGAGCCTCTATGTCTAAAGTTAGAGGAGCTCAAGGAAGTAAGGATGCCAGTGATGAGTCAAAGACAGAACACGCTAAGAACAAGGGCAACTTGAATGTGGGCATCAAGTCTTCTACCTCCCAGTCTAAGGTGTCTAGAAAGTCAGACACAGTCAAGAATCAACCCAAAGGCAAAGGAAAGAAATCTGAAGCCTCTAGAGTATGCAAGAAAACTAGAAAAAGCCCAGCCAGCAAGAAGTCTAAGTAAAGTGCAAAAGGTTAATTGACCTAGGACCAGGTTCTAATAGGGAACTTGTTTTTGAAATAAATGGGCTTTCTTTTTCTTTTAAAGAATGAGATGGAGCTACTGGTACCCACTTGTTAATAAAGT
The DNA here is from genome assembly GCF_028372415.1 of Notamacropus eugenii. Taxonomy (NCBI): domain Eukaryota; kingdom Metazoa; phylum Chordata; class Mammalia; order Diprotodontia; family Macropodidae; genus Notamacropus; species Notamacropus eugenii. The sequence goes on along the minus strand of NC_092875.1, from coordinate 171,266,460 downwards.
TTTACTTCATTAAAAAAAAAAGAATGGAATAATGAGCTCATTTTCTCCACTCTGGCCATACTTTTACTCTTTTGTACATGTATCAGATTCCGTGAAAGGTTAAGGAAAGAACAAGGTGCTCAAATACATGGTACTGGGCAAAAGTTCTGTTAAAGAGGGAAATCCTGTCCAAGAAGGCAGTACTTCTTCTCCTTTCTGAAATTATCTGAAACTTATTATTTCTAAATTATTTCTGAAAATTATTTCTGAAACTCAGAAAGCCCCTAGTTCCTTAATCTAAAATGAAAGAACATATGCCAAGGTAAGTAAAGATGTAAGGCTCATATTTATAGACCCACATATTTGTTTCAGGTCACAGGAATAAGGGCTCCCAGCATTTTCTTTTACAGCAATGTCTCTCACCAAATGTCATCAGCCAGGAAGAAATCAGTTGAAGAAAATAAAAAGCCAAATCATGAGAGAGAGGGACAACTAAGAGGAAGAACAGAGGTCAACTCATGCCTTTTTGAATGCCTCTGGTTCAGGTGGGCTTACCGTGTGGTAGATAGGATGCTTTGATTGACTACAGTTATAAAAAATCAAAAAATGGTCCAAAATCTTTCCTAGAGACTTCTATTGCCCAATATCATGACTCTCTGAGAAGCAGGCCCTCATCTCTTCCACATGAGGAGCTGAATCAGCTAAGCACGCTAACATGCTCTGTGTTCAGAGAAGTAGGCTCATTGGTCAGCCATGTTGTTCCAACAGCCATGAAGGCAGCTGAAACAGGTGCTGTAGAATGCTTAGAGTTTGGTCATCCATGCAATCCCAGGTCATCACCAGTTGTCCTTACTTTTGTCTTGGTACCTTATCTTGATGACTAGAAGATAGAGCGAGGTTGACAAGTTTTTGCTACTCTGCCTTACTTAAGTCCAACTCAAGGGTAAGTCAAGATATCACCCCATGAAGTCACTGGTCCTCTTAGAAAATGAAGGATCAGTGACAACAACAACCAAATGAGGTGGGTGCTCTCTATTTTGTCTTCCAATTCTAATGTTCACTGTAAGCTATATCCTGAGTATAATCAGGCAATTGTTTTTAACCTTTTGAACACACTGGGTCCTTCAGTAGGCTAAATTCTCATTGATTAAATTGACATGCCTCTGCAAATTCAAACCCATTGGATAGTGACTAATCTGTTAGCAGCAAGTCCCATGCCCTGTGTGCCTGTGGTACCTTTAAAGATATTAGCAAAGGTCAGTTCTCACATAGTGCATGATGGATCACAACCAAGCAATTTTCATGCCAGGGGGGTGAAAAACTATGAAAAACTCCATTTTATAACTAACATAGAATGAAAACCAGCGCAGCCCCATAGCTAGTCAATGGACTCAATCTTTTGGGTTTGTTTTTTTTCTTTAAAGAGTCATCCTGGTACAGTAGAAACAGCCATGAATTTGATGTAAGAAAACCTTTTAAACCCATCTCAGCTAGGTGGCACAGTGGATAGAGTGTTGGACCTGGAACCAAGAAAACTCACCTTCCTGAGTTCAAATCAGGCCTTAGATGCTTTCTGGCCATGTGATCCTGGGCAAGTCACTGGAGTTGGAGAAGGAAATGGCAAACTCTCCAGTATCTTTGCCAAGAAAACCCCAAAATGGGGTTATAAAAAGTCAGATGTGACTGGACAACAACAGATACTTACTATCTGCCCTGGGCAAGTCACAACTTCTTGGTTCCTCAGTTTCCTCAAATATAAAATGAGAATAATAATATTTATGCTACCTACCTCAAAGGGCTGTCATAAAGAAAGAAACTTTAATGTGCTGCAAAAATGAAAAAAAAAAGCCCATTATTACTTTTGAGCACTTCCAAGCCAGTTCCTGCCATCAGTCTTTTGTACATTTCCTAGCTGAGAAGACCTAATATAGCTTTCAAGTGCTGTGATTACATACCTAGGGTGATACTTCCTTAAAAGAGGGGATATTTGGACATTGATAAATGCTGGTGTGTGAAAGAAGGAAAAGTATAATCTATCTCAAAGGATTTTTACAACTTAGATTCAAGGGACTCTAATCTTACATTTGTAAGAACTGGGTGGGTATTAAAGTTCTCTGAGTCATCCTGTTCCCACCCACAGATTTCAGAGCCTGGCATGAATAAACTCACTACCTATTACCATGTAGAAGGCAAATGACAATCAAAAGACCTCCACTAGAAAATGGTGGATGTAGCCCCAATCAGCCCTTGGGTTGGTTCCTTTCTATGACATTGTGATCATTACTTCTAAACAGGATGGGGAAAGGAGGAAGGATTTATTTTAGAAAGTGATTTTACATAAGAAATTTATGCTAATTTTGAAGGCAAAATGACCAATGACAGAACAAGTAAACAAGTAAAATAGGGCATCCTTGAATCAACCTACTTCTGGGATCCAACTGAAGTGTATATCTACTTTATTTTATACCTACTTGTTGACTTCTCTGTTAGAATGCAAGCACATTTGAATAGGGGGTTTTCATTCTTTGTATTTGTACCCATCATGCTGATTGGTTGTTGTCCTTCTTTCTCGAAGAGCACAGAAATGACATCACTATGCTAAAGTCAAGTTTCAATATGTCTGACTGTGGCTGATCAGACCAATATGATCTCAGAATGCTCTACCACAGGTCAGGCACAAATAGTCCATGTGAACATTCAGGGTGGATACTCTAAATTTGCTCATCCTGCATTTCCTTTGAGCTGTCTCAATTCTGCTTTGCTCATAGAGCACGGTACCCTTTCTGATGTGGGCATGCCATGCTGAGCAATTCTGTGCCAGTGTCTCCTATGTCATACAATCCATTCCAAAGTTCTTAAGAGAGACCTTGAAAGTGTCCTTGTATCACTTCTTCTGACCACCATGTGATCGCTTGTCCCATGTGATTCTCTACAAAATAGTCTTTTTAGGCAAGCGTACATTTTGCATTCAAACAATGTGGCTAGCCCATCAGAGTTGCACTCTCTGAAGCAGAGTTTGAATGTTTGGCAGTTTAGTTTGAGTAAGAACCTCAGTGTCTGGTACTTTTTCCTGCCAGGTGATCTTCAGAATCTTCCTTAGACAGTTCAAATGGAAGTGATTCAGTTTTCTGGCATGGCAATGGTAGACTGCCCAGGCTTCACAGGCATACAACAATGAGGTCAGCACAATGGCTCTGTAGACCTTCAGTTTGGTAGTCAGTTTGGTAGGGCCTCTCTCTTAATCATTGCCAACAAGATTCTTGCCAGAGTCTTCCTTAATAGGCTGATCCTTTGCTTGGAAGATGTTCCTCTATCTGAGAGCCAATGTGACTTCAGAAAGGGCCAAGAAAAGGTGTTTGCTGCCTGACAATTCCAGGAGAAATGCCAGGAGAAGAAAAGAGGTCTGCACACATTTGTAGATCTGATCAAGGACTTTGATACTGTTATGACGGTTTATGGAAAATTATGTCAAAATTTGGTTGCCCAGAGAAGTCCATCAACACTGTACATCAATTTCATGATGGTATGCTTGCCCAGGTTCTAGATAATGGACAATGCTCTTATGCTTTCCCAGTCACCAATGGAGTGAAACAAGGCTATGTGCTTGCTCCCATGCTTTTTAGCATGATGTTTTCAATCATGTTGTCAAATGCTTTCAATGAGAATGAACACAGTATTGAACCATGTAGTTAGTCAGTCAATAAGCATTAATCAAGTGCCTATTGTATGCCAGGTGCTCTACTAAGCATTGTGGAAAGAAAGAAAAGTGAAAGCCAGTCACTGCTCTCAAAGAGCAGAAGGTAGGATTTTAGCTGGGATTTGAAGGGCTCCAAGAGGTGGAGATGAAGAGGGAGAATTTTCTAGGCATGGTGGTCAGTCAGGGAAATTCCTAGAGTCAGGAGGTAAAATGTCTTGTTTGATGAACAACAAGGAGGTCAGTATGACTAGATAGTGGAGTACATGGTGGGGCAAATGGTCTAAGAATCCTGGAAAGGTAGGGGAGCAGGTTATGAAGGATTATTAAAGACAAATAGAGAATTTTATATTTGATCCTAGAGGTAGTATAGAGCTATTGGAGTTTATTGAATTAGGGATAGGGTGTAATGTGGTCAGACTCATACTTTAGGAAGATTACTTTGACAGCTGTGTGGAGGATGAATTAGAGTGGGGAGAGACTTACGGCAGGAAGATCAACCAGTAGGCTACTGAAGTAGTCCAGGCATGAGGCGGTCAGGGCCTGAACCAGGGCAGTGTCAGTGTCAGAGGAGAGCAGGCAGTGTATATCAGAGATTTTACAAAGGCAAAATCAATAAGCCTTGACAACAGACTGAATAAAAAGGTGAGAGTGAGGAATCAAGAATAAGACCTAGACTGCAAGCCTGGTTGACTGGGAAAATGGGTTATCCTCAATAATAATAGGAAAGTTAGGAAGAGGTGAGAATCTGGGGGCCTAGCACAGTGCTTGACACATAGTTTGTATCAAATACCTGTTTGATTGACTGATTTACCTGGGAGAGCTGAAAGATAGCTCCTGTCCCAGGATATGCCCAGGAAGAAGGAGGAGGGACCAGGTTGGGATGAAGCAGGAACTACTGTTAGTTTAGAAATAGGTGGGCAAATGTGATGCACATACATTCTGTGTGTGCTTCGTGCATGTGTGAACACCAATGTTGCAATAAACATTTTTAGGTTCTGTAGCACTATGGCAGCCTCCCCTCTACCCCAGTAAGTCAATCTACCCTGCTTTACCTTCCTCCCATCCTGCTCTTCTTGTACATGTGACAGTACTGCCCTCCTGTTTTGTGGGCAGAGAGTCAGCAACGGCATGGACTCACTTCATAACTTCAGGAAGTGTTGTGATTGGCAGATCCTTGGAAAAAAATGTCAAAAACTCTGAATTCCCAGCTCTGATGATATGATCTCTTTGTATCTCAGTTTTCCATCTTAAAAATGGAGAGGATGATTCCTCTCACTTATGTGAGATTAATTGCATATTTATGAAAAGTATTTTGAAATCTTGAGATGAAAATTTTTTTGCCAATATGGGTGTTCCCTGATCTATATAACAGTCGTGTTCTGATATAGCAGTGAGTAAATTAAATTTTTGTAAACTGAATTAAACTTTAAGTGTTATTTTGTTTAAAAGATGCTGTGTAGAAAATCCCTTTATAAGGTGAAGAAACGTCATGTAAATACAAATAATCATAGCCAGGTTAATGTATATGTTAAGTTCTGATTTCTTTTTCTAGCCATTTTTCTATAATCTGGATCCAGCCCACCTTTCCAGTCTTCTTTCATATTGACCCCCTTCATGCACTCTACCTTCTAACCAATGGAACTACTCATGACACCCTCTCCAATCTCACCCCACCATCTCCTGCTTTCATTTCTGGGGTGCTAGGAGCCTGCAACAGACTCCTGCCATGCATGTGCCCATTCAGTCTTTCTGAATCCAGCTCCATTCCTCCAGGGGCACTTCCTTGTTTTCTCTCCAAGTGAAGTGGTCATCTCCCTTCTCTACCTTGGGCTGAGTCCAAATTTAAACTCTTCATTTAGTTGACATCTTCTGACTTGTAGTTATTTAAGTACATGATTTATCCTTTCTGCCTCTCTCCCCAAGGTAAGCTGTAAGCTCCTTGAGGCTATATCATAGGCAGTTTTTCAATTTTGTATCCCAGTACCTTTCACAGGACATCAACACGCTGCAGTGAATGTGTGCTCTACTGGATTGTTTGCTGAAGTGAAACAATCAAAGTATATGGCTGGACGACCATATCCCTCCTCTATCAAGCTATCCTTGGATGAATAGCTAGCTGTTAGTGTAAGAATGCAGGTGACTTGTGTATAACAGTCCTGGAGAAAATCACCACTGCTCCTAAGGGGTACCCCTATAACTCTGAAGAGAAATGGAGCTGCCCTCTAGGGATCCAGCCTGCTAGTTGACATAATTGATAATTTATTGGTCTTGAAGTCAGGAGGACTCAACTTCAAAACTCGTCCCAAAACACTTCCTAGATTGAGCACTCTGGGCAAGTCACTTCTTACAGCCTAATTTCTAATCTTCTTGGTAATTTCTGTTTTATAACCAGAGCGATTTATAAACCGTAAACCTGTTCAAAACAGGGTTAGAAGTCTACTACATTTGGGATGCACCCAGCACAGTGCCTGGCATGTAAATTAAGGTTGATAATTTCTCTCACATGCAAGCTATGCAGTACCCTTCCTTAGTTAGCCTGCAGGGCACTTAAGACTGTCTAAGAGATAAGCTCAGTGAGGTAGGGAAAGTGAGAAAATTGGAGTTGTCTGTCAGATTAAGAAGGGTGGGGCACTGTGGGTGTGTGAAACCAAAAACCTTTTCTAAATCCTCTGTCAGGCAAGGGCTAATAGTGGCTGTGGAAAGGAGCTGAAAAGTTATTGTCTTCTTCAATATTTCGGTCTTTCCAAATACTTCGTGGCCACTTTCCCTACCCACACTGATCACAGTCCCTCTCTTCTTTGTTGGTCAGCCTTCATTCTTGAGAAGGACCAATGACATCAGAAGGGTGCTGTCTTGACTTGCATGTGGATTGTATTTAAGTGAGGCAGAGCTGTGCAAAGTCATCAGCTTCATTCTCTCCTCCAGAGTTCTTGGAGTCCAGTGGTAAGACGTAGGTCAGGTTGACTGGCGATGGCCCCAGATGCAGTGGGAGGCTGTGGCTGGCCTTTTTTCAACTGACAACGTGTATAAGTTGCTGTGGAAAACAAATAAACCAACAACCAACCAAATAAAACTCGCTGACTAGGACCAACCTTCCAGTAATGAAACCCTCCCAGTGTCTGAAGCTGGTTCTCAGCTGGCAGTCACAGAATTTCCTTCCTGAGCCCACACACCACACTCATTCTTGGAGGGCCTGCCACAGATTGTTTTCTGCTCCTCAAAAACTCAGGGTTAACTCCATGACATCAGAGGAAGACATCAGGAGTTCTAACTTGTGTGGAATATGTGGAATGGCAAATACGGCATGTTAGTATGCTCCAGAAACATGGATGAATGTGAGGGGTTAGGCTTCACTTCCAGGAACATTTTAAAAACTGGTGTGATTTTTGTTTAAAGACTGTAAATTTGCCATAGATTTACAGACCTAGACACTGATACTGAAAATCATCTGTTCTATATGGAGGAAATTCAGTTCTATATGGAGGAAAATCAAAGGAATCAGCACCTTTAGAAAGAAATAATTTCTTTGATGGGAAGAGTGGGGAACATTTTTGACACTGGAAATATATGTAAAGCTCAATAGCTTTGTATGCTACTGACCTTAAACATATCTAAAAAAAGAGCTATCATTTTTGTCATGTGTGTATGTGTAGATTTAAAAAAAATAATGCTCCCTGAAAACAACAACAAAAAATTCCTAGTTATCTGGGGAGGTAGTTTGCTACAGGTTGGCATAGGTTGGATTCAGCTTCCAATTCTGTTACTTACTACATGTATGACCTTGAGAAAAATCACTTAATTGCTTGTGACCTCATGTGTAGAAAATGAGAGGGATTGAAAGGATGAATTCCGTGGTGCCCTTCTATTTCTAAATCTATGATCCTGCCACGGTGAGGTGAAGCCATCATGCATTAAGCACTGTCCATAGTGCATAAAATGCTGGACCTGAAGTCAGGAAGACTCATCTTCTTGAGTTCAAAAGTAGCTTCAGACACTTAACAAAGGAAGTCAGTTGACCTTACTTTCCTCATCTGGAAAATGGGGATAATAATAATAATAAAACATCTACCTCCCAGGATTGTTGTGAGGATTTAACGAGATGATAATTGTAAAGCGCTTCGTGCAGTGTCTGGCATATAGTAAGTACTAGATAACTGTTAGCTATTATTATTACTATTTATTTTTTCAGGGGGTGGAGAGCCTTTATTTATCTGGTGGGGTCGGGGGAATCCTTCAGGACAGGTAGGGGCCAACAGACAGGGCTATAAATGATAATGAAAACCAAAAGATGGAAAACTTAAAAACGAGTTTTACATCATTATCAATGGGTTAAAAAATCCAGATGTCCTTTAGTAGCTTTAAACTGCACTAACATTTTTGGAACAGATATACACATATGTGTACGTGTGTGGCTGCATATGCAAAATACATTTCCATATATGTATATACATATGAGTGTATATATCACATACATACAAACATTTTATCTATATTTTCTATAGTATTATATTATCTATATTTAGCTATATTTTATCTATATATCTATAAATAAGGAAACTGAGGCTCAAAGAGATACAATGAATTTCTCACAGTCTCATATTAGGAACACAATTCAGATTTGGGTTCCTCATGACTCCCAGGTTCAACCCCTCTTTCCTTTTTAAAAGCTGCACTGATATTCTTTTCTTTTGTTTCCTCACTGTCACTTCCAATTACATTCATGCTCTCAGTAGAATTCTTCCTTGTAACATAAAATAGTCATGCCAAACAAATCAAAGTCAGCGCCTAAGCTGGCAATGCTGGCATACCCAGGCACACCCTGCCCATATTCTGTGCATGCCTATGCATGTCAGCTGTCCAAACTTATTTCCTATTACTTCTCTACTCTAGTCAGTTTTGTTAGCCCCTCCAACCCCCAAATTCCTTATTTCCCCCATTTCCAATCTCTGCAAGTAAATCAATCGATATTTATTACTACCCACAATATACAGGGCACACATATTTTTAAAATTGCACTGCAACATTTTTGGGATACCTCTATTGGTCTCCCCCAAAGGAGGCATGTTAATAAATAGAAGGCTGGGTTCAAATCCTTTTTCTATCACACACTAGTTGTGTGACTATTGGCGAGAAGAATAACTTTTTGGTTTTCCATTAAACTATAAATTAAAAAGCACTTGCCAAAGAAAGCTTAAAAGCTCATCTAGTTCAGCCTTCCACTTTTACAAGTGTAGAAACTTGATGCCTGGAGAGTTTAAGTGATTTTCCGAAGATCATACAGAAGCTAAATAGCCTCTTATATCCAACCTTCAAGGTCCATTTCAAGTTTCCACACTTGCATGCAGCTCTCCTAACCACTTCCTCCTGCAGCACTGATAATCTGGCCTATGCATACAGCATTTCATTTATTCATTCATCAAAGAAAACATTAAGTAGTTATTATGGACCAGGCAGCGTTCAGGCACTTTCTCAGTCTCTTCCCTGTTTGATATGTATATGCTATGACTCTGCAAGCCAGCAGAGGAAAAGGACTGCTTTATCTCTCTGTTAGCACGATAGAATGAACTCAATACAGATTTGTTGGACTGAATGCATTTTGTCTTTAACTGGGCCACACACTCCTTGAAGACATTGCTATTGTCCTATGTTTCTCTTATCCCTTAAATTCATTGACTCAGCTAATCCTGGGCACCCAGTAGGTGCTCTTAAAAAATGTTCTTGAAACGAATGTGCCCTTTACAAGGTACAAATGTGATTACTCCAAGTGAAAATGGGGTGGGGAGGCAGGGATTCTTGCGAATCACTGTGTCTATGACTTGCTCTTTCATCAAGTGGAATCAGGGACTCAGCAGTTCAGGAGTCCTCCCACCACTCTACACCACCAACACACATCCTTGAATGAACATAGGTACCCCTTAATTATTGGAGCTGGAAGGAGTATGGGGTGAGGTGGGATGCTCTCAGAAATGGCAGCCTCAGGAGAATTCTACCTAGGGCTTGGGAGCCAGAAACCACAAATCTATCCATGCTTGTTCCAATTCAGACAACCACCTGTGGCTATTTGGCTTGCCTTTTCCTGGAATTTCGCTCCCCTGTCATCCTCGATGTATTTTGCATAAACTATTGCCTGTTCTGCTCACACACTGGCCAAACTCCCAAAATGGGGGAAAGGAACTAGATTATTAGAACTGCTCTGGACTTCAGAGATTCCTGCTATTAACAAATGTGGGGATGGTGACTAGAGAGGCTAAGCCAATGAATGGCCTGAGATCACAGATTAAGGTTAGAACCAGGACCAGAATCAAAGCCAAAGCTTTTTTTTTTTTGTTTTAAACTTCAGTCCACTGTTAGTGAATCACAAAAAATTAAAAGCATATACAGATAAGTTTTCACAGATGTAGAGTTTGTAGGGATCTCCGAGGCCATTTAATCAGCCCTCTTAATTTTACAGATGAGGAAACCAGAGCTGTTGGAGGTTATTTAGTTACACAGTGGATAATGGAGAGCACTGGACGTGGCATCAGGGAGACCTGAGTTCAAATCCTTCTTCAGACTCTACCTAGGTTTGTGACACTGGGCTTCACTTAAATCTCTCAGTCTCAGCTTCCTGACCTATAAAACGGGGGTGAAAATAGCACTTATCTCTCAGGTTGAAGTCTAAATGAAATAGCATGTATAAAGTGCTTGAAAACAAAGGGGGGAAAAAAGGAAACTGAGGTCCAAAATTGCCAACGGAGATGGGATTTGAACTCAGGGCTTCTAACTCCAAATCAAGAAAAAAAGTCTGTAATGTTAAGTTTTTCTCTCTTCTGTGACAGTCAGTGAATTCAAAGGAAGGATTCGAGCTTACTGAGGAGAGAATATGGAGTGTTAGTGGATACTTTCTTTGTATCCCCAGCCACCGACACTATGTACCTTACACAAAGCATATGCTTCACAAATGTTTGCTAAATGGGCCAAGATTCCTCTTTTGGGATTAGTGACACCCCTAGAGAGAGCAGGGGCTTCCTAAAGTAATTAGGAAGGGGTACTTATTTTTGATAATTACAATTTTCTATCAACTTTAGTAAGGAATTTAAATGTATTTTAAAATATACCCTCTGGAATAGAGACAAAAATCAAAGAATTTCTGTAGATGTGACTCCCCACCTGGCTCTTTTGACTCATTTTGGAAAAGAAAGCAAAGGGGCAAGTTAGCTGCATGCATAAATATTACCTGATTCATAGAACCAGTTCAGCCCTTTAGCTGCAGTCTGGCGCCACCGATGATACAAACAATCTGAGATTAAAAAAAATAATCTTGCAAATCTAAAGTTTTCACAGATCATTTCACTTTATGATACTGAGTCATTAAGTGATCATATTGATTTAGCAAATACCAAATGGTTCAATTTACCAAAACACATTCTGCAAATATTCAACAGCCTTGAAATCAATGCCAGTAGAAGTACTCTGGGAGGATGACCAACGTTAGCTGGGAATCTTGGGTCAAAGCAGTAAATCCTTTTTTTTAAACTGCCTCCATTTACACTGTGTCACTATTGCCCAACTCAATTAATTTTGATTTCTTTGCCTTGGGAAAACTCATGAAAAAAAATGGTTGCATATCTGGTTGCTATGGGATTTGTTTTCTGTTTTTTTTAACTTCTATTTTTATTCTCTTAACTATTTGTGAGAGTTTGGTACAGTATCTTTCAGATTTGCTCACACATCTGCCAAGTGAGTATATTTCACTTTTTTATTTAATAATACCTGAATAAAAATACGCATACATGAGCAAAAATGATTAACTCTCTGTAGACAATGCTGGGTCTTTAAAAAAAATGAGACAGGAGAATAATGAAGATTCCACAAGAAATTTAATTGCTCCATATTGACTGAAACATTGTGACTCTAAGATCATTCCAACAGACCCAGGGTGAAGAGTAAGGCAAAAGTCACCCTACAAATTTTTGCCAGTCTTTTACCAAAAGACAAAATTAAGATCATTTTCTAACTTTTGATGTAGATGATTACACATTTCACTCACTCGATAACCATTGACTATTCGAGTCAGAAGCTAGAATCAGAAGGTCACCATTACAATTTACCTTTCACACTGTCCATGGGCTGGTTTTTGGTCGTGCTCTTTGCTGTATTTGTGCACACTTGACAAAAATGTTCCTAGAGGGAACGCTATATGTCTCTTTCTGTCTCTTTTCTGTGTCTCTCCTTTCTATCTCTCTCTCTGCCTCTCTGTTTCTGTCTCTGTCTCCTCTGTCTCTCTGTTCTCTCCCTTTCCCCTTCCCTCCATCCCTCTCTGTCTTCCTCTTCTCTCCTTTCTCTGTCTCTATCCCTATCTCTCCATCTCTGTCTCTCTGGGTATTTTTCTTTTTCTCCCTCAGTCATACAGATAGATAAATGCCTAATCTGAAAGTCTTAATTTTTAATCTCTAAAACCAGGGTGCTCCAACTAGGACTCTTTTCCTTTTGACTGGGATTCCCCCTCTTCTCCAATAAAAGGTATTTGTCGTCTCCAGGTTCTCCAGTATAGTGCTTTCTAGAGAAAATGTAGATTGGGATAGGATTAGTCTGAGTTTTCTTTGGCAGTGCTCTTATTGAACAGATCAATGACTTCCTGAATGCTAATATCCTTTTCAGATTAATACTCCAAATGTACGAACCTGTCTTATCTGATAACTTAAACAAGCACCTTGTCTGCACGGTAATTGTTATTGAGGATTAATGTTGTTTATAAAATGAAATCAATATACACTCTATTGCTTATTAACTGAAACATTCAGGACTCTACTGTATTTGCTTTGCTTTCCAATTAGATTCTATTATTTTTCCTATTAGCTTTTAACAAATAGCTATGGAAATAAACTTAATGGTTGTGAAACTGTTATCAGAGTCAACAGAGTGCCCTAATGGAAAATCTTGTATATTTAAATGTTAAAAAAAAAGGATATAGTGTTTAATCATTTGGAATTAGAAGATAAGTTTATTACTATACATCTGTTCCTTGTGGGGCTCTTTAAAAAAGGAGAAAAAAATCTCGTCTCAGAGCTGAACAATGGAGAATCCTATAGGTCAAAAGTCAACAGTCTCCAGTTAAGTTCAGTCTAGAAGTATATAACTGAAAATTTTTTACTTAAAAGCTTGGATTTGCTGTCAAAGGGTATGAGGCAAATTTGGGAGCCAGAAACAACTTGACTAGGAAGTTGGAAGTATGGAATTGTTTTGAATGACTGGAGTAGCATCCCTCACTTCTCGAGATCCCTTATGAGGGGACTAAATTGTGGGGTTAGGGGAGACATTGCTGGTGAGAATAATGTTGGTCAATTTGGTATCTTGGAGGAGATAATTCACCCCAGAAGGTTGAGCAAATTTTTTCCAATGGGCCTTTTTTGTAATCATTGTTGATCCATCTCTCCAAGGGGTGAATTCTGAGGGGTGAGCCCTTGGCCAAAGGAGGTTTCCAGAACCTTAGTTGTTCTTCCAAAACTGCGCAGGTAACTGGTTAGCACAGTGGGACAAATGCAAGAGTTGAGTCTTCCTGATCTCTTTATAGAGGATTTGCTTGTATCTTAGCAGAGCTTAGATGGGCTGGAATAACATCTTCACATTGAAACTTCCATTTCTTTTGCAATCAGCAGGGTTTTGGGTTTGGTCTGGTTTTGTTTTTTGTATAGTTCAGTTTCATTGGACTGTTCTCAGTTTTGTGGGTTATAAAGAAACGATAATCACAATAATAATAGTTTATATGTTGACCAGCAGAGGTCATTGTGGTAGGCTCAGCACTTTGCATTCACCCTCTCTCTCTTTAGTGGCTAGAGGAAAGCAGAACAAAGTAATATATAACGAACCCTGGACTTCATTATATTCTGAAGTCAGGGAAAACATGTACATAGATGGACATATTTGAGATCTTACAAAACAGATGAAAGGTAATTTTGGACAAATAAACACTGTCAGCTGTAAGGATCAAGTTTATTTTTTCATTCCAGCAACCCCTATGACTAGTAGTGCAAGTGGGCCAGACTGCTTAGAGACAATGTGATTAGTTTAGGTAGGGTGAGGTCCCTAATTCCACCTCTGGAAAAAAAACACCCCTGAAAAATGAAAAAACTTTACCCTTAAAATACAAATTTCAAATAAGATTCATAAAAATTTTAAAGATCTCCAGTAATCTGTTGATTATTAAACCAGTTGAATTTAGTACAATCAAATATATCCAGGTTTTCCTCCAGACTCTTACACTCAGTGTTAGAAAACACAAATTCAATTACCTTATCCTTACTGAGCCATTTTTAAAAAAAAAGTAGACATCTAGAAGGCAAACTTTTAAATGCCAAAGCAAACCTTGGTAATTAATCTTGTTATCTATTGCTTCAGGCAATAATGTGAAAGGGAGAATGGAAAGTGGAGAACATTCACCATTTTTTCTGAGAAGTCAGAATTCAGTCACTGTGCTTGTCTTAGTAAGCTCAAGGATGAACCAGAGAAAGGAGAGGGCTTGGGAAGTGAAAAGACTTCGAAGTCTGCTGGGAAGAGTCATCTACCTGCCACCTGTAGCTTCTTTTCCAGTTTTCCTCTGGTCCTTCTTCAGAGTGCTTATTCAAATGAATGTATGTATCCAGAGGTATAGCCCTCCAGGCCTGATCTTCTGATAAGAGTTCTTTCTTTAGTGATTTAGGACTCCTCAGAGGCTGTTAGTCCAAACTAGTCAGAAGGATGTTACATATTCAATCCTTTATCAACAATCATTTATTAAGTACATACTATGAATCTTAGGGAGCTAGGTGACTCAGCAGATAGTGTTGGGACTGAAGTCAGGAAGATCTGAGTAAAGATCTAGCCTGGGACACTTACTAGCTGTGTGACCCTAGACAAGTCACCTTAGTTTACTGGAGAAGGAAATGGCAAACCACTGTAGTTATCTTTGTCAATAAAATCCCATGGAAAAAGTATGGTCTGTGAGGTCACATAGAATTAGACATGACGGAAAAGGAACAAACTTTGAATCTAGCAGGTGTGGTGGAGTAGAGTGGAAGCCAGCCTTGAATCCTAGAAGAAGTTGAACCAAATCTGACAAATACGGGCTATGTAACCATGGGCAAATGTAAACACTAGGTAACCTCTCAGCAGTCTAGGCAACTCCATAAGACTGTAAGTTGCAGAGCAGACATTAACCTGCATTAGTAGGTGTTTTCTCACTAAGGAATTCTCTCTGCTGATGAAATCACAGGTCCAGTCCCTGCCTTAGCCTTTACTAGGTATCAGTCACTGTACTGAACTTTGAGGACGCAAGGAAAAAATAAAAACTGTCCCTTCTTTCAAGAAACTTACATCCTCATGAGGGTAAACAATGTGTATTGTACAGAAATAGGTTTGTACAAGATAAATGTGGAATAGATGGAAGGTAGCCTTAGAAGGAAAGGCACTAGCATCTGAAAGCACTGGGAAGAAGCCTTCCTGCAGAAGGGAGCGTTCAAGCAGAGACTTGAAAGAAGTCAGAGATTCTGAGGCGGAGGCGAGGGATGGAGAACATTCCTGGCATGGTGGACAGCTAGCGTGAGGGCGCAGAGATGGGAACTTGTTTACCATTAATAAAATTACTCCTCTAGTACTGAGGAACCCCTCCACTGGGCTCACAAAGCATGCCACTCCCTTTCCTGTTTGAGCTGAATTCATTACTCCTTTAATCCACCACCTCTGAATGTCAGGGAAAAAAAGTATGGTTTAAGGCTTAGATTATGGCTTCATATCTCGAGCCTCTACAAAAGGGAGCAGTATTTATTCCTACACACACAAGAAATGCTAACTATAAAAGGTTCACAAGCACACACCATCCAGTGCTTTATTTTTTAGGTAGTGGTTTACATATGCTTAATCAACAAGCATTGGTCTCTTGGGAGTCAAAGAAAAAAGTAAAAGAGCTTGCATTCTAAAGTCAGAGGAAACAGGTACATATATGGACATAGTTGATAGTCTTACAAAATAGGTAAAAGGTAATTTTGTACTCCCAAGCACTATCAATTGAGAGGACCAGGTTTATTTTTCCTCCCAGCTACCCTATAAGGTAGGTAGTACAAATATCATTAGTAATGGAAAAAGCATGAAATGAAGAGTCAGATAACCTGTATTTGACTACTGGCTAGGCTTGGGTTTGTTGCTTAACTTTTCTGAACCTCAGTTTCTTTATCTGTAAAATAAGAGAATTAGACTAATCATCTCTCAGACTCCTTTCAAATTTAAATCTTATGATTTTTATTTTTCAGAAGAGGAAACTGAGGCTTGGGGAGGTTAAATGATTTATCCAAAGCAACTTAGTCATTACAGATCAGAAGTGGGACTTGAACCTTGACTTTGAATGTGTTTCAAGCCAAGTCCCAGTACTTTTCACCACAGTATGCAGTCTCTAAAACAATAGTGCTAATTAGAAACTACTTTCAGCAGTTTTCCCACAAAGGAATTCTCACCTTGGAGGCAAGGAGAAGTCTTAAATAGCTTTAGTTAAATGGAGACCCAGCAAGATTTGTATTTTGGTGTTTTGCCTGAAAACCCAGAATAAATTGGTGGCAGAAATGGATCTAAGCCAGGTTTTCAATTCCTACATTAGACTCTTTGGTCTCTTAGCAGAAAGGTCATATCAGTTTCAACTCTTTTAGGATACATGCAGAAAAACATGAGGTTTGAATTTCCACTTCAACAGTTTCAAAGGGAGAGGACAGAGGCACTCACCCAGACAGCTCAGGTGAGCCCACCTACCTCATGTAGACATGGTGCAGCTTTTCCCCCATTTCAATTAATTCATTCAGTTCAAGTGAGAGACAATTTAAAAAACAAACAAATATGGATATTTTACAAATTCATCCCTTTCCATGACAAAACAACAATGAAAGCAAAAAGAATTTTAAATTATGAGAAATCTTGACCACGTTTACAGGCATTGGCATCTCTGGGGTAGGAAAAGTTGAATGGGTGGTTCCAGCTCTTGTACACAAAGCATGGAACCCTGAAAAGGGAGAGGCTGCTGGTTTGGAAACTCCCTTAAACATCATTTTTCCTGTCAATGTAAAAGTTTGGTGGAGTCATAATCTGCCATCTGTCAATGGTTCCATTTAATAAAGATGCTATCCTTAGCCGATGACAGGCTACTTATCATGGATCAGCCCCTGTAAATGAGGGCCTCTTTAAATTTCAAAGGAACAAGAAAGTCAGGGCGGCTAATTAAAAAATCCTCCCCATCACTTTCCAGATGATCTTCTATAGAAAGATGTAGCACAGGAAAATGGAAAGACAAGGAGGCCTGGGTTTGAATCTCAGCTTGCCGACCTACCACCTGTCTGAGACTTTCCTCAATCCCTCACCTCTGAAAACTGCAGTGTTCTCATTTGGGAAACTAGAGGGCGGCTCTGTTTGAAAGTAGGAGTAGCACCAGAGTTCCTTCCAACTCTACAGACATAATCTTATGAATAAATATTTTAAAACCAGCAGTTTCTACCATTTATCTCTGAATACCTGGGTCAGGTATTCAGGTGCTGCAAAGGATCTGCAGATTATCTTTTTTTTAAAATGACAAATACAACAAAACAACTTTGATAATAGAAGTAAGGTTTTGTTTTCCTTACTGAAATAACCATCAATTATCCTGTGGTCTAGATAGGATCTAAATATGAAATAATAACTGTTTCTCTTTTACCCAGGAACTCTGAGGGTCTTTCCCTCCCAGTTTGATTTTTTTGTTATATATTTTCTTTATTAAAAGGGGCCAGCTCATGAGTAATCACTTAAAGAGACCTATTCATTGAATGGGTGTATCTCATTCAAAGAGAGAATGTGATAAGACCTTAGCCTAAAAGAGCCAGGGTCCCACATTGCATCCTGGGCCATCTCCAGTTGTCCTGATTAATATCAGGCCACTGGACTCAGATGACTCAAGAGGAGAAAGTGAGGCTGGTGACCTTGCACAGTCCTCCCTCACTCAAATCAAAGTTGAGTGCAAGTCATGTCATCATCTTGATGTCATGGTCCTCTTTGAGAATGAAGGACAAACACATTAAAGGGGCACTGTTTCTTTTCTATGTGATACTCAACCTAGGGTACCTTAAGCAGGAGAGACCCAGCTTCTCATCTGGAGGTTGAATTCTGCTTAAAGACCTAAAGTGAGGGGAAACCCACCAGCTCAAAGAGTAGTCCATTTCACTTTGAATAGCTTTAATAATTAAGAAAACTTTCCCCTTCCATTCCCTTCCCTTCCATTTCTTTCCCTTCCCTTCCCTTCCCTTCCCATCCCCTTGTTAATGAACTTGAATATAGGACTTTCCATTTATTCATCTACTGAATTTCGTCTTATTTGAATCTGTTCATCCATGAGAACTCTGAAGTAGGTTTAAAGCCATTAAGATTTATATCTGCAAAGCCAAAGTTAACGCTATACTGAGTCACAGTTAGCTGCCCCAAATAATCACTAAAAGTTTATGTTTATTAAAAAACCCCAACAAACTAACATTTTTATTGCATCTCTCCTGCAAATAGGAAAGGGGTATTGATTTCCCATTTAGACTGGTTATTTTACCATCTGTAACATGGAGATTTGGGGAACAATCAAAATTAGTGTTTTTGATTATAATTGAGTACCCTAGCTTTGTTTTGCTGGATTACTCTCTATAACGTCAATATCTTCAGGTTGCTTAGGTTGACTTTTATGGAAAAATGCCCTCCAGGGAGGAAATAATTTGATATAATCCCAGGTGACCAGAAAGATAAGAAATATGTACTTAGATAGGCAGTATTGAGATGCCATTTTCAGTTTCTCATTTGAAAGACCTTCAGCTGGAAAAGGATTGGGATAGAAAAATAAATTAGCCAGTCAGCCAATCAGTGCCTAGATTTTTGTTTTCAAGGAGTCTAAGACCCTCAGAGCTGGCCCCTCAAGCTAAGGGATTATAAAATGAACAAGAGTCAAACCTACATTGTCCTGAGCCAGGGTCTGATATTGTCACTATTGCCCATTGACCTACTTTGTAGAGTCCTCAGAAGGACAGCTTAGGTGGAGCAGTGGAGAGAGCATCAGTGCAGGAGTCAGGAGGGCCTGAGTTCAAATCTCACCTCAGACACTTGACACTCACTAGCTGTGTGACCTTGGGCAAGTCACTTAGCCCCAATTGCCTCATCCTGGGTCATCTCTAGTCATCCTGATGAATATCTGGTCACTGGATTCAGATGGCTCTGGGGGAGAAGTGAGGCTGGTGACCCACACAGCCCTCCCTCACTCAAAACAAAGTCAAGTGCCAGTCATGTCAGCATTTCTCTGATGGCGTGGTCTTCTTTAGCAACAAAGGATGAACACACAGAGTCCTCAGAATAAAAAATCCTTTTAATTTGCATTGACTTTTCTTCCAGACTGGACAGCTAGCTCCCAGGAAAATAAACCAATGACTGTCTAATGAAAATAACATCTATTTCTTAAGATTTTTCATCAAAGTCATCAAATTCCATGTTCATATATTATTGTATGTTATGCATTATTTGTCCTGTCTTGTCAAATATAAATGATTTATCAGTAACAAATTGCTGAAGTAAGGTCTAGTGGATGGAGAACTGATCTCAGAGTTCCAAAGACATCTACTGTCTGTATGATCTTGGGGAGGTCACTTTAACTGTTATCCCTCTAGGCAACTCTATCACTCTAAGCTGCAGAAAAGGTACCCACATGTATTGGAGGAAATAGTTTCTTTTTAAAGCATTCTTCTCCTCATTGGCTTTTTGAACCTCTTTTGCCAATTGAGTTAGCCTATTTTTCAAGGTGTTATTTTCTTCAGCATTTTTTTGGGTCTCCTTTAGCAAGGTGTTGACCTGCTTCTCATACTTTTCTTTCATCTCTCTCATTTCTCTTCCCAGTTTTCCCTCCACCTCTCTTACTTGATTTTCAAAATCCTTTTTGAGCTCTTCCATGGCCTGAGCCCATGGTATATTTATTTTGGATGTGTGGGATACAGAAGCCTTGACTTCTGTGTCTTTCCCTGATGGTAAGCATTGTTCTTCTTCATCAAAAAGGAAGGGAAGAAATATCTGTTCACCAAGAAAGTAACCTTCTATAGTCTTATTTTTTTTCCCTTTTCTGGGCATTTTCCCAGCCAGTGACTTGACTTCGGAGTTTTCTTTCCACCCCCACCTTGCCTCCAGATCTGCCCAGCCAGTGCTTGGGGTCTGAGATTCAAATGCTGCTTCCTAGCCTCAGGGCTTTGGTCAGGGGCAGGGCTGCTATTCAGTGTGAGATTAAGTTCAGCTGCTCAAGTGGGGGCAGGGCCACCACTTGGGGCTCAGTTCCCTCAGGGGGTTTATGTGGAGACCTTCAACAATGGATCCGGGCTCCTGCCTGTTTGGGGAGCCCCTGTCCGCCACTGCCCCTGCTGCTGCCTCCCGAGGGGGCCTGAGTTATGGAGACACCCCACTCCGCTGTCGGCCACCCAAAGAGACTCTCTCACTGACACTTGTCACCTGTGGGTGGAGGGACCTGAGTGGCTGCTGGAGATTCTGTCTCTGAAGCCTGCTCGGATCTGCTCCCCTTGGCACTGTGTGGCCAAGGCAGGGCTGGGCTCTGCTCCAGGTCCGGTGCACGAGGGACCTTTGGTGTCTGTTTTCAGGGCTCTCTGGAACAGAAATCTCGTCCCCTCTGTTGTTCTGTGGCTTCTGCTGCTCCTGAATTTATTGGGAGTTCTTCTTTACAGGTATTTTATGGGCTGTGGGTTTCTGAGCTAGCATATGTGTGTCTTTCTACTCTGCCATCTTGGCTTCTCCCCGGAAATAGTTTCTTCCTCTGGGGGTTCCTTATAAACCAACAAAAATTACAAATTCAGATCCTATCCCTATAGTTTAGGAACAACCTTGCCAATATTGAATTTTATCACTCTTGTTTTTGCTAATTTAATGGATTTGAGATAGCTCCTCAAAACATGTTCAATTCCATATCTTTTTATTTGTTAAAGAGGTCTTACATTTTGAAACAATTGTTAACAATGTGTTTCTGTGTGACCCTGGGTAAATCACTTAATCTCTATCTTAATTTACTCATCTACAAAACAGAAGTAAGTAATAGTACCTAAGTCTCAGAGTTGTTGTAAGGATAGGATGAGATCATATTTCTAAAGAACTTTACAAAATAAAGCAGTTATCTAAATGCCAATGATTAGCTATTACTATCATGAAATGGTTATGTTTATTCAAGTGATTGAGTAAACTTTACACAAATCAATTCCCAAGAAACCAGTCATGTCCATGACATGTCACCCAGTGTTTAGCAATAGAAGGTTCTGGAGGATGAGGAAAATCAAAACCAGTCATGGCATTGTCCCTATACCAGATACTGTATTGTCTGTTTTCTAGTTTGAAGATCATATTCATTCTGTCATATTCATCTCTTTCCAAGGTCTACCCTTTGACTTCCTGTGTCTCTGAAAACTATGCTGGTCTTTTTAGTCCAGTAGGTCCTGATACAGGGTGGGGCGATGACTAAACCATACCAGAGTGAATGAGAAAAGTTAATTCCCTTTCAAAAAGGGGTTCAATTACAAGCCTGGGTGTGGCTCATTCCTTGAAAAAGCCCGGCTCAATAAACTTTAATTGCTCTTAATATTAATAAACTCAAGAAAAATTATGATTTTAGAAAGCCAAGAAAAAGAAAGTTATAAGGATATATTCATATATTAACTTCTCCACAGTATGCATGCTGTGTGTATGGCAAACTCCATGGTTTGACATCACAGGGCACAAGCATGGCAGTACATTCTTTCAGTGCAATTGTCCTCAAAGCTGCCCACAAACCCATTCAGTATGCCCTGAATTTAAAATCAGCTCCTTAAGAGTTAGGCTTAATTTGTTATGAAATTCTCCAGCTTATCATCATATCAAAATTGGAACACAGGTAATGGCATGTAAAAAAAAAAACACCCTTGTTTGTTTTCTTGCTGGGTTTCTATCTTTCTTTTCATCAGTTTGTTCAGTTTAGACTGGAACAGCAAGTGTTCTTTAATGTTCCGTAAGGCTGGGAATAGATCTCAAGTCATAATGGCTGGAGAGGGGAGGATAGAAATAGCTAAAAATACTGTTCCTGTGCTCCACAAGGATGCATCCAAGTGCACACTTACATTGTGTTTTGCTCCAGAACAATGACGTTAATAATGATCTTTGTTTTTAATTTTTTATTTTGCAAGAGTCAAATCCCCTACAAAATCTAGTGGGATGACTTGTTCAGACTCACAAATTGGCCTCCAAGGATATTTCTTTTTATTCTATTTGAATTGGGCCTTCCTTATTTGGTTCTCCTCTTTTGCCTTGTGCTCTTGTCTTGGTTTTTGTTGATTTTTGTTTTATTTTGTTTTCCCAAGATTAAAAAAAAGTCAAAAGTTTCCTAACCCTTAACTCCTCCCCAATGGATGGATAGATAGACTAAAAAGGAAATAGTGGGGGCCAAAGGGGGAGGCCACGCTGATTTAGTGAACATGATTAATTTTGAAAAATTGAGATCAGGAGTGGAGTGTCTGCCAGGGGTTAGCTGGAAAGCAGGTTCATGAAATGACATGCTTTAGTGATTAAAAACAACGGTAAATGCCCCATTAAACAGTAGCCACTCTCATTATTGACTAGAAATGTCAGGGCTGCGGGAAGAAGTTTATTCAAGAACACTGATATTTTTTTTCAACTGTATTATAAAAAAAGTTAATGCTTGGGGCAGTTGGGATATTTTACGTGTGGTTTGTGCATAGAAAGTGGTTTCATAAGATGACTGACTTTTCTGTAGGGCCAGACTAGCCAGATGCAGCATAGTAAGGTTTTTCTTTACTTTTCCCAAAAAGGAGCTGGCCATGTTCACAGGACCTGACCTGTGTTGTGAAGATAGAGAAGGAGTTTCAAGACTGTGTTTGACACAGAGAGAGTCACTCCTTTGTTTCAGAAACCTGCAAACCTCTAGGATTCACTTGAGTAATGGCATCAACCAACATCTATCAATGTCAGGCAGCCAGTAAACATTTATTAAGCACCTACTATGTGCCAAGCACTATATTTAAGTCTTAAGTCTTTCAAAGTTGTTTGTCTTCACCATGCAATATTGTATTGAAACATGCATGTTCTGATCCCATTCTTTCAATGTTAGTCCCACTCTATTGCCCCTCAGGGTTCTGGGGTACTCTCAGGGGTTTGTGGGGTACCTATTGTTTTTTGTCATTGGTTCAATCTTCCACCCACTGTATTTGCCCTATTTTATGGGGCCAATGACTAGTACCCTGCTTCCATTTTACTACTTAGCATCAACACAGGGTTATTTATTTCAAGAATATAGCAAGAACAAACATCTTAACATTTTCACTCAAACCTTGGAGTATAATACCCTCTATGCCAACTTGGAATTTGGTGGGTGGTGGAGATGGATTAACCTCAAATCTTTTTGTTCAGTTCAGTCACTGGAGGAAGATATTTCTCTAACCCGACTCCATATCAGCCAAGATGTATAACATCAAAGCAGGTAAAAGCCTATTCAGCATTTCAGGAGTCCACTGATTTGAGGGCATTAGTGGCATTATCAAAGGAGTACAGACACATGCTCCAGGTGTCTGCCTGGAGTATACAGACATAGTATACCTTTACACAGATAAAGATGGGAGGAAACAAATCCAAGGGATAGAATCCCTGTCACCAAATCCAAAGACTGGCTCTGGGGAAGAGCAGACTCTGAGAAACTAGATGAACAACTCAACAGAGATTCTTTGCCTAAGGGGAGAATTAAGTAGACTTTATGAAGAGAGAAAGAACTGCTAGGCTGTGCAATCCCAGGAATTGTGTGTTGACTTTATAACACATGTATCACACACATAAGCCTCACCATCATTTTACTCTAAGTTTGATTCCACTTTTTCCATGAATGTTATAAGTATTTGTGGGAGAGTACACACCAAGTTTATAGGGGAAATGTTTTGTAGCTACTATTTTTTAATATAGCATCATAGTCAATGCCATTGTTAAGGACTATTTTTGTGCACTGAGTTTGTTTTATTTTTAAATGTTTTGTTTAAAAATATTTCCTTAAAAAATTATTATTATCCCTCCCCAATGACTCCCCTCATAAAAGTGTATCCTCTTTTACAACTAATCAGTAAAATGGAACAAAACTAATCAGTACTCAATCGCCTTCTTTGAAAATAGTTTGCCTTTTTTCACACCTGTGCTCCTTCTCTTCTCCATCAAGAAGCAGAAGGCACACTTCAACATCAGGCCTCTGATATCCAATAAGTCTTGTAATTACTTTTTAACATTATTTTAATTATAATTTCCACTGTCTTTTCAGGATCCTCACCTGAATAAGAATCTTCTCCCTTCCCTTAGACAATGAGATACCTTAAGGAGACATATGTATCTTCATACAAGATACAAAGATCATGTATCCGACATGATACTCCCATGGAGTAGAGACCAGAACTAGGACAGTTTGTGTTTTCATTTGCTGATCTTAGAATTTGTGGAACCAAATCATGGTCTCTAGACAGCTTGACTTCTAGCCTTGCACTTCCGTTCAAATGGCAAAAGAGGTCCAAAAAGCCAATGAGAAGAAGAATGTTTTAAAAAGCAGAATTAACCAAAAGAAAAAGGAAGTTCAAAAGCTTACTGAAAAAAGTAGTTCTTTAAAAATTAAAATAGAGCAGTTGGAAGCTAAAGACTTTATGAGAAACCAAGAAATTCCAAAACAAAACTAAAAGAATGAAAAAAATAGGAGACAACGTGAAATATCTCTTTGGAAAGACAACTGACATGGAATATAGATCCAGGAGAGACAATTTAAAAATTATGGGACTACCTGAAAGCCATGATTGAAAAAAGAGCCTAGACATCATCTTTCATGAAATTATCAAGGAAAACTGCCCTGATATTCTAGAACCAGAGGGTAAAATAAATATTGAAAAAAATCCACCAATCACCTCCTGAAAGAGATCCCAAAAGAAAAACTCCTAGGAATATTGTAGCCAAATTTCAGCATTCCCAGTTCAAAGAGAAAATATTGTAAGCAGCTAGAAAGAAACAATTTGAGTATTGTGGAAATACAATCAGGATAACACAAGATCTAGCAGGCTCTACATTAAGGGATCGAAGGGTGTGGAATATTATATTCCAGAAGTTCCTACTGCAGAACTACAGAAGTCCAAAAGAACTAGGATTAAAACCAAGAATCAACTACTTAGCAAAATTGAGTATAATACTTCAGGGGAAAAATGGTCATTCAATGAAATAGAGGA
This sequence comes from Notamacropus eugenii, assembly GCF_028372415.1. NCBI lineage: Eukaryota > Metazoa > Chordata > Mammalia > Diprotodontia > Macropodidae > Notamacropus > Notamacropus eugenii. The sequence continues at coordinate 171,241,512 of NC_092875.1, read as the reverse complement.
CTTTTAAGCATCTTGATGAAAAGACCAAAGCTGAATAGAAAATTTGACTTTCAAACACAAAAATCAAGAGAAGCATGAAAAGGTAAACAGGAAATAGAAATCGTAAGGGACTTACTAAAGTTGAACTGCTTACATTCTTCATGGAAAGATAGTATTTGTAACTCCTGAAACTTTTCTCAATATTTGCAGGGATTATGTACATATAAGTGGACAGAGGGTACAGGGTAAGTTGAATAAGAAGGGATGATATCTAAAAAAGTAAAATTAAGGGGTGAGAGAGGAATATATTAGGAGGAGAAAGGGAGAAATGGAAAGGGGCAAATTATTTCTCATAAAAGCAGCAAGAAAAAGCTTTTTCATTGGAGAAGAAAAGAGGGGAGGTAAGAGAGAAAAAGTGAAGCTTCCTCTCATCACATTTGGCTTAAGGAGGGAATAATATACATACTCAATTTGGTATGAAAATCTGTCTTACAATGCAGGAAAGTAGGGGAGAAGGGGATAAGTGGGGTGTGGGGGGATGTTAGAAGGGATGGCAAATGAGAGGAGGGAGTAATTAGAAGTAAACACTTTTGGGGAGGGAGAAGGTCAAAAGAGAGAATAGAATAAATGGGGCCAGGATAGGATGGAGGGAAATATAGTCAGTCTTTCACAACATGACTGCTATGGAAGTCTTTTGCACAACTACACATGTATGTCCTATATTGAATTGCTTGCCTTCTCAGTGGGGTTGGGTGGGGAGGGAGGAGGGGAGAGAAGCTGGAACTCAAAGTTTTAGGAATGAATATTGAGAATTGTTTTTGCATGGAACTGGGAAGTAAGAAATACAGGTAATGGGGTATAGAAATCTATCTTGCCTTACAAGAAAAGAGAGAAGATGGGGCTAATGGAAGGGAGGGGTTTGATAGAAGGGAGGGCCAATGGGGTAATCAGAATGCATGGTGTCTTGGAGTGTGGGGAGGGGAGAAATGGGGAGAAAATTTGGAACTCAAAATCTTGTGGAAATGAATATTGAAAACTAGAAATAAATAAAAAAGAAGTTAGGCAAGTAGGAAGAGAACCAGAGAAGTGCAATGAAAACCAAGGAAGGACAGAGTATTTAGGAAATATAAGATGATCAGCAGGAGCAAAAGTTTCAGGTCCTTTAATTTTAGGAGATCAATAGCTCTTAGTTATAAGGTATTTAAGAGAAATTTATATAAAATATAAGTTTTCTCTATGGTGTGATCAGAAAAAATGCAAAAAAAATTGGCAGACATAATATGAAGAAAAATATGGTAGAGATCTGGTGCATTTTACAAATAATGTGGATACAATATAGAATTTTCAGATAAACCAGTTGAAAGGAATCTTTAAAATATTTTCTTCTAGAATAGAAAGGGGAAAGCTAAGTAAGGCAGTGCAGTATTGTGAAATGAGTGGGCCCAAAGACTGCCTCTGAAAGCTTATATGCTGTGGACAAATCACAGAACTTCATTGAGACCCAGATTTCTCATCTATAAAAAGAAGAAAATAATACATGTAGTATTTAACTCATATAGTTTCTATGAGGACTAAATGAGGTCATGTATGTAAAATATTTGCAATATTTCAAGTGTTATATAAATGTCAGCTATTATGCATTTTTGGTTTTCACTCTACTATCTAGCACAGTAAATAATAATGTATTGTTTGATAGATTTAGGCAAGGGCATTTATGTTTCCTATGTAAGGTGATTACTCCTTTTTCCCTCTGTTACTGGCTCCTCTTCCTTATTTATTCTCAACCTGGTTTTTAAGGCAATCAAGGGGTATATTCTGATGTTTCCTCATAAATTATTAAAGTGACAATAAACTTATCACTAATTGATCAGTTTGTTCTAAGCCCCAAAAGATGAACTAGTATTTACTAAATAAAGTGGAGAGAACTCTTTTTCCACCAGCTTTTAAAAAAAATTTCATTGATGACTTTTGTTTTTATATTACCTATATTTCTCAGTGTATTTTTTACCCTCCCCTTTCTGGAAAGCCATCCCTATTAACAAACAAACAAAATTAAGCTTAGTAAAACTAAGATAGACATACAAAAAAGTCCTACATAATCTGTAGTGTTCCATGTCCCTCACCTGTGGAAATAAGAGAAGGTGGTGACTTTTCATGTCTCTTACTTGAGGACAAGTTTGGTCATTATAATTTGCAAGTTTTCAGTTTCAGCTCTTTTGTTGTTGTTCTATTTATATTGTTGTGGTCATTGTGTACCTTGTTTTCTGGTTACTGTTTACTTTACTTTTCATCATTTCATGTTTTCCCATACTTTACCATCTTCGTCATGTTTGTAATTTCTTAACAACATAATTTCCCTAGATTCATGTACCACATTTTTTTAACCACTCTCCAGTCCATGGACAAGTAAGTACTCAACTACTTTCTTTCTTTCTTTTTTTTTAACTACAAAATGTGCTGTTAAAAACATTTTGGTGAATATGGAGCCTTTCATTTTTTCATGGACCTCTTTGGGGTATATTCCCAGAACGGAAATCTCTGGATCAAAGGATGTGTATAATTTAGTCACATTATTTGCATAATTCCAAATTGCTTTCCAAAATGGTAGACCAATACATAGTTCTGCCAAGAATGCATCAATATGCTTGTTTCTCCAAAATCCTCTAACACTAATTATTGCTTACTTTGTCACCCTTAGCAATTTGCCAGGATTGAGATAAAACTTCAGAGTTCTTTTCGTTTGTATTTCCATGGAATAATAATGTATAACTTGGAGCCTTCTTATATATGATCGTTAATAGTTTGCAATTTTTCTTTTGAGAATTACTTTTTTCATACTCTTTGATCTGTTGATTTGATCAACTAGGAAATGACCTTTGTTCATATATAATCCTAAATATCTTAATATTTGGAATATTTTTACCACAGATCTTTATTAATCTATGACTTCTCATCGTAAATATATGTTTTTTTATCATGGAAAAGATTTTCAGTTTCACCTAATAAAAATTATCTATCCTATCTTTTGTAATCACTTCTACTCCTTGTTTGGTTAAGGACACACCATTTGACTAACGAAAGCTATTAGATATCTCTTAGGTTTTTCTTTGATTTCATATGATGTGGCCTTTAGCAGTTTGGCTTAATATCGATTTTGGATTTGATATAGTATAAAAAAATTTCTGCCAGACAGATTTATGATTAGTGCTTTGTTATTTGTCTGGAGATCTAGAATTGCTATTCCCCCTTTATGCCTATTTTTTAATTGGCTTACCACTAGATCAAACATCTACATTAATTTAGGTGGTATAGCCTTTTTGAAAAAGCCATATTAGCACAGCTATGAACACTTCACACCCATCGGTGAACTTATTTAAGGTATTTTTTGTTTCTTAAAGGATCAGTTTGAAATTGTATTCATACTGTGCTTTGAATTGAATGTGCTGTGGTAATTAAGTTCCATATATTTTATTCACTTTATAATTATTTTGAATGGAACTCCTTTTTTATTTTTTTATTATTTCCTTCAGCATTTTGTTAATGTTTATAAAGAAATGCTGTTGATTTTTGTGGTTCTATTTTGTATTCTGCTACTTTGCAGAAATTATTGCTTCAGTTTCTTCTTTGATTTACTAAATATCAAGAAACAGCAAATAAGCGTAGTTTTGTTATCTCTTTGCTTATTTGGATGTCTTTTATTTTTCTTGTGTTCCAAGAAATGCTATCACTAGAATTTCTAAAAGTCATGCCAAGTAACAGCCAGGAAAAGGTTTAAGGGGCGGGGGGCAAGCCTTATTTTGTCCCCTTTTGTTTATTGGGAAAGTTTCTAGTTTTTTCCCATTACATATAATACGTTTGTGATTTTAAATAGGTGCTTTTAAACACTTTTGTAAAAGGTACTTCTATAATTATGTTTTGTTAACTTGATTGCCAAAGACTTTTCCTATACTTGCAAATATAACCTTTATTTTGATCATACTTATTTTCATATGGTAATTATATTAATTACTTCCATGATGGTATGGAATCCTATCATAGTGAATGATTTTTAGAAAAATTGTTGCTTTGGAGTCTTCTTTTCCCAAAATTTTAAAAAACAGTTTGTATTCACAGTCATTAATGATATCAGTTCATAATTCTCTGCCATATCCTTTTGCAATATTCAAGTCGTAGTTTATTATCGTCATCTTTTTTGATTTATCTGTTATTTACCATATGCCAGGCACTGTGCTAAGTGCTCTACAATTATTATCTCATTTGATCTTCTCAACAACACTAGGAGGTAGGTGCTATTATTAGCCCCATTTTACAGATGAGGAAACTGAATCAAAGAGAGGTTAAGTGACTTGCCCAGGGTCTCACAGCTAGTTGAACTCAGGTATTCCTGATAGCTTTCATAAAACAAATTTAGAAGAGAGTTTTCTTTGTCAGTTTTTGAGAATTTGTAGCATATAGATATTCATCAATATATTCCTTAAAATCCTGATGAAACTCTCCTGTTGTTCCATTTGGAAAATGAGATATCCCTTCTAACACCCTAGTGGTTTCTTTATAGTTGGTTCAATTTATTTTTCTGAGATTTGATTGTTTAAGATAACTGATATTCTGTTAATTTGGGTGTTTTATTTTTGTAAGTAATCTTTTAGCTCTTTTGAATTCTCAGTTATGACTCTTAGTATGTATGGTAGATTCTGATTATTCTTTACTTTGGTCATGATTTTACCTTGTTCTGTTTGTTTGTTTTATTACTTTGATTTTCTTTACTCTTTTTTCATCAGGTTGGCTAAATGTACGTTGTAGAAATAAATAAACATTGATTAAGACTCTATCCTGCACCAGTCATAGTGCTAAGTGCCTTATAAATATTATCTCACTTGATCCTCATAACATCTTTGGGAGGTAGGTGGTATTATTTTCCCTAATTTACAGTTGAGAAAACTGAGGCAGATGAAGGTTAAGTAACTTGCTCAGGTCATACAGCTAATTTAAGATTGGATTTGAATTCAGAGCTTTTTGACTCCAAGCCTAGCACTCTGTCCACTGTTCTACTTAACTTCTTTTCTAAATTAATCTTCCTAAAGAACAAGTTTTTAGTTTTGTTTATTAGTCCTATAGTCTTTTTGCTTTCAATTATCTATTGATACTCTAATTTTTAAGATTTCCTATTTTTGTGCTTACTTTGGGTTTATTCATTAGTTTTCTAATTTTGAAAACTCTGTATTCAGTTAGTTGCTTTTTCTTTTTCTCTTTTGTTAATTTATATTCTTAGGTATATAGAATTTTTCCTCTGGGGACTGTATTAGCTACATCCAGTAAGATTTGTATATTGCCTCATGATTATCTTTATCTTTCACAGTTATTAATTCTTTATGTGACTTGTTCATTGACACACTCATTGTGTGGGATGTTTTTATTAATTTTTCTGTGTTCTAGTACATAGTTTATTTTTGTAAATGTACCATATGGTGCTGAGAAGTATGTATATTATTTCTTCTTCCCATTCAAAAGACACCATATGTCTTTCACCATAGGTTTTCCAACAGTTTATTCACTTCAATGTTTTCCCTTTTGTTTATTCTTTTGTTAAATTTGTCCAACTTTGAGAGAACATTAACATCTACAACTTTATTGTAGATCTTCTGTAATAAACAATGTTCTTGTTTATTTCTATTGGTGTTGCAATTAATTTTTGTTTTTTGGCTTTCTCTCATACTGTAATTGTAGCATTTACCTTTTGGATTTATCTGATATGCAGTAAAAAAATTTTTTGAGTTTCTTTGTGTATGCCTGTGTGTGTGTGTGTGTGTGTGTGTGTGTATGCACATTTGCTTATAAGATGTTTCTTTTATATAATATAGTGTGGGGTTTTGTTTTCTTAACAATTTCTGCCACTTCATTTTAGTGGAATATTTAGACATCCTTTAAAGTTATGTAAATTAGGTTTCTGTTTTCCTCTATTTCTCTTTACTTTTTTTAGGTTTGTTTTTAGTTCCCTTCTTTAAAGTCAATATTTTTCCTCTTGTGATTAGTTCTGCTTAAACTATTTTGGTACAAATCTATTCACATAGAGATAGAATCTCTCACCCTTCTTGCTCACTGTAAGTTTTCCTTCTCTATATATCAACCCTCTAATCTCCTAGATTTAAATAACCCATTAATAATGAAACAAATAATAATATAGTTATAATTATTTATCATGTTTGAACTGTGAGAAAGATCACAGCCAGTAACCTTTAAACCTATTGTTGCTGACTTTTTTTTCCCCCTAAGTCTGTGAACAGAGTGCTGTCATTCATCTCTCTCAGGTTTTCACCCAAAGAATTCATTTAGGTATTGATACAGTGGTACTGTGGCAATCCATTCAAATTTTTTTGCTCATGGAGATGCTAGACTTCTGACTTAGATGCTATGACTATTCCCTGCCCCCCAGAATTAGCTACCGTTAGACACAAATGTCTGTGTGTGTGTGCACAAGCGCATGTGTAAAACCATTCTATTCATCTGTTTATCAATTCTTTCTCTGGATACAGATAGTGTTTTCCTTCATATGTCTTTTATGGTAGAATGAACTCTCAAGAATTCTCTTTTTATTTCTTCACATAGTATGAATAAACTTAGTCTGAAGAAACTTTCCCTTAATCCTTTCTCTTTGCCTTCCCACAGTTTCTCTCCAGTCATCACAGTTAACAGTCTTTTCCAAACAAGAGTTAAAATATCAGTCTCCCAAGTTGATCTTAACAATACAGTAACTCACTCTTTCTCTCTCTCTCTATGTATATTTACATACATACATGCATATAAAATATGTATACACACATAAACAAACATACCTATGCATACATATATACATATATGTGTATATGTATATGTATATATATATATATATATAAAATCTTTGTTAATATATATCAAACATCCACAAATTCTATGTGTTCCATTAGTTTACAGATACTATATCTCATTGTTACTATCTCAGGAATTTTTGCATGGTTAACCAAATTTTGGGAACTCATGAAATAGTGATTGAGTAATTTCTGAGGTCCTATTTTGTTAATCATTCCTTTATATTTCTCTAGTTCTTCAGTTTTTTTAAACGATCTCATAACATTCTTATTATGCATAAAATTGTAAGATCAAAAAACCTTCACATGTTTTTACACCTATTAACTCACAATGCTTATTAAATATATCAGTGTGCATTTTTCACTTATTTATAACATAAAATCGTATTTCACAAACTAAAAAAGACAGTCATTAAACATGAAACATATAGTTATAAACAATAAGATAGTTATATGAAATTAATATATATCAAATATATATTTGAATAATATATAATAATAATATATATCAAATATTTGATATATATCAAATAAAATTGCAAAATAAATAAATTATTGTCATTAATCATTAGCAGCACTCCCTGTTATTTTGTATTTATAATTCACGTAGAAAATACCTATTGGTGAAAAAACTTTTGTGACAAAAGAACCAAAAATTGTAGGGATGGTTGTCAATTGGGGAATAGCTAAGCAGGTTGTGGTATACGATTGTGATGGAATACTACTGTTCTGTAAGAAATGATGAGCTCAGTGATCTTAGAAAAACATGGATGGGCTTGCATGAAATATTGAAGAGTAAAATGAACAGAGCTAAGAGAATTCTGTATAATAGCATACTGTTGCATAATAGTTGCATAATAGCAACACTATTTTAAGAACAACTTTATATCATTATCATCATCATCATTACTATAGTTAGTGCCAAATAAATATCTGTTGATTATTTGACAAGCATGTATTAAGTGCTTACTATAATGTAAGGATTGACCAACTACAGCACAAGGACCAAATCCAACCTGACTCCTCTTATTGTACAGTTTGCAAAGTAAAATGATTTTTTCTGATGCCTGCTTTAAAGCAGTGTAACAGGCACTGAAGGAGATGAAAGATAACATTGTTCCTGACTTTGGCGCACTTATAACCATACAAGGGATATACGAACCATGCAAATACACAATTCTGTACAACAAATATAAGAGAAAATGTACAGAACGGACTACAGTAATAGCATGAAGAATAAGAGAGGTAAAAAGTGCTCTGCAAGGTTGGAGGAAGACTCAAGCATTTCCAGCTAGGTGAAAGAAAAGAAGGTTTTATGTTAGAGGTGGAATTGGAGTTGAATGTTGAATAATGGGTAGGATTTCAGGATGAATGGATCTTTGAACTTGTTTAGAACACATTTATAGTATTTTATTTAGTTCTGAGCATCACACTTTAAGAATGACATGAAACGTACTGGGGATGTCCAGAAGAAACATGGTGATCAAGATGTTCTAAGCCATTACACGAGGATCAGTTGAAAGAATTGAGGACAATTAACCTGGAGATGCATAGGATCACAGAGGACATGACAACTATGTACAAGAGTTTAAAGGATCGTCATGTTTGAAGAGGGATTAGGCTTTTCTGCTTGGTGGTAAAGAATGTAAATAAGAAGAAGTAATGCATGAAAGTTGCAGAGAGATTTGGGGTTGAATTATGGGAAAACTGTCTAACAATTAGAGCTATCCCCCAATGGAATAGGCTACCTTTGTTAGTAGTGGGCTTGCCCCTCATTAGATGTCATTAGGCAGATGTTAACCCATAGGATATGCTGCAGAAGGGAATGCTGTTCAGATACAAGTTGGACCAGATTGTCCCTGTGGTCCCTTCCAACTCTCAGATCCTGTGATTTTATCAAATTACATGGGGCCCAGGAAACACAATGCCTCAGAACGTTTTGGCAGGTACCAGAGTAACATTCCCTACATTTCACTGGAATTTACCCTGAGTTGTAAGAAGAATCTGTTTTGCTTAATTTGTAATAGCTCTGTGCATTTTCCAAATCCCACATCATGTTATTCATTATGTATTTCATGTTGTATCACACATTATAATTCTAATTTTCCATTCATTATCATGCCATACCTTTTTTGAATTCATTTCCAATTTCCTCCTTCCTTCAAAATAGATGTGTTTCAGATTTTATTTCTCAAAAATAGTATATATTATTAGTCTAGTTCTTCTTGGTTGACTTTCATTTCCTTTTCACATTTCCACTGTTTCAAGGCCCTCTGCATCAGGAACCTGCCTTACTAGGACTGAAATATTTCCACTTGTTAAAGTTTTCTCATTTCCTTGACTCTACATTAAATTCAGCTGTAGCGACATTGACCCTTGAAGCACTCCCTAAGAAACCTCACTCATTCTGTATGTTGCTATTTACCAATACTTTGGATTATGTTTCTTTAGCCAGGCCTAATCAGTGCGATTGGTCTTCCTTGCAAACCAATTTGAACTAATTTGGCAAAACTTTTTCATGAGACAAGACTTTCCTGAAGTCCAAATATATTACATCAACTGCATTCCTCTGTCTCCTAATTGTGAAACTTCTAGAAAAGAACGCATCTAACTTTCCCCTCGGGATTTATTCTCTCAAATCTCCCTACCCTCCAAATTCCTGATGAATCTCTATCCTCCAGATGTTTATAGACTTTTCAATCAACTTTCCCCCATCATTTATTTGGGAATTAAAGCTGGACATGTTCTTCTATCAGGATTAGTCTTTTTAGATTTTTTAAAAATATTACTTTCATTCTAGACTTCTGTGCTTTTTAAGTTATTTTAAAATAAGTATAATATTTCAATTAATGACCTGAACTTTTGCATACACCATTTAAAAAATTCCATATACAACATCCTACTTTCTGTCCTTTGTTAAAACTTGTTTTTGTTGTTCCCTCATTACTTTGCAGTTTACCAAATTATTGTCTTGTGTAGTACATATTTTAAAGCCAATTTAGGGGCCATTATCCCTTTGCTACCTAGGTTCCACCCTACTGAATTGGCAACGTGTGGTGTGTTTACGTTCATTTCTCTTTCCATGACTGATGGTGAAGTTTTCTCATACTCACTAATCCTTCCAGACAGCATTCATATACCTTCCCATTCCATTTTTACCAGGCTCTTGTCTCTATGGCTAATGATGACAAGTCCTCTCATTCTTCTCTCACTACCTTAATAAATATGTAGTTCTTTTGTCAAAACCATTTTGTCCGATCATTGTATTGAACTCATAGTCATTATGATTCAAGGATACTACTGTATGCTTTGTATGCTTTCTAGGGGGCTGGAGAAACACTGGACCTGAAATGATCCAAAAAGAACAACAAAAAGTCACATATTGTAAGCACAGGTCCATAGCCTACAAATGACTTGTATTCCAAAAGGTCCTTTGTAAACCAGCTGTTATAGCAGTGATGTTAGAGCTGGGATCCTAGAAGCTCTCTAAGCCCATCTCCCTCATCTTACAGGCAAATAAAATGAAACCCAGAGAACGTGATTTTTGGAAGGGTTCCACAGATGGAAAATGATAGGTCTGTGACCATCTCAGTAGAGTGCCAAGTCAGGGGTCAGGAAGACTCATTTTCCTGAGTTTTGGACCTCAAACACTTAGTAGTAGTGTGATCCTGGGCATGTCATTTAACCTGTTTGCCTCAGTTCCTCATCTGTCAAATAAGCTAGAGAAAGAAATGGCAAACCACTCTAGTATCTTTACCAAGAAAACCCCAAATGGGGTGGTCATAAAAAATTGTATATGACTGAAATGACCGAACAACAAAAGCAACGTGACTTGACCTCAGGCCTTTTTTGTTTTTAATTTAATTTATTTGTTTTTAGTTTTCAACATTCACTTCTCTAAGATTTTGAGTTCTAAATTTTCTCGCCCTTTCCCCACTCCCTCCTTTCCAAGACAATGTGCAATCTGATATAACCTTAAACATATTTCCACATTCATCATGTTGTAAAGAAGAATTAGAACCAAAGGCAAAAACCACAAGAAAGAACAAACAAATGAACAAAAAAGAGAGAAAACAGCCTGCTTCAGTCTGCATTCAGACTCTGGATGTGGATGGCATTTTCCATAATGAGTCTTTTGGAATTGTCTTAGATCCTTGTATTGCTGAGAAGAGCTAAGTCTATCAAAGTTGTTGGTCATGCAATGTTGCTGTAACTTTGTACAATGTTCTCTTGGTTCTGCTGCCTTCACTCAGCATTAGTTCATGTAAGTCTTTCCAAGTTTTTTTCTGCAATCTGCCTGCTCATCATTTCTTATGGAATGATGTTATTTCATTACATTCATATACCACAAATCGTTCAGCCATTCCCCAATGGATGGGCATCCCCTCAATTTCCAGTTCTTGGCCAACACAAACAGAGCTGCTATAAATATTTTGTGCCTGTGAGTCTTTTTCCCATTTTTATGATCTCTTTGGGATACAGACCAAGAAGTGATATTTTTGGGTCAAAGAGTATGCAGTTTTATAGGCCTTTGGGTATAGTTCTAAGTTGTTCTCCAGAATGGCTGAATCAGTTCACAACTCCATCAACAATTCATTAGTTGAACTCAGGTCTTCTGAAACTCTTTCATGTATATCACTATTCCTGCCAGGCTAGTTCACAGGAATCTATATAGCCTCTGTTTATTTTAATACTTACAAAGATCTGAAATGTCATCTGTGTGGGCACTGATTCAGATGGCAACATTTCTTGCCTTAATAGATAAGAAATGTTACTGGGGCCAAAATAATTCATCTCTTGTTGGCCAATCTTATGTGGATGTGCCTTTTAAGACTTAGGCTGGCTCTCAGGAGGGACAACATTTGTGGGAATAATGTTCAAACACTTTTTATCTTTATAGGAGATATCAAAGCTTGCCCCCTACTAAGCTACCTAGCTGCCTCTATAATCACTGCTTTTGGAGATCAGGCTCATTGGGATAAATAGTAATACTTCTGTCTTAGAACATCATCAGATAGTCTGGAATGGAGAGTTGATTTAAGTAAACCTCACATTTCCTAAAAATCTAGGTTTAATTCACACACATGGACGTGCATACACACACACACACACACACACACACACACACATACACACAGAGCACAGCAAGTTCTCATACTATTGTTGTTTGAAGCTGAGGACACTATTTAGTCTTGGTCTTTACCAGGAAAAAAAGAAATATTGGATTTGATATCAGAGAACCTGAGTTTCTGCTACAACTGAATCTATGAGCTTAGACAAATCACTTAAATTCTCTGGGCCTCTATTTCCTCATCTGTAAAATTAGGAAAGTCATCTAAATGACCTTGAAGGGGCTTTTCACATCTAACTCCAATGAATGAGAATGAATTTGAGTTATTAAAGAATATATATCCTGTCCTCTAAGCAGACAAGACATATCAGACTGTCAGTTTGACTCTAAAATAAGTAAATCAGTTTTTCCCCAAATAATCTCAGGCATGAGATTGTAGCATGTAGCAATGAGCTACAAATTAATATTTCATTGGTGTGTTGACTGGAAGTAAGTGTGCAGTGTGAGTAGAAATGAGAGAAGGGAATTAAAATAAGGCACCATTACAATTAGAACCCAAGGCCTAAAATGATCTGGTTGCTGAATAGCTTTCCCTCTTTTTAACATCAAGTCAAAAAGCATTTTAAAGGAAGCTATTTGGCACAGCAGATAGAGTGCTGGGCCTGCAGTCAAGATGACCCATGATCAAATTCAGCCTCAGACACCTACTAACCATGAGATCCTAGGTAAGTCACTTAGCTCTGCCTCAGTTTTCTTATCTGTAAAATGAGCTGGAGAAGGAAATGGTAAACCACTCTAGTATCTTTGCCAAGAAAATCCCAAATGGAGTCAGAAATAGTCAGACACGACTGAAATGACTGAACAATAGCATTTACCAAGCATTTGCTGTGTGCCAGGCGCTGGGGACACAAAGAAAGGCAACCCCCCCCTCCAAGAAACAAAATAAACAAACTAAAAAACAGTCCCTGATCTCAAGTAGCTCACAGTCTCTGGAAAAAGGTCTGCAATGGGATGGAATTTTCTATTAGGCTCTGGTTATTTCAACAAGAATGCTTGAAAGTCCTCTATTTCATTGAATGACCATTTTTTCCCCTAATGTATTATACTCAGTTTTCCTGGGTAGGTGATTCTTAGTTTTAATTCTGACTACTTTGACCTCTGGAGTATCATATTCCAAGCCCTGTGATCTCTTAATGTAGAAGCTGCTACACCTTGTATTATCCTGATTGTATTTCCACAATACTCAAATTGTTTCTTTCTGGATGCTTGCAATATTTTCTTTTTGTTCTGGGAGTTCTGGAATTTGACTACAATATTCCTAAGAGTTTTACTTTTGGGATCTCTTTCAGAAGGTGACTAGTGGGTTTTTTCAATATCTATTCTACCCTTTGGTTCTAGAATATCAGGGCAATTTTCCTTAATAATTTCTTGAAAGATGATGTCTAGGCTATTTTTTTGATCATGGCTTTCAGGTAGTCCAATACTTTTAAAATTGTCTCTCCTGGATCTATTTTCCAGTTCATTTGTTTTTCCAATGAGATAGTTTACATTGTCTGCTATTTTTTCATTCCTTTGACTTTGTTCTATAATTTCTTGATTTTTCATAAAGTCATTAGCTTCCATCTGCTCTAATCCAATCTTTAAGGAATTATTTTCTTCAATGTGCTTTTGGATGTCCTTTTCCATCTGACCAGTTCTGCTTTTTAAGGTATTCTTCTCCTCATTGGCTTTTTGAGTCTCTTTTGCCATATTTTTGAAAGTGTTCTTTTCTTCAGCATATTTGGGGTCTCCTTTAGCAAGCAGTTGACTCGTTATTCATGATTTTCTTCTGTCACTCTCATTTCTCTTCACAATTTTTGCTCTACTTCTCTTACTTGATTTTCAAAATCCATTGTGAGCTCTTGACCTGAGACCAATTCATATTTTTCTTGGAGCCTTTGGATGCAGGAGCTTTTATTTTGTTTTCTTCTGTTGGTATACTTTGGTCTTCCTTGTCTCCAAAGTAAGATTCTTTAGTCTGATTCTTTTTCTGGTTTTTGCTCATTTTCCCAGCTATTTACTTGACTTTTGAGCTCTTTGTTAAGGTAGTTCTCTGCTTCCAGTGGAAGTGGGGTATGTAACGTCAGCTGCTTGATCCCCCCACAATCTATGGGCCTAGAGCTCCAGAAAGAGTCCCTGTTGCTGCTGCTGTCCCTGCCCCTGCTACTGCTGCTATGCGCTCCTCCCTGAGGGCTCCTCCACCCCCTCTGCTACCATGGGGCTGGACCCTGACCACTCTACCTTTCACACAGGTCCCACAGGTTTTTCCCCACTGACCTTCCATTGCCCTAGGGGTCATGAAGTCTGGAAACCGCCACAGGTGCCTGAGATTCAGTTCCCCCAAGCCCTGTTTAGCCAGTGAGGTCCATGTTGGACTACACTTTGCTCCCAGCACAGCTCAATAGACACTTCCCGGCGACCTTCCAGGATGTCTTGGGCCTGGGGATTTGCTTCACTCAGTCACTCTGTGGGTTCTGCAGCTCCAGAATTTGTTTAGAGTCATTTTTTACAGGTTTGTGGGGAGAGAGCTAGCAAGTCTTTGCTGTTACTCACCATCTTGGCTCCTCCTCCACAAAACTGCCTTTTAATGAGTGAAACTAACATGGAACAGAAAGAGATGGTCTGAATTTTTTTTTTTGCAATGTAGACACTGAAGAGTAGTGCTTGGGATTTGGCCATCCTGAACATGTTGAAGGAAGGGTTTGGAACAGTGGGGAAAATCCAACAGTCTCTGCAAGAACACTCCATGAGATGCCCCTTCCAAGCAGAAGTTTTTGAATCCAGATCAGGCACAAATAAGGCCCAAATATGGTCACATTTAACTTACACTGGATATAGGCAAAACCAATCAATCCTTTATCCTTTTAGTTATTTGTCAGAGAATCGTCAGTTTAGAACTGGCAGGTGAGGAATGGGGGAGAAGAATAGAAAGAATCTTAGATGTATAATGTAGTCTAACCTGCTTGTTTTATGGATGAGAAAGCCAAGGCCAAGAGACATGCAGTGATTAAGTGATGTATCCAAGGTCAGACAGGTAATTAATAAAAGATCCAGATTTCCAACCCACCCCCAAAGCCAGAGCTCTTTCCACTATCATACACTGTATTTTCACTTCTGGGACCAAGGACACAGTTCTGTTCTAGAGTCTTGACTTTCTGCAAGGAAATTCAGGACATTTATATTGGAGTTCATCACCATCCTATTGGCTACAGCTGGAAGTAACAAAACATTTAATCAGCCTAGTCCTAGTGGTTCTGATGCTAAGGCTTTGTCTCTGAACTTTTCTGAGTTTTTGTGTTCAAGGATAAGCCTCATAATCCCTAATTCCTTTCAGGTGATTTTCTTAAGTGGGAGCTTCTTTTGGGATGTGATAGGATGAATGTTTCTGGAGCCTGGTGAGAGAAAAGAAGGAAAGCTGGATATGCAGTTGGAATATCTAGCTCAAATACTGCAAGTCACATAACTATTCTTGATCTCAATTGCTTCATTTGTAAAATAGAGAGGGTGTAAAGATGACCTTTCTCATCCCTTCCAGCTCTAAATCTAAAATTCTAAGTTGATCTACTTGCCCATAGTGATGCCTATTATTAATTCTATGTTGAATGGGCACATCACATATGTGATATGATCAATGGACATTTCTTCACTATTACTGTTGTGGCATATAGGGGGAAAAGTAGGGTAGAGTCCAACCACACTGCTAGAGTCAAAGGGATGGATCTCTAATTAAGTGTGGAAATGCTAATGGTTATGCTAAGTTTGTTTGAAGAAAAAGCAATGGCTAGAAAAGAGGGCCTAGAAATACAACTCCTGCTGAGGTCAGTGTGTGCGTAGGGAGTGAGGGTGTGGGGCCAGGGCCAGAATTGTGGAACCATTTGAAGATTTTGCCGAAACTGCATTTAGAAAAGGAAGGAACTGGGCAAGCTTGCTGAGAATGTGGAACTAGGGCCTAGGGTAGAGACAAGGGTATAAGAAGCAAAAGAATGAAAGAAAACAACAGGGAGTTCTGGGGACAGGGATAGAGTAGAGAAGGAAAACATTTTTTTTTCCCTCAGGGAGCTCATAATTACCTTTTTTTCCTCTGAGAGGAGAGGTGGGGGAAATACTCCTTTCCATCACCCCTATCCCATCTTTTTTTGTTTTTTTAGACCTTAAAATATTCAGGCTGCAGTAATTATTGTAGTTGTTTCGTCTTGTTCCAACTCTTTGTGACCCCATCTGGGGTTTTCTTGGCAAAAATACTGGAGTGGTTTGCCATTTCCATCTCCAGCTCATTTACAGATGAGGAAACTAAGGCAAACAAGGTTAAGTGACTTGCCCAGGGTCACACAGTCAGAAAGTGTCTAAGTCAGATTTGAACTCAGGAAGATGTGTCTTCCTGACTCCAGGCTCAGGTAGTAGGACTTAATAAATGCTTCTTTATTGATTTTTACTTTCCCTATTCTATAGATAGCAGAGAGGAACAGTCACACATTTCTTTAGGTAGTGGATAAAAGACATTTAATAATCAAGAGCCCCTTGGGTAGAAGAAGTGAATGGCTACAATGGTTCAGCAAATGGGAATTGGGAAGTGGGCAGGTACTGAGAGCTAATAAAAAGAGGATGTTAGGAAGGTAGGCAAGTCTTAAAAATAACCCTTGTCATGTTGGAGAATGTATTTTCCTATCTGGGATTCTCCACTTTCTTAAAATGGTTTCAGAGCAGTGGAGTAGAAGAGCAGAGATAGGGCTAATGGAAAGGTAAAAACAAAACAGGAAATTATACCGACACCTTTCGCAAAATCAATCATTGAAAATGTGTGGGCAAAGGTGAGGCTATATCTCCAATTAGAAATGCTACACCCAAGATAGATAATTTACCTAAAGGAGATAGGATTGCTGAGGCTAAGTGGATTGTTGACATTTGTTTAGTGGCCCCAGGAGAGCAAAATCTTTTGAGGCCAAAGCCTTAACATTGTCTGATTTGCTATCAAAGTAAAATGTTATGGGATAGTAGAGACAATGTTCTTACATTTTCTATTGAATTCAATCAGGCAAGCATTTTAAGTTATAGTTTTCATCTGAATGTAATGAATACCAAAAAAATCCATATACACACATCCAAAGTAGTACAGAAAAAGAGTATTATAGATGAAACATACAGCTTGCTTCTTAGAAATCTCGAGGGTGGGGGAGGGGAGAGGAAGGAAAAATGTTTGCCCTATAACTTTATTATATATATTTAAAAGTAATGGCAAGTTATACGTTTGCAGTTTTATGTGCAATCTATGTTATAGAAATGCTTGTTTTATTCCACAAATTAAAAACAAAAAAATATATGTGAAAAAAAGAAAGAAAAGAATGTTGCTTTCAAATTGCAATGAATACACATAGGGAATAGGAAAGAAATCCATTCATTCAAATCCTAGCAAAATAGAAATCAGGTACTTAGGATAATATATACTGGACAATAAAGAATGAAAGGGCTCTCCCATTAGGAGCAAGAGAACTCAGTTCATGTCCTGGATTTCATCCAAGGGGAAACTCCCCGAAGTCTCTAGAGTAGCAAGCTGGGAATAGGGACATGATGGAGATTGTCTATTCTTCTGTATATCCAGAGTCTTTTCCTTCAGCAACCTGAAACAGGGTTGGCCTCTTCCATCTTCTCTCTTCAAGATGGAAGCCAGGAACACCTGAATGAAGCATCCACAAAAGAAACTTGCAAAGGGTGGAGTTCTCTCACCTCTCCTCAACCCCATGCTATCCCTCACACATTCATCACCAAGAAAGAGAGAGTTTCACACCAATGGGCTTTGGGACGGGGTTATACTTTCAACAAATCCAATTGGCTTGTACTCTTATTCAGTGAAGTGATGTTTGTTCCCAAAATATTCCTGTAAATTGTTTTTTAAGCTTTTGACCCTATGCTCTGAGAGTATTTCTTCTTCCTCTTTTTGACAAGGAGATAAATTTCTATAGCTGTCATAAGTTTATGAATCCTGTGGTTTGTTAATATTATATAGACTTTTATTTGGATACCTTCCGGGCACATTGCTGTCCACCTTACTGTGCCAAAAGTATGTTTCATAGGTATTATTTGCCTTAGGTGTACTCTTCATATTAAGTTTTGACTTTAGGATACCATTCACTCTTGTAATATGCACAGCCTCAGCTTTCTCTTTGATTGACTTAAACTTCATGTGTCTTACTAGGGCAAGAGCAAGGTATTTGCCACTATACCCTTCATCCACTGGTTCAATTTGACTTCTCTGGATTCAAGTTCAAAGTCTTTGGTTTCTGTTCTTTTTGGACATATAGTAAAATATATACTTTTTGAGTCCAAATGACATTTTCATATCACTGGAGAAAAATTCCAAGAGCTCTTTAAAATGTTTTTTACTGGAGTCATATAACTTGATATCATCAATGTTTCAAGTGAAAAATGCAGTTCTTTGATATGCTTCATTTTAAACATGCAACCCATTTTCAGTTCTACTCAAGAATGATGATATTGAATTTATGACTATATGGTTGCTGTCCTTCGTTTTTGAAGAGGACCAAAATGATATCACCAGGATAAAGTGAAGTTTTAATGTGTATGACTGTGGCTGATCAGACCAACATGAGCTCAGAAATGCTCTACCACAGATTGGGCGCAGATAGTCCATGTGAATATTTGAGGTGGATACTCCAAATTTGTGCATCCTAGGTTTGCTTTGTTCTGTCTCAATTCTGCTTTGCTCATAGAGCACAGCACACTGTCTGATGTGGGTATGCCATGCTGAGTGTTCCTGTGCCAGTGTTGCACAGTCAAATCCAAAGTTTTTGAGAGAGACCTTCTGACAACCATGTGATCGCCTGCCCCATTTCATAAAATAGTCTTTTTGGCAAGTATACTCTTTGCATTCGAACAATGTGGTCAGTCCATCGGAGTTGTGCTCTCTGAAGCATAGTTTGAAAGCCTGGCAATTCAGCTCGAGCAAGTACCTCAGTGTCTGGTACCTTATCCTGCCAGGTGATCCTCAGTCCTAAGACAGTTCAAATGAAAGTGATTCAGTTTCTTGGCATGGCACTGGTAGACTGTCCATGTTTCACAGGCATTCAACAATGAGGTCAGTACAATGGCTCTGTAGACCTTCAGTTTGGTAGTCAGTCTAATACCTCTTCTTTCCCAGACTTTTCTTTGAAGCCTCCCAAACACTGAGCTAGCTCTGGCAATGTGTGCATCAACCCTATTGTCAATGTGTACATCCCTGAAAAGTACACCACCAGGGTAGGTGAACTTACCCACAGCATTCAAAACTTATCCATTTGTCGTAACCAATGGTTCCACGTATGGATGGTGCGGTGGTGGCTGATGGAGCACCTGTACTTTCTTGGTGTTTATTATTAGGCCAAAATTAGCATAGGCAGCAGAAAATTGATCCACACTTTGTAGTATCTCAGGTTCAGAGGCTGCATTGAATGCACAATCATTTGCAAACAGAAAATCATGCACCAACACTCCCTCCATTTTGGTCTTGGCTTGTAAGCCGTTTCAGCATAACTATATAGAATTTTAATAGACATAAACTATCTCCCTGGCAGACAATATATTTAAAATAAATTTTTATTCAACTTATGTTGGTGGCATATTTTAAATAGATGTTTCATATAGCTGTAGTACATGACAAGAGTGTAAGAACAGAAAGGGGTGAAAACCTTTTGATAATCAATAAAGATATTTGACACGTAGTAGGTGCTTAATAAATGCTAGTTCACTTACTGGTGTAAATGTCATAGTGTCTTTGGGTAGCTTATTTGACAACCACTAAATGGATAATCAGTTGTCCTTTGTCTCTCTAGGACTTTTAGGCACATTTTTTTTGTTCTTTAACTAATATGTTGTTTTTTTCTAAATAATTACAGATTTTCTGAGTGATAGAAGCTATGTATGCTTTGTAAAAGGACATGAAAACATAAGTGACCTATATTTAGAGGGGTCAACAGTATTCTAATTTTTTTTAGTAATAAATATGTGATACTTTCTGTAAAGAAAGATGGGATCAAGTTTGCATCAAAAGAGGAAGCTGCTAACATTTCTTTTTGCTACTAATTCACGCGCCACTATGAAGTACTGAGCCAGTAACTGGATCCTATTTAGACTCTGTTTTCCAATTTTGAAGAGAAATTAGAGTTTTCTTAACCTTCCTTGACATGATGGTTCTATGGTTCGTTATATTAAAATTGTCCATATTTTCTCTTTCACATTTCATCCAACTTATACTTTAGTTGTGTTGGGACTTCTTTAGACCATATATATAGTTGATCAGAAATTTTGCATATCTTACTTTTTTAGGTGTTTTCTCTCTCCTGTAATTTCTTTGATTCTGAAACCAATAGAGTGTTACTATTGTTACAGATCAGAGAATTGAGACTCTGAAAAGGGTAATGACTTGCCCAATTAGTCCATGAGCACTTATTGCCAAAGAACTGCTGTAAATATTTTTTGTAGATGTAGATCCTTTCCCCTTTTATATGATCTATTTGGGATACAAACCTAGCAGGAGTATTGCTGGATCAAAGGGTATTATTGCACTTTGGGCATAGTTCCAAGTTGTTCTCCAGAATGGCTGGATCAGTTCACAACTCCACCAACAGGACATTAGTGTTCCAATTTTCCCACATCCTCTCCAACATTTATCATTTTTATTTTCTCTCATATTAGCCAATTTGAAAGGTGTGAAGTGGTACCTCAGAGTTGTTTTAATTTGCATTGGAGCATTTTTTCATATGACTACATATGGCTTTATTTTCTTCATCTGAAAACTGCCTATTCATATCCTTTGGTCATTTATCAATTGGGAGAGGACATATTTTTATAAATTTGACTCATCTCTCTATATATTTGAGACATGAGGCCTTTATCAGAAACACTTGCTATAAAGATTGTTTGCCAGCTTTCTGTTTTCCTTCTAATCTTGATTGCATTGGTTTTGTTTGTACAAAACCTTTTTAATTTTACTTTTTATCCATTTTTATTTTAATTTGCATCCATTTTACTCTCTGTAATGTTCTATATCTCTTGTTTGACCAATAGTTCTTCCCTTCTCCATAGATCAGGCAGAGAGACTATTCCTTGCTCCATGAGCATTTATTATGCACCCACTGGGTGCCATGTTCTAAGTGCCAGGATTATAAACCTCCAGTGCAGAGATTGTGTCTGACAATATGCACAATATTCTACTAGTCCTGATCCTCTTTTCCATAAGGGAGGAACTATGTGTCAAAATGAAATAAGCCAGAATCCTTAGAACAATGAATTCTTTTTTTTACAATATTTTTATTTACAATGTATTTGTTGTGGGTCTGCTTATTTCACTTTACATGATTAATTCCTACAACTCTTCCTTTCTTTTTATGAATTCGTCAATTTCATCACTTCTCACTATATGATAGTATTTCATGAATTCCTACATCATAGCTTTTCCCACCATCCTGCAGCTGATGAGTTATCCTCTTTGTTTCTAATTCTATGCTACAAGGAAGAGAGCTCTTATGAATATTTTGGTATGTATAGACCTTTCCTTTGACTTCTCCATGATCAGATCTATACAAAATAAAACCAGCTCATTAAAGCATGGGTGAACTTTCAATGAACCTGACATAAGTTTAGAACTTCATTGTGAAATTTCCCTATCTCTATCTGTATTTACTTTCCACTCTACAAGCAGAGCTTGGTAAAGAAAATTATTTCCTCTAATACAGGAACTATATTAAATGAGCAAATAAAAATACATTAACATTATATGCAAGCAAAAGGGTAAGCATACATGATGGAGAATCAAGCACAGGGTATATTCAGGCTGACAACGACCTAAAGGAATCTCTTGATATCCCTTACTATTTGCCTTTGGGGGGAAATAGAATCTCACAAGCTATTCTTTGACTGTAAAAAGGAAGGTGTGGCAATCTTGCAAGTAGGAGAGGAGTATTATCAAGAATTAAAAGAGGTTTTTGAATGGAAAATAATGGAACAATAATGGTATATGATTATGATGGAATACTATTGTGCTATATGAAGTGAAAAATAAGAAAGTTTCAGAAAATCCTGGAAAGACTTATAAGAACTGATGCAAAATGAAGTGAGCAGAACAAAGAGGACAATGTGCACAGTTGTAGCAACGTTGTAATAATAATCAACCAGAAGACTTAACAACTCTGATCATTACATTGATTCCTGACAGTTCCAAAGGACTCATGATCAAAAATTGTTATCCACCTCCAAATGGAAAACTGATGCACTCTAAGTACAGATTAGAACTTTTTTCTCTTTCTTTTTCTTGTTTTGTTTTTTGCAACAAATTGTTTTTTACCTGACAACTTATATGATGGGTATCCTATTTCTTGCCTTCTCAATGGGTAGGGGAGAAGGGTAGTGGGAGAGAGAAAATTTGGAACTAAAACTAAAAAGAAAATTTGGAACTAAAACTAAAAGAAATAATAGGAATTGAATTAAATTTTAAAAAGAAGAAGAGAAAATTAGAGAGGGCACATTAGGAATAAGATGTAAGTAGGGTGAAATATTCCAAGGTGAGAATGAATAACATTTAAGGGAATGGTTATAGGGATAAATAAGCCTTTCAATTAAGTTTTAAAAAAAAAAAAACTTTGCAAGTGTAGAATGGGAGGAATTATGGTTATTCTGAAAAAAAATCTTAGGCAGAGCCAAGATGGTGGAGTAGAAAGACACACATATACTAGCTCTTCCCCCATAACCCATAAAATACCTGTAAAGAGAGACTCTCAACAAATTCCAGAGCAGCAGAAGCCACAGAACAACAGAGTGGAGGAGATTTCCAGCCCAGGGTGACCTGAAAGGCTGACATTTCTGAGAAACGTCTGTTGTACCAGATTTGGAGCATAGCCTAGCCCAGCCTTGGCCCCGTGGCATGGCTCTGGGGGGAGGACGAGAGCAGGCCTTGGGGGCAGAATCCCCAGTCTCAGTATCAGTGGTTCGCAGATCCCTCAACCCACAGGTTCTAAAGCTTATCTGAATATCAGCCCCAAGTGCTGGCTTAGCAGAACTGGAGGCAAGGTGGTTGTGAAGAGGAAACTCTATTACTCAGATTCTGGGCACAAAAATTTCTTCTTGCTCCCAGACCAGCGTACACACTTGATTGTGCCACCTTGGAGGAACTGAGATCTTATAGACCCTCAGAGTATACCCTACTCTTGACAAAGGACTCAAAAGTCAAGTAACTGGTTGAGAAAATGCCCAAAAAAGGGGGAAAAATAAGACTACAAAGGTTACTTTCTTGGTGAACAGATATCTTCTCCCATCCTTTCAGATGAGGAAGAACAATGCTTACCAGCAGAGAAAGACATAAAAGTCAAGGCTTCTGTATCCCAAACATCCAAAATAAATACGCAATGGTCTGAGGCCATGGAAGAGATCAAAAGGAATTTTGAAAATCAAGTAAGAGAGGTGGAGGAAAAATTGGGAAGAGAAATGGGAGAGATGCAAGAAAAGCATGAAAAGTGAAATCAACAACTTGCTAAAGGAGACCAAAAAAATGCTGAAGAAAATAACACCTTGAAAAATAGGTGAACTCAATTGGCAAAAGAGGTTCAAAAAGCTTTAAATGAGGAGAAGAATGCTTTAAAAAGTTAGTCTTACATAGCACGACTATTATGGAAGTCATTTGCAAAACCACGCAGATATGGCCTATATTGAATTGCTTGCCTTCCCAATGGGGATGGGTGGGGAGGGAGGGAGGAATAGAAGTTGGAACTCAAAGTTTTAGGAACAACTGTTGAGTATTGCTCTTGCACACAACTAGGAAATAAGAAATACAGGTAATTGGGTACAGAAATTTATCTTGCCCTATAGGACAAAAGAGAAGATGGGGATAAGGGAAGGGAGAGATGGTAGAAAGGAGGACAGACTGGTGATAGGGGTAATTAGAATGCTTGGCGTTTTGGGGTGGGGGAGGGGAGAAATGAGGAGAAAATTTGGAACTCAAAATTTTGTGGAAATGAATGTTGAAAACTTAAAGAAAGAAAAAGAAAATCTGGGCATTTTATCAGACTGAATGCTCAGTATGAGTCAGTAGTGTGATGTAAGAGTAAAAGGGCTAATGGGATCTCATTCTACATTAAGATAGCCATTAGGAATAGTTAATCAAAAACTGAGTCAAGATTTAGGTCATCATATCAACTCATTTTGTCTATATCAGCTGTTTGAATGTCTAGCTAACTAACACAGGTGCTGTGAGAAAAGTGTTTTGTAAACATGAAAATATTTTTTTTCCACAGGGGGTGATGGGAAGAGTGTTCTGTGATTTTACTACTTTAAGATGGATTATATTTATTCTGCTTTGCCCAAGGGAACAGAATCAGAAACCATAGGTGGAAGTCACATAGAGGCAAATTTAGGCTTGACATCAGGAAAAGCTTCCTAACAATCTGTTCAAAGGTAGAATGGACTGATTCTCAAGAGGTGGTAGGTTTCCTGTTCATGAAGGTCTCCAAGGATGGGCTGGACAACCACTTGTCAGGTATTTAACAGCAGTAAAGTGTTTCACCTATACATTAAACTAAGTCACTTCTAGTTCCCAAATTATATGATCCAAAGTTTCTGTGACAGAAAAGGATAGGGACATCGTCTATGATATTAAGAAAAAATTCTGATCCTGTTGAAGGTTGGAAATAGGACAGTGAGAAGTATTTTTTAAAAGATTCAAAAAATGAGTAAATGAGATTTCATAAATAATAACTATGTAGTCTTAAAGTAGTGAAATCACAAGACACTCTCATCATCACCCTTATGTCAAAAAATGTTTTTGTGTTTACAAAACACCTTTCTCATAGTGACCCTTTGAGTTAGACATTCAAGCAGTTGATATAGGCAAAATGAGATAGATAATGACCTAAATCTTGACTCGATTTTTGATCGGCTATTTCTAATTGTAATCATAATGTTAATTATCTTACATATACCATCTATTTATAGGGAAGTTGCAATCGTCAGATAAAATAGCCAGTGTGGAGTACTTTGGAACCTGACTTCATAAAGTGATATCTATATGCCAGATTGCCATTCTTATTGAGAACACTAAAAATATTATGATTTCCTTCTTACAAATCTATGAAGACAGATTCTTATGCCCTCATTTTGAAAGTGAGGAAACACTCTCGAAAAGGATAAGTGAATTGTCTAAGTCTTACAAAGAGCTGGGAATGAATTCAGGACTTCTGACTTTAAGCCCAGGGCATTTTTTTCACTAGAGCTCATCAGTCATTCTTATTTCTATGCCTAAGATGGTAAATAAAAAACGACAAGAAGTTTTGTGTGTTTTTGTTGTTATCTATGAGTGCAACAATACTTTCCAGAGACAACATCTATATTAAGTTTTATCTAGCGAACTGCAATAAAGAAAAAAAAAAACAAAGTAAAAATCTGTAGCAAAATATCTTTTTGAAATTTTAATTTTAAAAAGAAAATGACGAACTTGTACCAGCAAGGATTTGTAAATTTTAATCCAATTCCTTTGAACTGATTCCTTGAATTCTCATCTGAAATAAATGGGTCTAGCTATTCATTTCCTCTGGAAAATGATGTTCCTTTTGTAGGTTTCTGATTGACTATGTATCTGTGTGGGTTAGTTTACCAGAAGATGGCAGCCAATGATGAAAAGACAGGGAAGGAAACAATTTTATTCTGACAGGGTGATATTTGGTAGAGCTGTAGTCCAGAGTATAGTTTGTACCTCGGGGAGCACTACGGCTATTATCATCAGCAGTTACCTTCAAAGCTATATTTCTAAAGATTTTTTAAAGAGCAATTAACGATATGTAAACAGTGGTCAAGCCAACTTGTTTCTTTAATCTCTTTGGAGAATAGGCCTAGTAGTGTCTCGTGTGCATGACTCTGAACTGATTTCCAGAATGGTGGGATAAATTCACAGTTCTTCAGACAGGGCATTTTTGTTCATAGCACTTTCAACATTTGTCAGTTTCTTTTTATTTATTTTTTTGTTCTTCTTTGACAATGTAACAGATCTGAAGTAGAACCTCAGAGCTTGCCTTAATTTGTGTTTCTCTAGTTAGTGATTTGAAGCTCTTCTTTTTTTTCCCCATATGGCAATTGATAATTTGGATTTTTTTAACAGGGGAAATTATTCAGAGAAAATAATATTCTCACCCTCCTCAAAACGGTGGAGGAAGGGATTGTAAGAGAAGATACTAAGCAAGCAGTTTATTATGGTATTCATCTGGGGACATTCATGAAGAAATTTACTCCTTGTCTACTATTTTGATTTTTCCTAAATGTAAACTACCTAAATGATATCTCCTCTAAGAAGTGGAGCTTATATCTGATTACAATTCCTGCTGATCTGTACATAACTTCGGTGGAATGGAATTTTTTTGTAGGGGTTACTGAAAGGTAATAAATGAGCAGTTTTCTAAGGATTTAATAATTAAAACACATTATGATAAGGTTCAGGAACTAGTTGAGATGCAAATGAAACAGCAACCAATTCAGTAATGTCTATGTAAAGAACTTTTCAGTTTTGATAAAAATATTTTCAGTTTAACCTAGGCCTTCTGCAGAAGCAATGAATCATCCCAAGTGGATTTGAGTAAAACAGAAACATATTCAAAGATGTCTACCATGTTCTTGGTTTGCACTCAGAATTTGAAATCAGGTGGTAATGAAGCTAAGATAAAATCATGGTCCATTATCAGCTCTTTACTCTTGGTTAACTGAGAAGTTAACCAGCTTCACCTCTACAGCATAGATGTACAGAGACACAGGCAGTTTTAAAGGAATTTCATCTCTCTGAACACAAGAAAGCGATCTTTATGTTAGGTGGTACGGTATGGAGGTATCAGACCTGCAGACTCACAACACTCTAGACTGTGACCTGAACCAGATAAAAATGTACTTTGAAAATATTTAACAAAATAATTAAAATACAATAAAACATAAATAACATTACATTTTATTTATTTCTTAAGCTGTTTTTTTTTTTTGAGGGGGGAAAGCAAAGCAATTGGGGCTAAGTGACTTGTCCAAGGTTACACAGCTAGTAAGTGTCTAGTGTTTAAGGCCAATTTGAACTCAGGTCCTGCTGACTCCAGGTCCAGGGGTCTATTCACTGAGTCACCTAACTGTCCCAATGTTACATTTTAAAACCAGGTCAATATGTGACCTGAAGAGATCTTTATGTACTGATCAATGACCCCTATTTTTGTTTGAATTTGACACGACTGGTATAGTAGATACTATTCCTGACTTGGAATCAGAAAGATCCGAGTTTAAGTCCTGCCTCAGACACTAGCTGCTCTGCCTCAGTTTTCATGTCTATAAAATGGATATAATAATGGCAACACTCTACAAAGCAGTGGGAGGAAAAAAAATGAGATAAGATATAAAGTACTATAAGTGATAGGTGTCATCATCATCGTAATTTCTCATGGACCAGGATTCAATGTGTTGATCCAAAAGGAAAAATGTAGTCTCATGACTCAAGGCAAAGGGAGCCCAGTGTAGAGTTTTGTGATAGAATCGTTTCTAACATGAGTTTTCTAAGCAAGCACTTTATCTTATGCACATAGTCTGTAATAGTTCTTCAGTGAAGTGAACTAGGGTCTAGGTTGTTTATATGCAGAAAAGACAGGCAGGTGGTACTTGTTCTTCCCATTTCTGGTTCTCATTCCAGGTGGGTGGAGTAAATTCCCTATAGCATAGCTGCAAACATGGGGCATCCCGAATCTATATGAATCTTTTCATGGGTCCATGAATCTATAGCTGACTGTAGGTGAACTGTGGATTTGACAGGTTTCTCCTCCTCCCTCATGATCAACCTTAGCAGTGATTGTAGCAGTGCTTCATGTTGCAGAATGTATTTTCTATTGTTTTTCAGATATGGACACTTATGGACCCCTCTGTCTAATGCAAGAGTAACTTTCACCATTCAATGGAAATTAAAGTGCTATTCACTTCTGAGAGGATCAGAGTGAAGGTCTATGACACAGAATGGGATGTAACTATGTCTTGTAGGAGTTTATAAAATCTGGCTCACCAGTGATGCTAAAATGACATATTTCAGAATTGTTAACAGGATTTTACTGAGCCAGTCTCTAACCTGGGAATGACAATATAGCAGACCAGAGACCAAGTAACAGTAATCAAGTAGTGATTCAACTAAATAGTTTCATTATGAGGGACAGATTTGCAAACCAGAAATTCTCCTGATCAGAATTCCCCCTTGCTGAAGTGAAGACAGAGATTATATATATAAATCACAAGTGGGAAGGGAGCAGGGAAGGTGAATTACAAACAATTGTTCCACGGTTTAAGTGGCTTCCCATGACAAGCCCACAAGTGGAAGACAATGCAACAATTCTAGAGTCCTATGGGAGCATATTGTTCAAATCCTTGGGGGCTGTTACTTGGTGGGTCACCAGGACCAGAGTTCTGTGATGGGAACAGGTTCTACAGTCTTTGATTTGCTTCACTCAAGGTATATAAGCACAACAATGCAGTGGTTGTAGAAGCTTTGTCAAAAGTTTGATTGATCACTTCAACTGATATTGTAAATCTGACTCACAAGAGAGGCAATTCTGAGAAATCTAAATTATTAGTATATTCATTATGCATATATTAATTAATATGAAAAATCATAATTCCCTTCACATGACCATTAAATTGAACTTTGCTCACAGTGCCACTCAGAAAACAAGACATATCACTAAGTATGAATAAGCAAATGTAAAGGAAAAAATGAAAAGATTTTTTAGAAAAGATAAAGGAAGAAATACAAGTTCACTTGTCCCTATTTACTGTCCTGATAAAATTGATGAAATTTCAAGTTTAACTTCCCATTGATGTGGAGACCAAGTAAAGAAAGTTTAGTTTTCCTATTCATTAAAACTTAATGAACTTTAAAATGTTTAATCCACATGCCACTTGTAAAATGTCTTCTGATGTGACAATTGAAAAGGAAACATCATATCCTCATTGGTAGTTTATAGATAGATGTTACTTTTCATCATTCAGAATCTATGACTTTACAGTTTTGGGGATCTCCACAAGTCTTTCTATCAGTTCAGATCAGTCATCCTTCTTCAACTTGTACTAATAGAGAGTTATTTGAGGCACTGAGAAATGAAATGTTTTGCCTAAGATCACACAGCCAGTATGTGTCAGAGGATGGACTAAATTTACCCAGATCTTCCTGATTCTGAAATTTACTACACCTTTTTTTTTCCATTTTAATATTTTTCTTAAAGACCAGGAGATGACTTGTGCTCTCTCATTCTACCAAATACATCAGAACAATCAAGTAGTCCAGAGGCATACAGACAAGATGATAGGTCATTATGAAGAAGGGGAGGGGCAAGTTGGGGGCAGTATTGTGTGTGTAGGGAAAGTATTTTTACATCACTTTCTCAGTGTTCTTTGGCTATGGCCATACCATTTTCCCCACAGTTAACATTTAGAGAGTCATCCCTTCACTTATTTTAAGAGGTCATTCTTTGGTCCATGATGAAGTCCAGGTAAATGTCAAGAATTTATATTTCCCAAAGAAGGTGGGTAATGATAAGACCTTGCCTGCAAGGCTTTCAACTTTTCAATGTGATTAATGTCTTATGAACCAGCTGTCATGGCATACTTGTGACAATTTTAAAATGGAGA
Source organism: Notamacropus eugenii (assembly GCF_028372415.1). NCBI lineage: Eukaryota > Metazoa > Chordata > Mammalia > Diprotodontia > Macropodidae > Notamacropus > Notamacropus eugenii. Next base: position 171,211,917 of record NC_092875.1, on the reverse strand, counting down.
GTTATTTTTAAATGACAGATATTTTTTACCCTCTGAAATTCTAGGACCTGAATTATGTTTACTACCACATCCCCTCCCCCACAAGGAAACTTCACATTCATTCCACAATCCATTTCATGATTTCTAAGATAGATGACATATATGCGAAAATTATATGTATGTATATGTATACACACATGTATATATTTACTTTTGTAAAGTAACATGATATGAGGAATATAATTTGAATTATTTTCAAAACTTAGTAGCTTTGATATAATGCCTAATTTGATTTTATTATGGAATTAACTTGAACATATGCCAAATCCAAATCCAGATGTTCATTTATTAATGACTACTCTAGATTTTAATACTTCAAATATCTGTGATTTCTTCAGTATGGGTACATAATAATAGTGAAGATACATATAGAACCTTAGGGTTTACAAAGTGTTTTACAAATCTTATCTCATTTCATCCTTACAACATCTCTGAGAGATAGGTGCTATTATCACATCCATTTAACAAATTAAGAAATTGAGAAAAGTAGAGATTAAGTGACTTTTCCAGTGTTACACAGTTAATAAGAGTCTGAGGCTAGATTTGAGCTCAGGTCTTCTTGATTGCACGTCCAATTCTCTATCTACTTTGTTGTCATTTTTAGTTCATGATCGGTGTCTGACTTTTCATGACCTCATTTGGATTTTTTTGGCAAAGATGCTGGAGTGGTTTGCCATTTCTTTCTTCAACCCATTTTGCAGATGAGGAAACTGAAACAAAGGGTTATATGACTTGCCCAGGGTCACACAGCTAGTAAGTCTATGAGGTCAGATTTGAATTCAGGTCTTCCTGACTTCAGAACCAGCAATTTATCTACTCTGCCACCTATTTGCCCTACTGTGCCAACTGACTGCCAAGTACTTCCCACTTGGAGTCAAAGCATAATCACTCTATGCCTGTCAGCAGTCTTCATGAGTTGTAGCCAAAAACTTAATCACCTGACCAACTCCTTATTGATATGCCTCTTAATATTAGTTATGTTAGTCCTTAGACAATTGGTTTACAGCCTATTTCTTGATCCATAATCAAGCTTGTTCCAGTTTGGTAGAACCTGTCAGACCTTGTATCTGTAACTCAGAGTCACTTCCATGTAATGATGATGCATAGGCAAAGGAAATTAGTGTGGAAATGATCAGTAACACCCTTATTCAGTGGAGAAAGACAGCCATGTTGTCAAAAAGACCCAGATTCTAGATAGTCATAGGTCTAATCCTTATCATTCTATAAGAATATGACTCATTCCTCAACTGATAAATGGTCAAAGGATATGTACATGCACTTTTCCAATGAAGAAATCAAAATAACTTATAATGATCTGAAAAAATGCCTAACTCATTATCAATTAGAGAAATACAAGTTAAAACAACCTTAAGATATCATTTTATGCCTACCAGATTGGCTGAAATGATAGAAAAGGAAAGTGATAAATGTTGGAGGAGATATGGAAAAATTGGGACACTAATTCATTGTTCGTGGAATTGTGAACTGATTCAACCATTTTGGAGAGCAATTTAGAATTCTGTCCAAAGAGTTATTAAACTACTTATACCTTTTGGCCCAGCAATATCACTGCTTGGTCTCTTTCCAAAGATGATTAGGGAAAAAAGAAAAGAACCTATGTTGCAAAGAAGTGGAAACTGCAGAGATGCCCATCAGTTGGGGAATGACTGAGTAAGTTGTGGCATATTATTGTGATGGAATACTATGGCACTAAAAGAAATGATGAACTCAATGATTTTAAAAAACATGGAAAGAATTCCATGAAATAATGAAGAGCAAAATGAGCAGAACCGAGAGAACCTTATATACAGTAATAGCAATATTATTTTAAGAACAACTTTGAACAAATAAGTTATTTTGATTATAAATATCTAAATTAACTATAAATAATACATGAAGAAAGATTCTATCTTCATCAAGAAAAAGAACTGATAAGTAGAAATATGCATACAGTAATTTTACATGTATGCATATGTACATATACGTATGTATATACATGCACATACACACATACTTACTTGTGTCTAATAGCAGCCATCTCTAGGGTAGGGAGTGGGGGAAAGGGAAGGAAAAAAAGAAATTTATAATGATTTCATTGTATATTTGAAAAGAACAGCAAGTTGTACATAGTAGATTTGCAGTTTCATGGACAGTCATGTATTTTCTTATACTGTATTTATTATATAAAATGCTTCTTTTATTCCATAAATTTAAAAAAATCATTCTCTATCCAATTCAGTGTAAGTATCTAACACAATTCCCCACACATAGTCATTGCTCAATAAATGTTTGTTGTTTGATTGATTGTTCAGTTACACTCAATGAACTACACAATTGGCTGCAGATATTTTTCACCTCTAGGACTAACCCAAGAATATGGAATTACAACTAGAAATGATCTGAGGAAAAATCTAGTCCAGTACTTCCATTTTAGGGATGAGGACACTGAAACCCACAGGGGAGACATGATTTGATCACATAAGTAGGAGTGTCCACACTAATTTTTAATTTATAATCTCTGAAAAATGTTTGAGGATTAGTTGAAAGATATCAGAAGAAAAGGAGACTGGAGATGAGGGTGGACATAGCAGTATCATATTTGAAGAGTTGTTGTATGGGATACCTTTTTACTTATGCTCTTTAGTTTGAGAAGAGAAAAAAATAAGCAATAGATGGAAGTTTTGGAGAACTATTTCATGGCTCTATATGACAAAGGACTTATCAATAATTGTTCAAGGATAAATGGGTTCCTTTGTTTAGTAGTGAACTGAGGAGTCTGGATAACTACTTTTTAGTATTTTGCTGAAAGACCATTTTTTCCCCTGAAGTATTATACTCAGTTTTGCTGGGGAGGTGATTCTTGGTTTTAGTCCTAGTTCCTTTGACTTCTGGAATATCATATTCCAAGCCCTTCGATCACTTAATGTAGAAGCTGCTAGATCTTGTGTTATCCTGATTGTATTTCCACAATACTTGAATTGTGTTTTTCTAGCTGCTTGAAATATTTTCTCCTTGACCTGGGAACTCTGGAATTTGGCCACAATGTTCCTGGGAGTTTCTCTTTTTGGATGTCTTTCAGGGGGTGATCTGTGGATTCCTTGAATACTTATTTTGTCCTCTGGTTCTAGAATCTCAGGGCAGTTTTCCTTGATAATTTCATGAAAGATGATGTCTAGGCTCTTTTTTTTATCATGGCTTTCAGGTAGTCTCATAATTTTTAAATTGTCTCTCCTAGATCTATTTTCCAGGTCAGTTGTTTTTCCAATGAGATATTTCACATTATCTTCCATTTTTTCATTCTTCTGGTTTTGTTTTGTGATTTCTTGGTTTCTCATAAAATCATAGCCTCCATCTGTTCCATTCTAATTTTGAAAGAACTATTTTCTTCAGTGAGCTTTTGAACCTCCTTTTCCATTTGACTAATTCTGCTTTTTAAAGCATTCTTCTCCTCATTGGCTTTTTGAACCTCTTTTGCCAGTTGAGTTCACCTATTTTTCAAGGTGTTATTTTCTTCAGCATTTTTTGGGTCTCCTTTAGCAAGTTGTTGATTCACTTTTCATGATTTTCTTGCATCTCTCTCACTTCTCTTCCCAATTTTTCCTCCACCTCTCCTACTTGATTTTCAAAATCCTTTTTGAGCTCTTCCATGGCCTGAGACCACTGAATATTTATTTGGGATGTTTGGGATACAGAAGCCTTAACTTTTATGTCTTTCCCTGATGGTAAGCATTGTTCTTCCTCATCTGAAAGGATGGGAGAAGATATCTGTTCACCAAGAAAGTAACCTTCTATAGTCTTATTTTTTCCCCTTTTCTGGGTATTTTCCCAACCAGTTACTTGACTTTTGGGTCCTTTGTCAAGAGTAGGGTATACTCTGGGGATCTGTAAGATCTCAGTTCCTCCAAGATGGCACAATCAAGCTTGTACCCTGGTCTGGGAGCAGGAAGATATTTTTGTGCCCAGAATCTTAGCAGAGTTTCCTCTTTACAACCACTTTGCCTCCAGTTCTGCCAAGCCAGCACTGGGAACTGAGATTCAGATAAGCTGCAGGGACAGGGCTGCCATTCAGTGTGAGATAAAGACCAGCTGCTGCAGGGCCTCTACACAGGGCTGAGGTAAGAATCAGCTGCTCATTTCCCCCAGGGGTTTTGCAATCCAACAATGGATGTGGGCTGTTGTAGGGGTTGCTATGGGAACTGCTGCTGCCTGCCCAATGTGGCCTCTCTGGCCACTACCTGAGGCCAGAGCTATGGGAAGGCCCTTCTCCCTTCCTGGCCAGCTGAAAAAACCCTGTCACTTTGGCACCTATGGGTTGGGGGATCTGTGAACCGCTGTTGCTGCTGCTGCTGCGACTGGAGATTCCGTCCCTGAGACCTGCTTGCATTGTCCTCCCAGAGCCGAGCCATGCAGTGCAGCCAAGGCTGGGCTTGGCTCTGCTCCGCAACCTGTGCAACAGACATTTCCCATCAGCCTTTCAGGTCACCCTGGGCTGGAAATCTCCTCCACTCTGTTGTTTTCCACTTTTGCTGCTCTAGAATTTGTTGAGAGTCTTTCTTTACAGGTATTTTATGGGCTGTAGGGGGAGAGCTAGCATAAGTGTGTCTTTCTACTCCACCATCTTGGCTTCACCCCCCCCCCCCTCTACTTTTTAGTATTTTGTAGAGGAAATCAATTCATCCTTTAGGCATGGGTATGAATATATCAGACCTCTGAGGTTCTCTCCAACTAATTATCTAGGATGATGTGAAATACAGTCTTTAAAAAAAGCATTACCCTATCACCCAGCAATATCACTACTAGGTCTATATCCCAAGGAGATGAAATAAAAAAGAGAATCACCTAAAAATGTTTATAGCAGCTCTTCTTGTGCTGGCAGAGAGTTAAAAATCAAGGAGATGTTCATCAGTTGGGGAATGGCTGAACAAGATCTAGCATATGATTGTGATGGAGTATTATTGTGCTAGAAGAAATGACAAGGAGATTCAGAAAAACATGACAAGAGTCTTATGAACTGATGCAAAATGAAGTGAGAAGAACCTGCAGATGTAGCAGCAATGTTGTAATGATGGTCAACTGTGAAAGACTTGGCTACTCTGGTCAATATAACAAAGGCAATTCCAAAGAACTTATGCTGAAAAAAATGCCTTCTACCTCCAGAGAGAGAACTGATGAATTCTGAATGCAAATTGAAGTATGATTTTCTTGTTCTCCAAAAAAGCATTTCTGATCATCAAATCAAACAAACTTTTAATGAACATTTATGTATGAAATCTTGTTAAGCAATGGAGAAATAATGATACCAAAATTAATAGAACAGTCTTTTGCTTCAAGGAATTTATATGCTAACGTACAACACTGGCTGAATGTTAGCAACTAGAGTAGATGTGAAGCATTCTTCCAAGCAAGAAGTGTTGAAGTCAGAAGAGTCAAAAGCTACCACAGCAATAGTTTTGGGGGCATTTTGTGGATGAGTTCCAGCACTGCTTCGAGATTGCCCTTAAGTGTTGAATTAGAGTAGAGAATTTTTAAGTCCCTGCTGCCATAGATTAGACCAATCCACTGTCTCATCAAGATCAAGTCAAAAATCAACATTGTTTTAAATTTCTTTTTCTATCATATGCTTAGTAAATATCAACAAATATAAACATTTAACAATACGAAGAAAAACAAAAAGGGGATATGAACTTTTGTTATATATAGTTTTCCCCACTATGTCCATCTTTTTTTCTCTTTCATAATTCAAATCAAACACAGTAGTTCCAATTTTGCCATGATTGCTTGTGTCTCCTTCTGAACTTTCTTCTGCTTTCTTCTGTTTTTTAAAAAATATTCATTGCCTAGAAATGAACATATAACAAACATTTAATAAATGTTTACTATATACCAAGCACTCTTCTAACTGATAGGGATATAGGGATGCAAATATCATTATGTGATATGTCCTTGCTCTTTGGCTCCTATGAAGCCCAAGAATACATCTTAAAAGGAATTGCGTTTGAGTAGTCTTAGACTTTCAGGACACAAACTCCACACCCTTTTCCCCCTTTTGTGCATTTCACACATGCCAACTCCTTTGTTTTCTTCCTATCCTTCTTTCCTTTCCTTTCTTCTACTGTATCAGATGAGATGGAAGGATAAGGAGTAAGATAGCAGGAAAAGGAAAAGATTGGACAGCAGCCATCTTTTAAAAATGGCTGTTTCTAAATTATATTTACACCCCATTGTTTTCATATTCCTGTAGTTAACTAATTTTCACAAATTTGAAATTAGGAACTTTTTTTAAAACAAATTGGATGGAGAGAAACTAAAGGTGGGAAGCAGAAAGACTTGTTAGGA